>NC_142016.1:7951357-8251357 GCF_049901735.1 Notechis scutatus
ATATTTGCTACCTAGTTCACTGTGGGGCAGCTCTAGGTGGTTTATAATAATAAAAAGGAAGACAAATGAAAGGAATACGGATAGTCCTCAACTTACAGTTCTTTTATTGAATGTTCAAAATTAAAAGTGACTTATGACCGTTTTTCACACTTATGACTGTTGCAGCATCTCCATGGTCCTATGGAAGCTTGACAACTGACTCATATTTATGACAGTTGCAGCGTCCTGGGCTCATGTGATTCTCTTTTGAGACCTTCTGACAAGCAAAGTTAGACAGGGAGGCAGATTCACTTAACGACCGTATTACTAACTTAGCAACCGCAGTGATTCACTTAACAGCCGTGGCAAGAAATGTTGTAAAATGGGGCAAAGTTCACATAACAAATGTTTCACTGAGCAACAGAAATGTTGGGCTCAATTATGATCGTAAGTCGAGGACTACCTGTAGAAGTAAAATAATCTCTATATATAAAAGTTGAAATGCCACTCACACATCATCACAAAATCTCCAGAACCGCAAAGCCTACAAACTTTAAATTTGGCGCATTATGTTCCTCTTGGCTTCTAGGTGCTCACTAAGTAAGGATTTTTTGAAATGACCACCAGAGCATTTGTATTTCCTATATTATTATTAACACGCTCTGATGCTAAGAAGTTCTAATCCCCTCCCTCCAGAAAAGAAATCTGTTCCAAATGCAAAACACAAGTGGAGAAGAGGAGTTTCGGTTTCAGTTTCACAGCGGCAACCAGCTTTAGTACAGAACCGTTGAGCTAAGCCACGCCCTGGCTCTTTGCTGTCTCCTTCTTGCTCACACAGCAAATACTGTTTCAGTTTCTAAACAGCCCTCAACTCTCTCACACACTGACAGGATGCTAGCCAGATGAATACTGATGGATGTTGGTAGGCAGAGGAAGAATTTCCCTCCCCTTATTTTCCTCCCCAAAAAATAAGCCCGACCACATAGTTTTGTAGCGAAGCATGGGTATCGAGCTAGTAGAACAATAAAATAATGACAAAGGCACACAGTGAGAATAGAACATCAATTTGATAACCAGAAAGATGAATGGGTTGAGAGCAGAGAAGGGTAGGGTGGTGGAGTCTGTCATCATTCTAGCAGCCACCTCAATTATATTTAGCGCGGACTTCACTGGGAGAAGGAGTTGGTTGGTTTTGTTGTGGTTCGCTGACAGCAGCAGAATCGGACAGTGGGGAAGAACAGGGACCAGTCCAGGAGTCTGGGGAGGACTCGGACGAGGGTCCTGCATCCGATGCAGAGATGGGGCCAGGACCATTCGGGAGTTATGTGCTGACTCCAGAGCCTCCAGAATCTGGCAGCAGCGAGGCAGAGGAACAAGGGGAGCCTGTTCCCAGTGTGCTTATGCGCAGAGCTGCCAGAAGGCAAGAGCAGCTAAGACAAAAGGAGTGACTTGGGAGTAAGGCTTGGAGGTGATTGGTCCTCCCCTAAGGTATAAAGGAAGTGCAAAGGTAGGAAAACCTTTGCAGGAAGCAACGTTGTTCGCTCTGATCGGTTTGGACTCTGAAAGCTCCATGTTTAATTTGTTCTCTGTTTTGGTTTTGAAAGACTAATTGGGACTTTAGTCGTTGGCAGCACCAAGGTGCATTCTTATCAGCATTCTTCCACAGACCTTTGGCAGACATTCCTGGGACTATTTATAACTGGTTGAAGCTCATTTCGATCATTCACAGCCATTGAACTAAAATAAAAGAGTTTGGGATTTTATGTGTGTTTGTGGGTGTCTCAGGAAGCCTTGATCAGAACAGGTTTCCAGATGTTGCTGGATAGGTTTGCCAGACAACATGGTTAAAGTTTGTAAGAGGCACTGGAAGTTGGAGTCTGCAAGATCTCTGTGCCACAAGCTAAAGAAAACCTGGTGGCTTAAGTGCCAGCCTAGAACCAGCCTGGCTCAGAGTCACAAAAGCTTTGACCCGTTTCAGCAGAAACTGAACAGAAGTCCAGCACTTGTTGTGACTGAGCTCTATTCCTACTGATTGCAGTAGTAGAAGTTCAAATGATGGATTTTTCTGCTTGCACGTAGAAAACAGAAAGAATGCTTCTTACTCCATTTTCTCCAAATCATCTCATTTTCCATGTGCAAAATAATCAGTCTGGATCCAATTCATTCTGAGTTACTCCATCACGTTAAGCCGGGGAGACTTATATAAATTGTTACCTGTTTGTATTCCTTCCAGGTGCGTTGGAAATCCACAGAACCATCTTTCCGGTGTTGGATAACGGTCCAGCCTCCTCCACTTGTCTCCATGTCACACAGCACCTGGAAGAATGGCAGAACATCGATGGAGGAGCAGTTCCCTCAAATTATAAGAAACAACTGGTTGAGCACAACTCCGCTATCCGTTTTCTTCTAGATTTAATTTAAAAATAATAATACTATCTTTAATTTAAAGACATTTTAGTCTTTAAATGTAAAGTACGATCTCCTTTTTCCTTTCAATTGACTAAGTTATGTGCTAGCATCATTCTTGGGAGGATCAGAAACAGGTATAGGTCTTAGTGGTAGTGCTCAAGTTATGGAATTTGTTTTTTTGTAGATGAAACTTATTTCATATTTGGAAGCTTTTAATGCTATTCAATTACTTAT
The DNA here is from genome assembly GCF_049901735.1 of Notechis scutatus. NCBI lineage: Eukaryota > Metazoa > Chordata > Lepidosauria > Squamata > Elapidae > Notechis > Notechis scutatus. The sequence continues at coordinate 7,953,980 of NC_142016.1, forward strand.
TATTCCTATAATTGATTATACCAATTATATAATTGTTCATGGGCTTGTTTTGCCTATTATTGCTTTATATAATGAGTAGATCTATACATTATCTAAAACCTAAATATGATGTTTATACTTAATGGTTATAAGTGAAGCAACATAAACTATGGACCAAATTAAATCTTGGTTTATGCCTGGTTTCATTCTTCGCATAAAGCCAACATTAAACAGATCACATAAAGGCTTAATGTGACATGTGGGCACAGCCATTGTAAGTTAGCTTTATAGGTAGATCTGTCATGCCCTTGGTAGAGTTGGACTGTGAGGGAGAGGAGGAACAGCCAACAGGGAGTGGAGGTGTGGCTCCGGAGGTTGTGAAGGAGGCTGGGGAAGGGCAGAGGCCAGCTGGGCAGTCAGAGGAAGAACCAGGCCCATCCCCTCTGCATCCTAGGACACGCAGGGAGGAAAGGAGAAGGAAACAACTTGGCTTACGAGAGAGGAAGTGGCCATGATCCCCCTCATTGGTTGCAGCTGGGGAGATTAGTATATAAGAGAGACTATACATACTGTGCCTTGTTATCTCCTTGAATTTGGTAATTACTTATTCTGGTCCATTGTGGAAATTTCGTCATTGTAGTTTTTTTGGTTTTTTTATTTCACCTCTATATGCTCATTAAGTTTGGACTGTCTTGCTTTCTTTTGAAGACTATTTTTGAGTATGTTTTATCTCCAACTGAGAATTGTTGAACCGGGGGGGGGGGGCAAGTTGGAGGCATTAAGGGACATTTATTTACGTTTTGGATTTTGTTACGTTTGTGTTATATTCTGGGTCATTACAGACCTCAACTTATGACTATAGTTGGGATCAGGATTTCTGTTGCTAAGTGAGGCAATTGTTAAGTCAATGGTGACCAATTTTACAATCTTTTTTGCCTTGGCTGTTAAGTGAATGACTACTTGGTAGGTGAATCTGGCTTCTCCCATTGACCTTGCTTGCCAGAAGATCCCAAGTGGTAATCACATGACCTCAGCACACTGCAACTGATGTAAGTTCATGTCAGTTGCCAAGTGCCTGAATTTTGATCACATGACCATTGGAAGGCTGAGATGGTTGTAAGCGCAAGGACCAATCATGAGCCGCTTTTTTTCAGTGCTGTTATAACTTTGAATGATTGCTAAATGAATGGTGATAAGTCAAGGACTATCTGTATATAAGAATGCATTCAACCAATTGTGCTTAAGAATACTGTGGCCTAGTCTGATGTGTGAACCCTGCCCGTCTAGAAGGACAAAGCTCATTGGTACATGCATACACTCACTTTTACAGTGGCTGTAGTATTGGGGAGCCGAAGGTTGTAGACTCCACTGGTAGAAAACCCCGCTTTGTATGCAGCTGCGCAATCCTTGAAGACCTTCTGCTCCTCTGGCAGAGTGAAAGAAACATCTGTGGGGCAAGATCAAAAGTCATTTTCAGTACAGTTGCCCTCTTAGGGTAGGAATGTTCATCAATTACATTGTTGTAAGGCTGAATTCATCCTCTCTGTAATAAAACATGCGCCAGAGACCTTGCAGAGCAGATGGAGGGTTTCCAAGGAGCAAAATACCATCTTTCTCCGACAATACGCCCTCCCCGCCATGGGAAGGCCCAGCATGTTTTCTAGGCATAAGGTAAAATTAAGCCCCTCCCCCCAAATTTAGGCCTATTTAAACCATGCGTTCCCCATCATTTCTCACATCGCTTGAACTATACAAGGTGAAGAGAAATGGGGGGGAAGGGCGGGGAGGGGGAAACTTGCCTTTAGGAGCCCCCCGCAGGTAACCTCAGCTAGAGCACCCCGCAGGCAGACTTGCCTCTATCGGCCAATAAAAGTGTCCCGCGGGCAGAATCGCCTCGCCACGAGGCCGCTTCCATTGGCTGATAGAAGTGCTCCGAAGGCAGAGTCACCAGCCGCTTCTATTGGCCGGCAGAAGCGGGCTTGTGGCGAGGCGTGGCTGCTCACGGGCGCTCCACAAGGCCACTTCTATCGGCCGATAAAAGTGTCCCGTAGGCAGAATCGCCTCGCCACGAGGCCGCTTCTATCCGCCGATAGAAGTGCTCCGAAGGCAGAGTCACCAGCCGCTTCTATTGGCCGATAAAAGCGGCCTCGTGGTGAGGAGTGGCTATTCACGGGGTGCTCCACAAGGCCACTTCTATCAGCCGATAGAAGCGGCTGGTGACTTTGCCCTCAGCCGATAGAAGCGGCCTCGTGGCGAGGTGAGTGCACGTGGGGTGCTCTTGGTGGGGGTACGTGTGGGGGGAGGAAATTAATTCAACCCCAGAAAGGCAGCCTAGCCGTTTTTTCGGGGCTCAAAAAAAATAAGACCTGGCCTTACTTTGTGAGAAACACGATAGTTTTTCAAATATTTATTTATTTATTTGATTTGTCAATCACTTACAAGATAATAGGTGTAAGTATAAACATGAGCAAGAATACAGGAAATAGGTACGAATAAATGGGGACAATAGGACAGGGACGGGAGGCACGATGGTGCACTTAAGCACGTCCCCTAGAATAGACCCTGAGATGCTGTAGACCAGGGGTGTCCAACCTTGGTAACGTTAAGCCTGGAGGACTTCAACTCCCAATTCTGGGAGTTGAAGTCCTCCAGGCTTAACGTTACCAAGGTTGGACACCCCTGCTGTAGACCCTAAACTCAATTTGTTTACGGCTGCTGATTCTTGGAACACCCACGTGACTTGTGAGGTCATCTAGAGAGTTTAGGAAGTATGAATAGAAGAGGATATTTATAGCTGAGGGTTCAACTGTGAAGTCCTTGGTGCTCTCTGAACTTGGCTGTTTTCTTGTGCATGTTTCATTGCCCAACCATCTGAAGATGTTTCCTAGTTGGGTAATGAAATGTCTGTGAGAAAACATCCCAACTCAGAGAGCACTAAGGACTCCAAATTTTAGGGAGTGCTAACAAAGAATGGAAAGATCTACATATTGCTTAGATTTGTATAAAGACTGGGGATCTCTTAGCCACTTTGTCATGGATTTTTCTGCAAAAAGACACTCTACTTGATGCTAGTGTTGTCCTGCTTCTTCTAGTCAGACTTTAAATTCCAATTGGGCCAGATGGCCAAGTCTTGCAATTTAGGGGAAGTTACTTACGGTTGCACTGGGACACCAATCCTATCAGATGCTTCACTGTCTCTGCCAAAGATGTTTGTTGTTTGTGGAGGGCTGTGTTGTTCAGCAAGGCAACACCCAGGCGTTGCTCCAGATGCCCAACAAGGTCCACCTGCTTGGAAAGTAGATTCTGCATTTCCATCTTCTCAGTCCTCAGGCCCTGTAGCTCCTCATCACGTTGGTTTTCAATAGCCAACACTTTCTTCTCTAGGAAGCTGAAGAAAAGAGGCAATTTATTCTGATTCTCAAACTCAGAGTTGATGCAATTCTTTGTGTACCAACAGAAGAGAATACTTCTAGCCCAAGGGTTGAACTGTCAGGTCCTTGATGCTCTCTGAGCTTGGCTGTTTTCTTGCAGACTTTTCATTATCTAACTAGGTAACATCATCAGTGCAACCAGTGGAACAGCTTGTCTTCAGAAGTTGGGAATACTCCAACACTGGAGGCTTTTAAGAAAGGACTGAACAACTATTTGTCTAAAATGGTATAGGATCCCCTGCTTGAGCAAGGACTAAAAGACCTCCATATTCCCTTCCAACTCTGTTCCTGTTAGTTCATCCCATGGGTGGGTAGGTTGGGTTGGATGTGTAAGTTGGCTTTGATTGAGGAAACACTTCCTCACATGAACAGGGCTTATTCAATGAATATTCTATTTTGATATATAAAAAGCTGTTAAATATTTTGCAGACCACTGCTGTTCAGAGAAATTACCTTTATATGCTATACTTGTCATTTAGAAGAATTATCTAAAAATTATTAGGCTTGCTGGGGAGGAAAGGAAATAATTCATCACTAGAAAAATAGAGTTACTGTAGATTTATAATCTTGGATTATACTTTTATGTTCACTTATTGTTATTCCCCTGTCATCTCAGGGGAAAGGGGAAAGATTGCTGAATATTCTTTTTTGTGGTCAAAGCTCAACAATATATTTAAACTTTACCATTATATATATATACCGTGTTTCTCACATAATAAGGCCGGGCCTTATTTTTTTTTGACCCCCGAAAAAATGGCTAGGCCGTCTTTTCGGGGGTGACTTAATTCCCCCCCCCATGCATCCTCGGGTGGGCAGGTGGCGACAGCTTTGGGAGACCTTCTGCCACCGTTGCTTTTCCTTCTCCCTTGCTGCCGTGGCGTTAGAGCAACACCGCAGCGTTTGGCATAGCCACGTGCGGCCAGTCAGGGCTCCTCCCTCCAACCGGAGCCCTGAGGAGACACTTGGCTTCAGGCGCTCCTGTCGCTGCCTTCCCTTTGCCTTTGAAGGCAAAGCGAATTATTTTAAAAACCTCCGCTCATCCCACCAGGGGTGCTGGCTGGGCAGAGCCGGGAAAGTGAGCTGCGGGTGTTTCCTGGCTCTGCCCAGCCCACATGGCTCCGGCGCGGCCCTGGTGGGATGAGCGGAGGTTTTTAAAATAATTTGCCTTGCCTTCAAAGGCAAAGGGAAGGTGGCAACAGGAGCGCCTGAAGCCAAGTATACCAACAACAAAAGGCCAATTCTCAAGGTAGGCTGGAGGGAGGTGGCTGCGTGCCCCCCAGGCTGCTTCAATGCAAGGTCCTGACCTTGCCCAATTGCAGCATCCTGCCATTGCCGCCGTGTCCTTTTCGCCGCCGCCTCCCTCTCCGACTGCGAAACTCGCGTGCTTCACCAAACGCTCCGAGCGAGGCGAGCTCTTTCATACACATGCACACAGAGAGAAAGAGACGCCGGCGTGCTCCGAGAGGCTGGCTCTTTTCTCTAGCCGAGGCTGATGTCTGACTGAATCTCTATCCCACTCCTTTATCCTCACGACAGGGTCGGCAGCGACGCTCTCTGGTGCGGCCACCTCAGCTTGCCAGCCTTGCCCCGCTATGAGACGATACTGTGACAGCCGCCGCTGCCGCGCTCCCTTCTCTTTCCTCGCCTCTCCTCCCTTTGCTGGCAGGAACATGTGCGCCTGCTGCCACCGCCGCCGCTCCTGAGGCCGGTGGGGCGGGCAGGCGGGAAAGCAAGCAAGGTGGCTGCGCTGTTTTCTTTTTCCCTCAGCGAAGCGCCGCCGCTTGTCGCCACCGCCGCCACCTGCGATGGGCGAGGAGGAGGCGGCGGAGGTGCCCGAAATGTTCCAATTCGCTTGTCCGAGCAAAGCGCGAGCACTGAGTCTCCCGATATGAAGTGCCCCACCAACGCAGGCAGCACTATATCCAGGCATGCAACAAAGTACTTCCTAACGGCAAGCCCCCCGCCATTCCCCCCCCCCCCCATTTCGCATGTTTAAAAAGGGCCTTAATTTGGGGGGAGGGGCTTAATTTGATTTTATGCCAATAAATCATGCTGGGGCTTCCTATTGGTGGAGGCCGTATTGTTGGAGAAACACGGTATGTATATGTATATGTATATGTATATGTATATGTATATGTATATGTATATGTATATGTATATGTATGTATATATATATCTTCTGAGGTTTTCACGGGTATTTGTATGTGGATCTTTGGTTATTCGGGTTTTCTCCCGCGTAAAATTGGAAGTATCTAGGCGACGTTTCGATGAAGTCTCATTCATCATCTTCAGGCTTGTGTCTTCAGCTCTGTGCTTCTTGGAGTTCTCTTTGTGCTTCTCTACACACAGACGAACACAGTACAGAAGCCTGATGATGGCAGATGAGATTCTGCTGAAATGTTGCTACAACTTTAAAAGCACAACTATAATGACGTGGGAAAATACCCAAAGAAAGCCGAATACCATATATATATATATGGATCTTTGGTTATTCGGGTTTTCTCCCGTGTAAGATTCAAAGTATCTAGGCAACGTTTCGATGAAGTCTCATTCATCATCTTCAGGCTTGCTTCTTCGGCTCTGTGCTTCTCTGAGAAGCACAGAGCCGAAGAAGCAAGCCTGAAGATGATGAATGAGACTTCATCGAAGCTGATAGTTGCTGGAGAAAACCAATAACCAAAGATCCATATATATATATATATATATATATATATATATATATATATGGATCTTTAGTTATTCGGGTTTTCTCCGCGTAAGATTCAAAGTATCTAGGCAACGTTCGGCGAGGTCCCACTCGCCATCTTCAGGCTGGTGCTTTAAAGCTAGTGCCAGTGCAAGCAGTGTGTGACCGGAGCTGCCATCTCTCTATATATACAAGTGGTGGGGATGGTGTGCTGGGCTGGTTGGCTGTGCTGCAGCCTCTTGATTGGTTGATGGAGTTGATGTTGGTATAATGGGCTGTGTAATGGCCTTTTGTTGTAGAGATATCCTGGATCTTGTGCTGTCATCTCCTGGGTCGTTAGCCTCTTGTGTTTTAACGGCTTGGGTAATGGGTTGTGTGATGGGCTTGTGAGTTCTTTTGTTGTGGTATCCTGGGTCTTGCGTTGTAATCTCCTGGGTCGTTTGTGTTTTGATCTCTTTTCCATTAGCCTCCTGTGTAGTAACAGCTTGGGTAATGGGTTGTGTGATGACCTTGTGAGATTTATTGCTGTGGTATCCTTGGTCTTGTGCTGTGATATCCTGGGTCATTTGCTGTGTTGTGACTTCTTGAGTTCTTGAGGTGTAATTTCTTGAGTTTTCTGATGTGATGTCCTGAGCGGGTGGCTGTGATGTAGCATTTTGGGTTTTTAATATGGCTTTGAGTTTGGGGTCTGGGTCTGTGTTCGTTTGGCTTCGAGTTCGTGGTCGTGCCACATCTTCATGGTGGGGTCAGTTCGCTTCATGTATGGTTCAGAGGAGTTTGAAGTGGGTAGTGATGCAGCTGCAGTGCGGCTTCTGGTCTGTGGTCGTGTCTCATCTTCTGTGTGGGTGTGAGTCTGATTTTTACGTGGAAGTGTGGTGGTGGCATCTTGTGTGGCCCTCATGGGTGTGGGTCTGGTGTCATTTATCATGTTGGGTACTGTCTGTTCATGAGGGCGGGTTTCCAAATGGCTGGTAAGCGGGAGGTGTCATCTCTTTTATTCATGCTGTGTGGGCGTTTTTCTATCTCTATGGCTTCTCTGATTATTCTGCTGCTGTGGTGTTCATTTTTGGCGATAGTTCTGGTATTTTTAAAGTCAATCTCATGTCCTGTGGCTTTGAGGTGTTGGACCAGGGAAGAGGTTGGTTCTTCTTTTTGATTGAGTTCTTATGTTCTTCAACGCGTGCACTTATTCTTCTGTTAGTTTGTCCAATGTATGTGGTGAGGCAGGCAGTGCAGGGATTTCATATACTCCTTGGTTTTCTAACTCGATTTTGTCTTTAGGGTTTCTTAGGATGGTGGATATTTTTCTGTTTGTGCAGAATGCTGTTTTAATGTTGTGTTTTTGGAGGATACATATACATATACATATACATATACATATACATATACATATACATATACATATACATATACATATACATATACATATACATATACATATACATATACATATATATATATATATATATATATATATATATATATATATATATATATATATATATATATATATATATACTATACTGTATTTGCCGGCGTATAAGACGACTTTTTTGCCCTAAAAACATGCCTCCAAGTGGGGGTCGTCTTATACGCCGGTAAATACATTGTCACTCGGTGCAAGAGCGACGGGGCGGAGCTCCGCAACTTGCGAAGCCCCTTCAAGCCCAGCCGGAGTCTCTCTTCCTCCTCCTCCCACCCACCCACCCACCCTCCGCCCGGCTCGGGCGCTGCGGAGGCCAATCTGGAGGTGGGGTGGGGTGGAGCGGGAGGGTCTCTGGCGGGGCCGCCGCCCAGCCAGCCCCGAGCCGCGTAATGGCCCAGGGAGTGGGGGGAGAAGGTGGTGGGGGTGGACTGTGGCGCCCCTCCTTCTGGGCAGCGGGGCGGGGGCGGCAATTTGCTCCTCCCGCTTCTCCCTCCCTCTTTGAAAGACCGGGAGGGCTGTGCTTGGGGCGGGGGATGTCCTCAGGAAGTTCCTGATGGGACCCCGCTGGGCAGGGCCACCCAGCTCCCGAGCTGCTTTCCAGGGTCCCCTTGGGAAGAAAAGGGTCCGGTGGGCGGTGGAAGAAGGCGAGCGCCCTCTTCCCGCCCCCTGTCCCGTCCCGTCCCTCCTCTTGTCCCCTCCTCCCCTCCCCCGCTTAAGAGAGAAAGATCTGCCTCCCCTGCACCGAGCTTCCACCCGGCGCGCGTCTCCCGGCCAGCGCGCTGCGACTTGGGAACCGGCCAAGCGACTTTAAACCGAGCGGAGCCCAGATATAGCCGGAATTACCCTCCACACACACACACACACACACACACACAAGAGAGAGAGAGAGAGAGAGAGAGTTGGCAGCTGTCCATCCCCCACCCTTGGAGTCCCGATGGCACGCACGCAGGGGCTGTCACAAAGAAAGGGAGAGGAATTGAGTGCCAGCCTGAGAAAGGCGAAGCTGCCTCTCTAAAGCATTTTGGTGGCTTTGTAAGTTTGGGGGAAAGGGGTTGGGGTGTCAATCAAGAATTATATCCAGAATACCCCAAGTGTTACAACTTACCGTATTTGCCGGCGTATGAGACGACTTTTTGCCTTGAAAAGCATGCCTCCAAGTGGGGGGCGTCTTATACGGCGAGTATATAACAAAAACTATATTTTGAGTGGAAATGTTGGGGGCTCGTCTTATACGCCCAGTCGTCTTATACGCCGGCAAATACGGTATATATATATTTCCATAGAGAGAGAATCCCCATGAAAAGATCCATACATACAGAGCACATTCCATGTTTACACATGCTTTTCCATTCCCCCAGCACCTTTTGCCTCTCTGAGTCTACTCAGAAAATGCTATCCCCTTCCACTTTATTCAAAGAAAATTCACATTTGTGTTTGTTTACGCAGAAGAAGGAAAGCAGCAATCCCATTCCTTTCACTTTCTTTTTTTCTGCAGCTCACCTAGGCAAGGAGGCATTTATCCATCCATCCATCCATCCATCCATCCATCCATCCATCCATCCATCTACCTATCTCTCCCTCCCTCCACCCACCCATCCACCCACCCACCTTCCCACCTATCCATCCATCCATCCATCCATCCATCCATCCATCCATCCATCCATCCACTGTACTCTATATAGCCATCTGTCTCTCCAAGGACTTCTGGTCAGTGAACAAGATTAAAAACAAATAATTCCATTGGTGGGAAAAAAACAAATAAAACAGCGTACGCATAGGTGTGGGAGTTGCAACTTCCGTAGCTCATAGGCAAATTTTCCTAGAATGTCATGGCTGCCAGAAGAACCAGGTAAAGGCATGGTTTCCTTGTTTCCATAGATTGTACACCACGCCAGGCCCAAAACACACTTCCCTGTGGAGTTTGAGTACTGCAACCCTCATTTAAAAAAACAACAACCAGTGGACAGAATCACTGACCCAAAGTTAACTAGTGAGCTTCTATGGCATAAGGTGGCCTTGAACCTGGCTCTTCCTGGAAGTAGTTCATGTCCTTAATCTTTACATCACATTCATAAACCAACATAAAGTATTACACTAATACATTTTTGGCCTTTCCAGCATGACTAGGAGCTTGGCTTTTCAATGATATATAGTCTGAATTCTGTTTCAAGAGAGGGATGGAGATGTTGGTGCTCTCTGAGCTTGGTTGTCCGCTTGGAGATGTTTCATCATCCAACTAGATAACATTTTCAGTAGGACTAGATTTGGGGTTGGCTGCCTGTTTGTATTCAACAGCTTGCTGTTTGGTGGGGTGTAGTTTTTTCCTGGGTAGTTCCTTGTTTAGAGCATTGTCTTCTGCCTGGTTGTGTTCAGCTGGTGTTGATATCTGCTTATCTGAAGAGGAGGTGTTAAATCTTTTTGTTTCCTCCCTAGGCTTTTTATTGTCTCTTTCAAACGGTATGTAAATATAGTTTGTCTCTATATGCCTGTTGATGGTTGATAGTGAGACTGACGCAAGGTTCAGCCAACCAAAGCAGTGAACAATTACGCTCCAAACATGGCTAATAATGGGTTTGTGACAGACCTAAAGGTAGCCAATCTGGGCAAAAGTATTCCTCAACGTTATCAGTTCAGAGGTGGTATTTAGCAAGTTTGGACCAGTTCTAGAGAACTGGTAGTGGAAATTTTGAGTAGTTCAGAGAACCGGCCAATCCCACCTCTGATTGGAGATTTTACAGCATCTTTCTCCCACCAAGCCCACCAAGCCACGCCCATACAACTAGTAGTAAAAAATTTTGAATCCCACCTCTGTTAACAGTTGTTTAATGAGTGTTCAGAGTTTAAAACCCGTAAAGCACTTCTGGTAAACTGTTGTACCATGTCCATCATATTATAAATAGTCTTCAACTTAAAACCATTCATTTAGTGACCATTCAAAGTTACAATGGCACTGGAAAAAATGACTTAGGACTGTTCCTTGTACAGTTAGTTCTCTACTTACAACAGTTCATTTAGTGATTGTTTGAAGTTACAACGGCACTAAAAATGTGACTTATAACTGTCCCAAAGGTGCTTTTTTAATTGGCAACTGGACTTTCTTGTTTTTTCTTTGAAGACGTTTCGCTTCTCATCCAAGAAGCTTCTTCAGCTCTGACAGGATGGTGGGGAACGGAAGGATTGATATTCCTTGCAGACAGCTGGTCATTTTGCATCCTTTTCGAGGGCCATTGTAGCACTTAGAGGTTTATCTGTGTCCTCAGGGTCACCTGAGTAGTGCACCCTGTTCCTGTAGTCTGCAATTTTTTTCCCCCCCTGGAAATCCATTCCTACTCCCACACCATTCAAAGGGAGTTCATCCCAATTGTTGTAATTCAATTTTTTCAGTGCTGTTGCAACTTTTAATGGTGGCTAGATGAAGGATTGTAAGTCAAAGACTACATGTAGAGGCAACTTTACCGACTGGTTTTCCAACAAAAATTTCTCTAGCTACATCTAGAGGTGATGAATTCTCTCTCCACAAGAAACGAACATGCTCGTCCTCCCTTCAAAATTAACCAGACCAGGAAGCTGACTTCAGAAGCAGGCTAGAACTCAGTTTTACTGAGATGAGATGGATGAACAGGTCTTGACAAGATTGGTTGTGATTTTCCTCTCCTCTGTCCTTTACCGCCGTGACTCAGGGAGAAGATAGTCTGAGTCGCTTTCTAACACTAGCATCTTTTCTGGGGCTTCTGCTTTTTTTCCGTTTCTGTCATGGTTTCTCAATATTTCCCTCCTCTCCGGGGCTCTATGATGCCACAACTGCACTAGCATTATACGAATATGTGCTTGGATTTAATGGGTTTCACTTATTCCTCATGAATTAAACACCAAGCCAAAGAGGACTAACCTGTTTCTCTCCTGGAGTCTGCTGATTTCGTGGGTCTGCAGAAGCAGCTGTTTCTCAAGCTTGTTGGTAGACAGGGAATTTTCCAAAACTTGAATTTCCAGGCGGGATGTTTGGTTGAGAACCTGGTGGTTAGAAAACGTGGTTACGCCGTAGAGCAGAAACAGCAGGGAAAAATCTCCTAAACCTTTTCTTGACCCTTATGATCATACTCAATCTTCAGGTGGTTTGACTTCAGTTTATTGTGTGATTTATAAACCATGACTGATGGCTTAAAATACAATAGGAACTGAAGTAATTCTGATACAAATCAAGAATAACAATCTGAGAGATCTCACTGGTTGAGCACTTCTTCCAAAGTTCCCTCAGATATTTATGATAGACCACCAGAAATCAAGCTAATTCTAAAAATTGGCAAGAAATAACCTTGCTCCAAAAAAATAATAATCACCAGAGATAAAATCCAGGAAAAGGCTACCAAAAGAAGTTCAGCTTACCTGTATCTCTACATCGGTGAGCTTCCGGGTTTGCTCAGCAGTTTGGTTAAGGAGGTTGGTCCCAATTTCCAATATGGCTGCCGTGTGGTCCTGTACAGAACTTAAATGGATCTCTGACATCTCCATCCTCACATTGTCCTGGATGTAACTCTCCAGCTGAAAGAACGTAAGTAATGGAGATTAAATTTGAGGGCTTGTCACAGAGAAGAGGGGGTCACCCTATTCTCCAAAGCACCCAAGGACAGCAGAAAGGTAATGGGTGGAAGCTTACCATACAGAGATCCAGTCTAGAATTAAGGAGAAATTTCCCATCAGTGAGAACAATTAATCAGTGGAAAAGCTTTTGCCTTCAGAAGTTGTGGATGCTTCATCGCTGGAAGTTTTAGGAACAGATAGGATAGCCATTTTTCTGAATGGTATAGAATCTCCTCCTTGAGGCAGGGGGTTGGACTTGAAGACCTCTAAGGTCCCTTCCAACTCTGTTACTCTGTATTCATAGTTTCTATTTGTATTTTGTATTCTAAGTAGGGCTAACTAGACTGCAAAGCATCTGCACACATCTTCGTAGATATGTACATTACACAGTAGCTTTATTTTGGCTTGATTCTTGCATCACCAACATCTTCTGATTGCAAAGTTTAACTAAACAGGAGCTTAAGGGCTCTACATTTTGCCAGGAGGCTTTGCTGAACTTTATCTTCGCTATTTGGCAAATCCCTAGCGCTTCTTCTTGCTTCTCTTTTTTAGGTGACTTGGCCAAGGCATGTAGAAACAATTTCAAGCAATCCTTGACTTATATCATTCATTTAGGAACCATTTAAAATTACAATAACACTGGGAAAAAAAAAGACTTACAATTTGTTCTTATCCTTATGACCATTGCAACATCCCCACAGCCATGATTGTGGTTGTGGGTTGTGATTGTGGGTTGAGAACTACCTGTACTTGCAAGATTGCCTGTTCCCAGTCCTAGACTAGGCATTCTTTATCTTCTTTCAGAAAACATTGTCACCTGTAGGATCCATGGGATATCCTTTCTCTGTTGTAGATCCTACCTTATGGAACATCATTATTATTAAAATGTGGATAGCCCCGATCTTTCCACCTTCCACCTAGCCTTAAAGACCCAGCAGTTTTCTATAGCAGAGTTTCTCTTCTTGGCAACGTTAAGATGGGTGGACTTCAACTCCCAGAATTCCTCCAGCTAACATCTCTGGTGGATTGAGCCAGACCATGGGATGAGCCCCTGTAGAATAGATGACCCTGGATAAGATGTGCTTGGGTCGGTCTTAGTTGCCTTTGTTAATCAGACAGAGAGTCAGTTTGGCCTAGTGGCTAAGGCTAGAAAGTGGGAGGCTGTGAATTCTAGTTCTGCCTTAGCCATGAAAACCAGCTTAATGCTTTTAGGCAGTCACCCTCTCTCAGCCTAACCCACCTCACAGGGTTGCTGTTGTTAGAAAATAAGAGGAGGAAGGTATGTCGGATACGTTTGCTGCCTTGAGTTATTTGTAAGACTAATAAAGTCAGTACACAACTAACTACATAAAAATATATAATTACTTCTGTCAAAATATTTTGTACTATTCATAACTATCCTGATATTGAAATAAAGGGCCACTATATGCAGTGTTGCAGGCTAACTCTGCCCACTGCCAGGAGTTTGAGCCTGACCAGTTCAAAGTTGACTCAGCCTTCCATCCTTCCGAGGTCTATAAAATGAGGACCCAGATTGTTGGGGGCAAGAGGCTGACTCCATAAACCACTTATAGAGGGCTGTAAAGCACTAGGAAGTAGTATATACTCTAAGTGCTTATTGCTATGGTCAACTTAGTTTTGGACATTTTGAATATTTGAATATCAATTAAACTAATGCTGGGTAATGGCACATTATGTAGCAATTTACTGAAACATCTGCCTTTCCCTTCTTCTTCTTCTTCTTCTGCTCTCGAGTGTGATTTATTTCCCAAGGCCATTTCATACCTGGAAATGCAAGCCTTTGAAATCTGTCAGCAAGCTGAAGAAACAGCTGCTTCTACAAACTCCTGAAATCAGCACATTTCAGCGGGGAAAACAGATTTGTTCTGTCTGGCTTCATGCTTGAATTGAAATGAATAAATTACTCCAGTTAATCCAAGCATATTTTTGTAACCCCACTGCAGTGGTAACATGTGGGTGTCTTTTGAAGAGATAAACCAGACCTGTGAAATTCTTCCCTAGAAACCTTCCCGTCAGCGGAGGGGCTTATATGGATTGAAACAAAGCAAGGAAAATCAGCAAAGAGACTTGAAAGAAGGGGTGGGATTCAAAAATCCCAGCAACCGATTCGCTGCCCAGTTGCTGTGTGGGAGTGGCCATGGTGGGTGTGGCCTACTAGAACTTCCTGGAGGGCCGTTTTTCGCTTTCCCAAGGGTCCGGAGGTTGACCTCGGGCCTCTGGGAGGGCAAAAACAGCCTCCCCCGGGCTCTGGAGGCCCTCTGGAAGCCGGAAACAGGCCCGTTCCGTGACTTCCAGTATTTCCGGAAGGCCCTTACCTGCATCGAAAATGGGCCGCGTGGAGACTTCTGGGAGGGGAGGGGTGTGGTGGGCAGGGCGGGGCCAGCCAGTTGGTTCAAATACCAGTTTGGCAAAACAGATGCAAATTTAACATCTGGTTCGCCCGACCTGGTCCGAACCAGTAGAATCCCACCCCTGCTTGAAGGTAACACTGTAGGCCAGAGGTCTCCAATCTTGGCAACTTTAAGACTTGTGGACTTCAACTCCCAGAGTTCCTCAGCCAGCTTTGAAACTCTGGGAGTTGGTCCACAAGTCTTAAAGTTGCCAAGGTTGGAGACCCCTGCTGTTGGCCATACCCCAAACTAGGGATTTTTCCACCAAGGATAATAATTTGCTCTGCTGTTTCAGTGAATTTGATTCTCAATGTCTATGGAGATTCTCAATCATCCAGGTCATGGTTGTCCCAAAGGTGCTTTTTTCCAAAAGGCAACCGTACCTTCTTGTTTTTTTTCTTCAAAATATTTCACTTCTCATCTCAGAAAGCTTCTTTAGTTCTGTAGAAGCATCTTGGATGAGAAGCGAAATTTTGGGGAAGGAAAAAAACCAAGAAATTTCAATTGCCTTCTAGAAAAAAAAAAGAATCTTTGGGATAGTTTGATTCTTATGTATACACTTCTTCCATTGGATTGCTTCTTGCATAGAGATGACACTAAATTTAAAGTAAACAGTTTGATATTGGGGTATTCCAATACAATGCTTCACTGTATCAATCAGTAGCTACTATCATTGCTCCTAAATTCATCCTAGGTTTAGAATATTAAAGGTTTTGCGTGTTCAAACAATGCAGCTTTTCCAAGTCAAGCTTTTATTTAACAATATCAGTCCCTTTACTTGCAACCCATGATAGTTTGTTTGGTTTTGTCTCCCCACCCCCCGGATTTCCTCATGTGGGCATCACACCGACCCATTGATCATCTCGGCATCCTATTCTCTGCTTTTCCTCCTCTCCAAAGGGGGTCTGGTAGAATTGATGTCCAGTGAAGAACAACAAACAGCACACGTCTGGACACAGTTACGAGTACAAGGTCAAGCTCACCCCAAGGCACTTTTCTCCTCATTCACCTCTTGGTCAACAACCTTAGTTACATTCACAAGCTCCCTTCCTCTTATCAGTATTGAGAAAAATGGTTTACTTGGTGTTTGATTTGGTTGGGTAATGGTGGCCTGTGTGTCTTATGCTAGATTATAATGATTCATTTTGGTTGCTTTGTAACCTGCGTTACAGGTAGTCCTTAACATACAACCACAATTAGGACCACAATCTCCATTGCTAAACAAGATGGTTGTTAAGGGAGGTGTGCCCAATTTTATAACCTTTTTTTGCCACATTTGGGAACTGAATTATGTGGTCATTAAGTGAAACTGGCTTCCCCTATTGACTTTGCTTGTTAGAAGTCAGCTGGAAAGGTCACAAATGGTGATCACGTGACCCTGGGATGCTGCAACTGTCATAAGTACCTGCCAGTTGTCAAGTGCCTGAACTTTGATCACGTGACTTTAGGGATGCTGCAGCAGTGCAAGGATCGGTTGTAAGTTGCTTTTTTCAGTGCTGTTGTAGGTTTGAATGGTCACTAAATGAACAGTTGTAAGTCTGTTCATTTACCTGCATTGACCATGGATGTTTTATTGATAACTAGCCTGTTTTGTTGTTTTAAGTTATACTGAGGATGGCTGAGTTTTATGTTAAGCTGCAGATGGTTCTGAAAACCGCTTATGAGTCTCTTTGAATTTGATAGCATACAAATCCCATAACTATATAATCTTTCCGGTTCAAATCCAAATGTTGGAGAGGAGTGACAGAAATCTTGACTATCTCATTTCATATCATTCATTTGCTGACTCAGCCGGTTTTGTCCCAGATGAATTAACCTTGCCCTCTGGACAAAAGAACTAAGGCTGGGTTGGATAAAGACAGTTGGCATGACCATTTCTTTCCCATTTTATCATCTTAAACATGATAATTTGGAGACAACGGTGGGAGGCCTCCAAGACTATGTCTGTCCCTCCCTTCCTGCCCTCTGGTCCCAGGCAGTTTCCGGACAAGCAGAGTCTAGTTTGGAAATCTGGGAGTGAACTTGTGCCAGTATAGCTGGAAGCTGTTGGGTTGGGCATGAACATCCCTTAGCAGGGGTGGGGGGACAACCCCTCTCTCTTTATGCCTCCCATAGACATCTTTGGCAATTTGAATCTCACTGGCTCAAAGTTGACTCAGCTTGCCATCCTTCCGAGGTGGGTAAACTGAGGACCCAGATTGTTGGGGGGCAAGAGGCTGACTCTGTAAACTGCTTAGAATGGGCTGCAAAGCACTATGAAGCGGTATATAAGTCTAAATGCTATGGCTATTATATGGTGTCCCATTTTTTACAGACAGCAGGTAAGAGAATCCCATCTTCTCGGCAGTTCTGTGTTTTGCCTCTGGTTCCATTTCTTGCAGACCCTTGCAAGCCTCTAGTCAAAATGTGACTTTTCTAGACAGCATTTTGGGTCAGCTGATAACCCACGGATGACTTTCCTTTCAGCTTGAGTAAGTGTCGTTACCACATTTAAGTTGTGTTTTTGATCAAGGTCTGTTTTGAAAATTCATTCCCATCTATTTTTGGTGGTGTCTTAGTCCTTCTCTTTGTGGGGGGTAGGATAACCACCGGGAACCTTCCTGACTGAGAGGAAACCTGGATTATTCACTTGAAATGTGCCAATAAACCAAACTGGAGGTTTGTTAGAAGGCATGCATACAACAACACAACCAAAGACCTGGCCCACTGTCCCAAACCCCAAACTGGTTCTCCTTTGCTAATACCAGTATTCCTCAACTTACAACAACAGTTAGGGTCAAAATTTCCAATGTTAAGTGAGTGTTAAGGTCTTGGGATTTAAGAGCCGACCAGCAGTGAAGCGCTACCAAATGTGGCTGATGCAATAAAAGGTTGAAGACCATTACAACATATTTTTACTTGAAGTCAAAAGAGTCATCAAACTATATGTAACAACAACAACTCCCAAAACAAAAAAGAAAACAGATTACCCATAACAATAAGGAAACTTCAATCCAAGAGATCACTCTGGCGGAAAAACAAATCTGGTCACGTTGCCAATTTGAAAAGCCGATACAAAAATTTATGCCACCAGATAAAGACTGAATGCACCAATTATCACATTAAACAAGAGGAAAACCTTCTATGCACCAATTCCACCCGCACTTTTTACAATTTTGTAAACAAGACACTAAAAGACTTAAAGTCCATCCCACCCCTGATAGGACCTAACAGTAAAGACTGCAACGATGACACCATTAAAGCCAACATCTTTAACACATTCTTCGGCTCAGTATTTGTAAACAGCAATGGATCATGCCCAATATTTCCTAGCCGAACCACAGACAACTACAATGATCTAATACATATTGATTTTACAGAAGACAATGTTGAAAAAGCACTACGCAATCTAAAACCATCTCTATCTATTGGACCGGATGGAATATGTGCCTGCTTCTTTAAAAAGTTATCTACTGCCATAGCATAATCTTTGAAAAATCTTTCAGGACCAGCTCCTTGCCTAACCTATGGTCACAAGCCACAGTCATTCCCATCTTCAAAAAGGGAGACCCCAGCCTAGTTGAAAATTACAGACCAATCTCCTTATGCTGCGTCACCTGTAAAGTCATGGAATCAATTATTAACCAATCCATTATCCTCCACTTAGAGAAAAATAACCTACTCTCCAATAAACAATTTGGTTTCAGGAAAAAACTATCCTGCAATCTGCAACTCTTACACTGCAAAAACATATGGACTACACAACTTGATCAGGGCAAAGCAATAGACGCAATCTACATAGACTTCTGTAAAGCCTTTGATTCAGTGGTACACGACAAACTACTCCTAAAACTAAAATCTTATGGTATCTCTGGACAACTGAATAACTGGATAGAAGCATTCCTGTCAAACAGACAACAAATGGTCAAAATTGGGAGTGTCTTATCAAATTCTGTACCTGTCAATAGTGGTGTCCCCCAAGGCAGTGTTCTAGGACCAACTCTCTTCATACTTTACATAAATGACCTCTGTGATCATATTAAGAGCAACTGTGTTCTTTTCGCTGATGATGTAAAGCTGTTCAATACCACAGACAATACTGCTACCCTTCAAAAAGACCTCGACTATGTATCAGAATGGTCAAACAAATGGCAACTTCAAATCTCAACAAATAAATGCTCTGTCTTACATATTGGCAAAAAAAATCAGAAAATAAAATACAAGCTGAATAGCCAAGATCTTGTTGATGATCCAAGCTCTGTAAAGGACCTTGGAATACTCATCTCTAATGACCTAAGTGCTAGAGCCCACTGTAACTACATAGCCAAAAGGGCATTAAGAGTTGTTAACCTAATCCTACGTAGCTTCTTCTCTGGTAATATCACACTACTAACTAGAGCATACAAAACATTTGCTAGACCAATACTCGAATACAGCTCATCAGTCTGGAACCCACATTACGTATCTGATATTAGCACAGTTGAGAAAGTCCAGAAATATTTCACAAGAAGAGTTCTCCACTCCTCTACTCGTTGCAGAATACCTTATGCCACCAGACTTGAAAGTCTAGACCTAGAAAACTTAGAACTACGCCGCCTCCAGTCCGATCTAAATATAGTATATAAAATCATACACTGCAATGTCCTACCTGCAAATGAATACTCCAGCTTCAATCATAACAATACAAGAACAAACAATAGATACAAACTCAAGGTTAACCGCACCAAACTTGACTGCAGAAAATACGACTTCAGCAACAGAGTGGTCAATGTTTGGAATACTCTACCTGACTCTGTGGTTTCTTCCCCAAACCCCCAAAACTTTAACCTTAGACTGTCTACTATTGACCTCACCCCTTTCCTAAGAGGTCTGTAGGGGGCGTGCATAAGCGCACCAATCGTGCCTACCGTCCCTGTCCTATGTTTCTTTCATTTTTCTTATATGTACCCATTTCATGTATTCATAACTATGTATTGACAAATCAAATAAATCAAATAAACAAACAAACAAACAAACAAATAAATAAATAGCATGGGTATTTCCCTTTAAAACTGGGGGTTAAATATCCCTATATATTGCAACCATTAGAGGGCATGGTTCCCTCTCCTTGTGACTGAGCACACACACACACACACACACACACACACACACTCCCTTCTAACCCTGCTGGAGCAGGTGATTGGACTAGAATAGATATCTCATTATCTTTCTCCTCCTTCCCTCCCTCCTTCTTTATTTCTTTTTCTTTCTGTCCCTTCCTTCCATCTCCCCCTCTTTCTTTGTCCCTTTTTCTTTCTTTCCCTTTTCTCTTTATTTTCTCTCTTTCTTTTCTCTCTCTCTTTCCCTCTCTCAGGCTCATCCCTTTGGATCAGGGGTCGCCAAACTTTTGGACCTCAGGGACCACCAAACTCATAATTTTAAATCCCGGAGACCACTAATATGAATTTTGACTGACGGTGGCTTTCTGGCGTTGGTAGGAGAGAGAGAGAGAGAGAGAGAGAGAGAGAGAGAGAGAGAGAGAGAGAGAGAGAGAGAGATCTGATCCAACGTCTCTCTCTCCCTCTCTCTCACACACACAGGCAGGGGTGGGATTTAGACCCCTGATCTAAAGCTGTCAAAACGCCAAAAACTGGTCAAGTAACTCTGGGGAGGCCAGTCATAAATTAGAACACTTGCTAAACAACTGGTCATTAAGTGAGGACCACTTGTATTTGGTTTGCCAGTCACCTGGCCATGCCCACCCAGTCACATGACCAGCAAGCCACGCCCACCCAGTCATGTGACCAGCAAACCACACCCTTATATTAGGCCACACCCACAGAAATTTGAATCCCACCCCTGGGTGGGGGGCACCAAGGATGAGTTTGTAGCACCAAGGGGGCGGTGGACTGAAAAAGTTTGGGTTTAGCGATATAAGGATTGCCTTGGTTTAGTAGTCCAATGTTTCTCAATTTTGGCAACTTTAAGAAGGGTGGACTTCATCTCCCAGAATTCTCCAGTAAGCAACAGTGTCTGGGAAATTTTGGGAGTTGAAGTCCATCCCTCTTTAAATTGCCAAGATTGAGAAAGATAGTAGCAGGCTATCAAAAACCAGTTATATTAGTTTGCAATTCATATTTTATGGCTTAATCTGATCCGTGATTGCAGCCAGTGGTGTCTTAATCAGCAAATCATGGCTTTATACGATGTGTAAATCAAAATAGAATGGGTATTTTTTAAATCTTGTTTTCTCTAATGATGGCTTAGTCAATAAGCTACAATTTGGTTCACATAACATACAAAGCTACAAGCCAAGTTTTTCAAATCACAAAGGTCAAATTCATGCAACTTTTAAAGTCCAACTTGAATAAATTGTATTATAGGTTAACGCTTTGTATGACTCCAATCATCGTACTTTGTAAACACAGCTTGCACTTTATTATATTGTCAAAAATACACTGTTATGATATTCAACTAATCAACCCAAACTTCCAACTCTTTGGCAGGGTTCCTGGAACACATTACATCCTAATTTGTTCTGGTCTTACTCTACAAACCCATATTTGCAAGACATAATTCAGGGGTTAGTATGCAATGCAAACCCAGACATCTAATTTAGTTAATAAATCATAATTAAACCCATCGCATCAATCCCTACAGTAGAAGAATGGATGGAAAAAGTGATGGAATTATCAGAGATGGCAAAATTAACTGTTTTAATCAGAGACAGGAATATATCCAGTATTGTTTCTACTTGGAAACCATTCCTGGACTTTGTACTCAAGACAGAAAAAAATATGAAATCTTGACTTTGGGTTTTGCTGATTAAATTAGCTCTTGTTATAGAAATGGATGGTACTTACTAAGTTGGTAAAAGTAAAAAGTTGAGGCTGTAATTTTTTTTTGTATTTTGGTGCATTGAAAAATCAGTTCATTTAGTGACCGTTCAACCGTTCAAAATTGCAGTTACCACCTTTCCAGCATCCCCTGGTCATGTGATCAAAATTCACATGCTTGGTTCATATTTATGACCGTTGCTGTATCCCAAGATCATGTGATTGATTCCTTTTTGTGACCTTGTGACAAGGAAAGTCAGTGGGTATGCCAGATTCATTTAACAGCTGGGTTACTAGCTTATCTCCTGCACTGATTCACTTATCGACTGTGGCAAGAAAGGTCGCAAAATGGGGCAAAATTCACTTAACAACCAGCTCACTTAACAACATACATTTTGGGCTCAATTGTGGTTGTAAGTTGAGGACTACTTGTAGTGGGAGTTAATGTTTCCTCTCCACCTTCCTCCTATCTCTTTTCTTTTCTTTTCTTTTCCCTTTCCCCAATTATCTATTTTTCTTTGTATTTTATATATGATAATCTTAATTTTTTTTAAAAAAAACATATAATCTTGACTATTAAGCACCTCTTAATCAACTTTAAAGAAGGCACACACATTTTCAAACGGAAGATTATGCCAGCCATTAAAATGGTTAGAACATTTTCAAAATCCGTAGTTTGGAAGACGTACAGTAGATAGAAAAGCAGTCCTAAAAATATCGCCCTCTCTTCCTCCTCCTCCTCCTCCTCCTCCTCCTCCTCCTGCTCTCGCCTTTCCTGCCAGTATGTGTGCTTGTGTGCTGATAACTGGCCAGCTTGTTATTTTAAGACCAAGAATTCTAATTAAATAACTGGTGCGCTGGAAGATGGAAAGAGATTCTTCAGCGCATCCATGGCAGGAAATGGCCCACTTCTGCTCCACCATTCAGATATTTTTTCACAAATGTAGGCAGAAGCATCTCTGGGCCCACCAGCCTACGTGGCTCCCCAAAACCGCTTTAACTTCTGCCAATGGATGGAGGTGGATTTTCTTGGGTGCCTTTATATCCATGGGATCCTCCCAGGCTACAATCCGAAGGTCTCGCTGGAGTTAAAGGCAGAGAAACAGGGGTGTGTGTGTGTGTGTGTGTGTGTGTAACTGGCAGGACTGTAAGGATGGAAAATGTGCCACGT
The DNA here is from genome assembly GCF_049901735.1 of Notechis scutatus. NCBI lineage: Eukaryota > Metazoa > Chordata > Lepidosauria > Squamata > Elapidae > Notechis > Notechis scutatus. Next base: position 7,976,456 of record NC_142016.1, read on the forward strand.
GTTCTTACTTGGGGATCCGACATGGCTGTGAGCACTGACTGGATTAGCCATTCCCTGAGGAAATGTCCTCAACTTACGACCACGATTGAGCCCAACATTTCTGTTGCTAAGGGAAACACTTGGTTAAGTGAATTTTGCCCCATGTTACAACTTTTCTTGCCACAGTTGCTCAGTGAATCACTGCAGCTGTTAAGTTAGTAAGATGGTTGTTAAGCGAATCTGGCTTCCCCAGAAGGGGATCATGTGACCCATGGGACACTGTAGCCGTCATAAATATGAGTCGGTTGCCAAGCATCTGAATTTTATCATGTGACCATGGGGATACTGTAATGTTTGTAAGTATGAAAAACAGTCATAAGCCATTTTTTTCCACTGCCATTGTAACTTTGGACAGTCATGAAATGAACTGTTGTAAGTCGAGGACTACCTATAGTAGTCTCTCTCTCTCTCTCTCTCTCTCTCCCTCCCTCCTCCTCTCTCCTCCTTCCTCTCTCTCCCTCCTCCCCTCCTTCCCTCCCCTCTCTCCCTCCTTCCCTCCTCCTCCCCTCTCTCTCCCTCCCCTCTCTTTCCCTCCTCCCTCCCTCCTCCCTCCCTCCCTCTCTCCCCCTCCTCCCTCTCTCCCTCCCCTCTCCCTCCTTCTCCCTCCTCCCTCCCTCTCCCTCCCTCCTTCCCTCCCTCTCTCCCTCCCTCCTTCCCCTCCTCCTCCCCTCTCCCCTCTCCCCTCCCCTCTCTCCCCTCCCCTCTCCCTCCTTCCCCTCTCTCTTCCTCTCTCTCTCTCTCTCTCTCTCACACACACACACACACACAGACGCACACACTCTGCATCTCCTTCCTGCTCAGATGATTTTCAGGATCATCCGATGCCAGATTCCAAGAATTGGCAGCCCCACTGAAGCTCATTCCAGAACTGTAAGCATGAAAATAGATTTTGCTAAGTCCCCAATGTGGGTTGCTCAGAAGCTGATGTAAAAAGGAGGTGAAATCTTCTGAACCCGCAAGATGGGACAATGAATTCTATGGGGATTCATGAACCCCAGTTTCTAGCTTCTTTCCTCTCTGGCTACACTGTGCAAGGAATCTGTCTGCAGTTATGACAGTGCTGGGAAAAAGTAACATACGACCAAACCTCACACTTATGACCATCGCAACCTCCCAATGGTAACGTGATCAAAATTTGGTTGCTTGTCAACCAGCGTTGTGTCTACAATGGTTGCAGTGTCCTGGGGTCCTGCGATCACCATTTGCAGCCTTCCCAGCTGCCTTCTGGCAAACAAAGTCAACTGTGGGAACTGTGTGGTTCATTTAATGACTGCAGCAAAAAGGTTGCAAAATTGAGCATCGTCTTGTGATGCCTCTCTTAACTACCGCGCTGCTTAATGCTGAATTTTCCAGTATAGGTAGTTCTTGACTTATGACCGCTAAGGAGCCCAAGATTGATGTTGCTAAATGGGACATTTGTGAAGTGAGTTTTCCCCCATTTTGCAACTCGTCTTGCCACCGTTGTTAAGCGAATGGCTGCAGCTGTTAAATTAGTAACACCGTTAAGTGAATCTGGCTTCCACACTGACTTTGCTTGAGAAGAAGGTCGCCAAAGGGAATCACTTGATTCCTAGACACTGCAAGCGTCATAAAGTTGTCAAGCATCTGACCGTAAATCACAGGACCCTGGGAATGCTACAATGGCCCTAAGTGTGAAAAATGGTCACAAGTCCCTTTTTCCAGTGCCGTTGTAACTTTGAAGGTCGCTACATGAACTGTTGTAAGTCGAGGACTACTGTGTTTATTGCGATCGTAAGTGGAGAAACGAACTGTTGTGAAAATCTTACAGGGCCTAAATTGTTATGCCAACAAAGTACAGTCGTGGCACACATACCAGATCTGGAGGCCCTTTGTCCAACTCAATTCTAAATGTTGTATATATATTTTTTTGCCACCAAAAAGTCACCAGGTCTTATTTTCAGGGGAAGTCATCCACTGACTAGCCTCACTTGTGCCCATCGCCCCAGCCTCCTTTTCACTGTCAGAGGCGAACTTCTTCTTCTGCGGCCAGCAAGGGTTTCCTGAAGGCCTCTGCAACCAATAACAGAGCTCTGGATCGATCCAGAGCTTTGTTATCAGCTCCAGAGGCCTTCAGGAAAGCCATGCCTTGCCAGCTGAAGAAGAAATGAGACAGCAAGGCAGGTGTCAGGGTGTGCGAGGCCTGGCTACAACTGTCCAAAGGTGAGTAGTAGGGCAGCTCCACCCTTCTATCCCCCCACCTTAGCTTAATTTTTACCCGTGTACTCTGGAGTGGGTGGATTCCTAATTAGAGCTTTTATTGGGCTCACTGGTAAAAATCAAGCTAGAACTTACTTCAGGGTAGGTTTTATTTTGGGGGAAACAGGATACATCTCTCCTGCATCTCTGTCATGCCCTAATTTTGAAGGGGCTGAGAATCTTGGCCACCAAAATTATCCAGACGAACAGCTTTACGATGCCTCTTCCTGGCCCCACATTATCTCCCAACTAATATGGTTTGTTGAATTGAAGTTAATGTAATACGAACTCTCATTATCATGCCCATTTAATGCCAGGCATGAGCAATCTCCGTCAAAAATTTATAGTTTGTTTTTTTCTGCTATTTAATAGTCTGGGTTTTCTGCTGTTCAGTATCAAAATTGCCAACAGAAATTTTTTTGAAAAGCCAAGATTTCCCTTCCAAGTAACAGGGAAAGATATGAGGATCCCAGCCCTGATCACTTTGGTGATAATCCCACCCACCCATCTTGGATCACCACTCCTCCCAATGATTTCTCCCCCCTCCCCCAACAGTAAAACCTATTCACTCAAATTTATATCCATCCCTGCCTTAGGGTAAGGAAGCCAGTCCCTTGTGGTTCTTCAGCCCAGACTGGTTAAAATTAAAGCCATCAGACTTAATGACACCGAGTATTAATAACCACAAGAAGAATCATAACCAAGGTTTAAGGATCAGAAGTTTGGTTTGAGTCATTCATTGCAATAAATCAAAATGTACCAATAAAGGAGCGTATTTGGAGCTTAGGGTCGAAATGAGGGATCCTTGGCGCTCTCTCAACTTGCTTATTTTCTTGCAGACGTTTCATTATCAAACTAGGTAACATCATCAGTACTAGTAAAAAGTGCAATTTGCTGTCCAACCGAAACGTGATTTGCTTAATGTGATTTGCTTTTAGTTTATAGGAAAGCTATGGCAAATCTAGACAGCATACTAAAAAGCAGAGACATCACTCTGTCAACAAAAGTGTGTATAGTCAAGGCTATGGTTTTCCCAGTTGCAATGTAGGGCTGTGAAAGTTGGACCATAAGGAAGGCCGAGCGCCAAAGAATGGAGGCCTTTGAACTCTGGTGCTGGAGAAGACTCCTGCGAGTCCCTTGGACTGCAAGGCGATCAAACCGGTCAGTCCTAGAGGAGATCAACCCTGACTGCTTCAGGCCAGATCCTGAAGATGAAACTCAAAGACTTTGGCCACCTAATGAGAAGGAAGGACTCACTGGAGAAGAGCCTAAGGCTGGGAAAGATTCAGGGTATGCTGTCCAGTCAGTATATAGTTAATGGGAAGTGGGATAGTTAGTTAGGAATTGGGAGCTGTCCCCTTAAGGGAATGCATCATGGTAAGTGTAGTTAAGGTATCCTGGGAAATGTAGTCCACATCTGTAATCCTGATTGGTCACTGAATTGACCCTTGCTGGGTTGGGGGAGGTTTCTCCACTCTTGCCTGGAACCCAGCAACATGCTGCTGCCTCAACCCCTTGCTCCTCCTTTTTGGGGATGAAAGATTACCCTCCTTTTACACCAGAAAGTCAGCTATGCAAAGAGTTGGACGTTGAGATGAATCTCAATGTAACTGTAAGTTATATTGAGGATGCCTGATGAACCAATAAAAAGACTTTGTATGGATGCTTTGTGGAGTTATCTATCTGCCTTTATACATTCAGCCAGCAATTACAGAGGCCAGAATAGAGGGCAAAAGAAGAAGGGGACAGCAGAGAATGAGGTGGATGGATGGAGTCCCTGAGAGCCGTCGGCATGAGCTTAAATGGACTCCAGAAGATGGTAGAGGACAGGAAAGCCTGGAGGAACGTTGTCCATTGGGGTCACGATGGATCGGACACAACTTCACAACCAACAAGAACAAGTTTAGTATACAGTATGAATCCACCCATGTAACCATGTCAGTAGAGACAATCAATCTGGTCTAGTAGTTTAAGGCAGGGGTCTCCAACCTTGGCCACTTTAAGACTGGTGGACTTCAACTCCCAGAATTCCTCAGCCAGCAAGCTGGCTGAGGAATTCTGGGAGTTGAAGTCCACCAGTCTTAAAGTGGCCAAGGTTGGAGACCCCTGGTTTAAGGCAGCAGGCTAGAAACCCAGAGACTGTGAGTTCTAGTCCTGCCTTAGGCATGGAAGCTGGCTGGGTGACTTTGGCTGGACACTCTCTTAGCCCAACTCACCTCAAAAGGTTGTTGTTGTGACGGGTTTTAGGAGAGGAAGCAGCATTAAGCATGTTTGCTGCCTTAAGTTCCTTATAAAGGTGCGACAACAGAATAAAAGTCGGAAGGGACCTTGGAGGTCTTCTAGTCCAACCCCTGTTGAAGCAGGAGCCCCTATGCCATTACAGATAAATGGTTGTCCAGTCTCCTCTTAAAAATCTCCAACTTATGGAGCACCCACAACTTATGGAGGCAAGCCCATTCCACTGATTAGTTCTAGGTAAAATTCCAATCAATAAAGTAAATATATAAATAATATCTTAGTCCTGATTTCACATGTTGGTTTACTGACTCGTTTGCCACTGGTCTGCACAGCGTCCTAAGTCATAAATCCTTACAAACTGTAACGGCGGGACTCAGAATACATGTTTAACCACAAGCAAGCTGCTGTTAAACCTGCGGAACGATGTGCCAGCCACCATAGCTGCTTTCCACAGCCTGTTGCTTTTCTTGCAAGGCTTCAGTGCAATGCAAATGAAGGATCTGTCTGTCTGTCTGTCTGTCTGTCTGTCTGTCTGTCTGTCTGTCTGTCTGTCTGTCTGTCTTCCCTGGGCCACTGTTGCAAAGAGAATAGCCCAGCATAGTCAAGCCATCCTAGACATTCACCAAAGACCTTATCGTAGTTACCTTAGACACCAACCAGGGAAAGCCATTCATTTCTGCATTCACACATGCCACGTAAACCCTGGTTGTAAGGAATCTTAATTTTGTGACATTGCGCCAGACCATGGACTGTTTTGAGTTGACACCATGTTCTTCACTCCTCCACAACCCACCCACCCCAAAGCCAAGCCAACTGAATGCATACAACACACACACAGAGAGAGAGAGAGAGATTTCTCCACAGCGCCACCCCCTCCCCGCCAATCCCCAGGGGCTGATCCCTGCAGCTTTTGCCCCGGTCCTTCGGCCTTCGCACCCTCGCCTTCCTCTTCCCCCACCTTCTGCAGCCACTGGGTGTTGTTCTCCATGACGGTCTCCAGCTGTTGCAGTCGCTGGACGGGCCACTGGGCTTCGGCCAAGGGCGGCGCATCCCTCTGGAGCGAGTTGGACACTTGGAACGGGGCGGCAGCAGGAGCAGCCGCCGGGCCGTCGCAGCCTCCCAGCTCGGGCAGCAGGAACGTGTAGGTGCAGGATCCGTGTTGCAGGCGATGCTGAGAGCGCTCCGGGGCCCCCTTGCCCAGCACCCCCGGCTGCATCCCTGACCAGGCGGGCAGCAAGAGATACGCCAGGACCTTCCACATTCCTGACTTTTTCCTCGGCGGGACCTGCCAGGCAACAACTCCAACGGGTTTGCAGCGGGCTCGGATCTGCCTGAGAGAAGTCCGGACGCCCCGCGATCTCTGCCTCCCCGCCTCCTGTGGGCAACGGGAGGATGGAGCGCGGGGGGGGGGCGCTTTGGAGCCCTCCCACCCTCTCCGGCTTCCGCCTCTTCCCGCCCCCCTCCGTCCTTTGCCCCCCTGCTGGCTTTTGGAAGCCCGCCCGGGTGGCTTGGCTGGCCGAGTCGATGTAGACCCGCTTCGCAGAAGATCGTTGGAGTGCCGGAACACGCGCTCCCAAGTCAATAGCCCCCGGGACCTTTCCGCCTTGCTCCAGCGAGCGGGTGCCTGGCAGGCTGGATCGGTCAGGGATCGCTGGGAAGTCAGGATGTGGCTGCGCGGGAATTTTCCGGAATTTGGGGTGAAAAGGAAACTTGAGAACTCTCCTCTCTTAGCAATGCACTTTTATCTATCTATCTATCTATCTATCTATCTATCTATCTATCTATCTATCTATCTATCTATCTATCTATATCTATCTATCTATCTATCTATCTATCTATCTATCTATCTATCTATCTATTTATCTATCTATCTATCATCTATCTATCTATCTATCTATCTATCTATCTATCATCTATCTATCTATCTATCTATTATCTATCTATCTATCTATCTATCTATCTATCTATCTATCTATCTATCTATCTATCTATCTATTTATCTATCTATTTATTTATCTATCTATTTATTTATTTGATTAGTCAATTGCTTACAAGATAATAGGTATTATAAACATAGTTATGAATACATGGGTATATATAAGAAAAATAAAAGAAACAATAGGACAGGGACGGTAGGCACATTGGTGCGGTTATGCACGGCCCTTACAGACCTCTTAGGAAAGGGGTGAGGTCAATAGTAGACAGTTTAAGGTTAAAGTTTTTGGGATTGGGGGAAGAAACCTCAGAGTCAGGTAGAGGATTCCAGACATTGACCGCTCTGTTGCTGAAGTCGTATTTCCTGCAATCAAGTTTGGTGCGGTTAACCACTTAGACTTCTATACTGCTTCACAGTGCTTTTACAGCCCTCTCTAAATGGTTTTCAGAATCAGCCTGTTGCCCCCCCAACAATATTCCTTAATAGTTGAGCACCCATACTCATGGTCTCAATGTAGAAAGTCTTACCCCGAATGTCATCTCCCTTAAAGTCAATTGGACTACCCAATTCAACGTCTATGATGGTTGCTCAGCCGTCAGCAGCATCTAGGACACCTGGAGTTCAGAAGGACTGGACCTGTTTGAACACTTGGATGGGAAGCTTACTCACCTGGAAATCCCATTCCTTATAGGCTAGGAAAGTAAAGAAACTTTCCAGAAAAAAGGATACGACAAACCCATGCACAGTTGCCAAAAAACCCTATGTGGGCCTGTCATGTAGGATTTGAGTTTGACTGGAGGAATTTAAACAAGCTTTTGCTACATCTTAAAAACTAGTGCAATTGATGGTCCAGTCTCTCAGAAGCTCTTAAAACCCACACCTGAAATACTAAGGACAACAAGTGCCATTTCATCACTATCCTTCTCTCAACCGCTGTAGGATTTGGAAGAAAAAAGAGATTGCTTGTACCTTCCAACCACACTTTTATTTCATGATGTAGATATTTGTTTAAGCATAGGCCCCAAATCCCAGTAGCTCCTACGGAACTGCAGAGCTGCCAATCCCCCCCTTTCTTCTTAAAAGACCTGTGGAAGCAGCTTGAGTTATACACGATGAATGATGAACCCAAAATCTCTGTTGGTAAGCAAGATAGTTGTTGAGTTTTGCTCCATTTTGCAACCTTTCTTGACATAGTAGTTAAATGAATCCCTGCAATTGTAAAGTTAGTAGCAGGGTTGTTAAGTGAATCTGACTTCGCTTATCAAAAGGTTGCAAAACCTTTGACCCCAGGACACTGCAATTATCATAAATATCAGCCAGTTGCTAACTGTCTGAATTTTGATCCCATGCCTGTGGGGATGTTGCAATGGACATAAATGTGAAAAATAAGTCACAAAATATTTTTTTCAGTACTGCTGTAACTTCAAATGGTCACTAAACGAATGGTTGTAAGTTGAGGATTACCTATACAAGAGCCATGGCGGCACAGTGGTTAGAATGCAGTACTGCAGGCTACTTCTGTTGTTGATTGCTGGATGTCAGCAGTTGGGCAGTTCGAGTCTCACCAGCTCCAGGTGGACTCAGCCTTCCATCCTTCCGAGGTTGGTAAAATGAGGACCCAAATTTGTTGGGGGGCAAAAGGCTGACTCTGTAAACCACTTAGAGAGAGCTGTAAAGCACTGTGAAGTGGTATATAAGTCTACGTGCTGTTGCTATTTCTCCCCTTCTTCTTTCCTTGGTCCTGGTGGTACAGTAGTTAAGAAGCAGTGTTGCAGGCAAACTCTGCCCATAGCCAGCAGTTTGATCCTCACTGGCTTAAGGTTGACTCAGCCTTCCATCCTTCTGAGGTGGGTAAAATGAGGAGCCAGACTGTTGGGGGCAAAAGGCTGACTCTGCAAACCACTTACAGAGGGCTGTAAAGCACTGTAAAGCGGTATATAAGTTTAATTGCTACTGCTAGTGCTATACTTGAGTTTCAATCAGCCCCCATAGCACCAACTAAAAAATTGAATCAGCTCTCAAAACTAGCCACTGTGTTATGGGAACACAACCCATGGGTCTGGTTGAAATCTGGTTTCAAACTGGTTCAGAGTTACTTTGTAGCAGTGATGTTATTTTACACAGTGTATAGGAGGTCTGCAACTTACAACCATTCATTTAGTGACCATTTGACATTGCAATGTCATTTTAAAAAGTAACTTATGACTAGTCCCCACACTTATGACTGTTGCAGCATCCCCATAGTCATGTAATCAAACTTTGGCACATGGCAACTGGCATGTATTTTCGATGGTTGCTGCATTCATGTGATCACCAGCCATCTTCTGACAAGCGCAGTCAATGAAGGAAGCCAGATTTGCTTAATGACCAGGTGGTGCACTTAACAACTGCAGTGATTCACTTAACAACCATGGTAACAAAGATAATAAAATGGGAGCGACTTCCTTAAGGACTGCCTTGCTTAGCAACAGAAATTCTGGTCCCAGTTCTGGTCGTAAGTGAAAACTAGCTGTGTTCCTCAGCTTCTGGCTTGTCCCCCTGATCAGGTTGAGCAAGTCATGAATCTGCCTAGAGCGGCGTTTCTCATCTTTGGTGACATTGGCTGGCTGAGGAATTCTGGGAGTTGAAGTCCACCCATCTGGAAGTTGCCAAGGTTGAGAAAAAACTGGCCTGGGAAAATGAAATCCAGGCCTTTTCATTCTGGAAATTGTGATTCAAAACCACATTTCAGGTTTCTGGGTTTTCAGTTGCCATCGCCCACACACCTCTTAGTCATCAGGACTAGAAACTGGATATTTTGCAGAAAATGGCAGACTTCTATTTCTCTCTATTTAAGTGTCTGTGGAGGTTCTCAATCATCCAGGTCATGGTTGTCTCAAAGATGCTTCTCAAAAGACAACTGGATTTTCTTGTTTTTTTTTCCCTTGAAAATGTTTCACTTCTCATCCTAGAAGCTTCTTCGGTTCCAACTGACTGATGGAATGAAAGGATTTATATACTTTGCAGTCATTTGGACCTTCAGAATTCTAACACCCAGACAACTGCAAAGAATATAAGTCCTTCTTTTACCTGTCAGTTAGAACTGAAGGAGCTTCTTGGATGAAAAGTGAAATGTTTTCAAGGAAAAAACCCCAAGAAAGTCCAGTTGCCCTTGGAAAAGCTTCTTTGGGGACCCTGTATTTAAGCTTAAGCTTAAACACGTCAGTTCCATTTCACCCTCGACCCCCACAAAGTGGTAAAAAAGTGAGAGGAAAGAAGAAATTCTATTTCAGATCTTTATGTGTTCAGCTTCATCATTGGAATGGGATTCTAAGCATATTCGATGTCTTTCGCTCACTGATCCTGCTGTGAAAATATATTTGAAACTGTGAAATGTTTTCATGGGTGTGCCTTTGAAGTGCGGGATGAGTTGTATAAAACACTTCCCCAGTAAATGTCATACTTTCTGCAGAATAATTCAACAGCACTTCCATATTAACCTTCTGGCTGAATAAATGACCACACCATGCTATATAGGTAGTCCTCAACTTACCACCATTTTGTTTAGTGAGTGTTTGAAGTTCACAACTGAAAAAAGTGATTTATGTCCATTTTTCACATAACTATTGCAGCATCCCCAGAGTCATGCGATCAAAAGTTGAATATCCAAGCAACTGGCATGTATTTATGATGGTTGTAGTGTCCCTCGGTTTTTTGTGACCTTCTGACAAATAAAGTCAACGGAGAAGCCAGATTCACTTAATAACCATGTTGCTAAAAATTAACTGCAGTGATTCCCTTAACAACTGTCTGACTTAGTAATGGAAATTCTGGGCTCAATTGTGGTCATAAGTTGAGGGCTACCTGTAATGTTATTTGGTTTGGGTTCGGTTCATGACGTATCTGTAAATCCTACCATTCTGGTTTGTAAATCAGGCTTATGATTTATGTTTGGTCTTTGGGTGGCTAACCGTTAATAAAATGTCATATATTCCAATTCAATTTAATTGCTGTCATAGACCAGTATAGATAATAAACAAAATAAAACTTAAGACAGAATTAAAATACATTTGTAAAATAGTTTACCATCTATTATGTGAGGTCCAGCATATAGCCTCTATTACATTATAATGAAAAAAAATTATATTATGATAACATCTAAAGTTACAACAAAGTAACAGTATCTAAAACTATTAGTGTCAACAAATTTAAACGAATTATAGTTATAAAGAATGCACTGGGGGAGATTAAATGCCAAATAAAATAAACCTCTCTCCCAAACAATTAAGATATAAAACCTATACTAACCATGCATCTAATAAATGAACAACATCCCATGGGTTCCTGCTAATCTTGTAACCCTACGCCCGGAAACAGAGTGTTGTCTGAATGCATTCAGTTATGGCTTTTTCATCAAACCATAGTTCAGGGCAAAGGGTGAAGCCAGCCATTCTGTACTTATGACACTTCTTAAGACACTCTGCATGAAAACAAGCCTGTATAAATATCTTGAACTGAAAGACTTTCCATTTGAAATTAGATTTCTAAATTGCATTCTTTTGAGTACAATCTGTTTACTTAGAAAAACGTTTTAGAAGCAAAGCCAAAAACACTCTTCTTTCCTGTGAAGGTCAATCTGAACTTATGAATTCCAGTAAATATTTATGGCTCCAACCCATGGAATTTCATACAGATTGGCCTTCCCGTCCTTCCTTGTTACTTCTTTCTTTACTCAAGAAAACTGCAGGCTTTTTGGCCTGGGGAAGTGACATCTGATTTAATCCTATCTGGTTTATTTTTGTAATCTTAATTATGGGGAAAGAAAAGACCCAGGTTCAACCCACTCAGGAACAAGAGTTAAAAAAAACCAAGATGGTACCCATGAGTGGATGACCAAAGCCCTACCATATGTTACTAGACACATAAAAAGGGCGGGGCTTTCCATTGAGCAGCCAAAGACATCATCTTGACTTCTTCTATTTCCATCCATGGATACTCCTGAATTCCACCTTCAATCATGGACATTTACTGGTGACTTGGAGCCAATGATTGTCTCTAGAAGAGATGCTCTGAATCCAGCTTTAAGTTTTTGGAAGAACCATCAAGTATTAATTCAATGCGTAAGTTGAATTCAAATGAGTAAAATATATACTAGCCACTCCCAACCTGGTGCCCTTAGATGTCTTCAGTGAGCTTCCAACAGTGTTGCTGTTCCACATCCCCAAAGGTCACAGTTTACTTTCCCAATAATAGTTGCATTTTCCAACTCCCAAATGTTGGATAAGAGATAAAGAGCCAAATTCCTGAAATTATTCCTGGAAGAGGTGGCTCAGGTCAAGAAACAGACACTGCAAGGTTTCAAATACTAGTACTTTATTATTGTTATCCAAGATTAACATACTGTAATCATTAAATCCTGTCCAGTTTTCTCTTGTTCCATCTAATATTAAACAGTATCAAGATAGCATTGTTATGAGTTTCTTTATCATGCCAGATTTGATCTTTGGATTATTAGTTCTCAACTTATAACCATTCACATTGCTCATTGCCGGTCCTCACACTTACAACTTTTGCAACTTCCCCACTGATCAGAATTTGGTTGCTTGGCTCTGGCATTAATTTATGATGGATGCAATGTCCTGGGGTCATGTGATTACTTTTTGGGACCTTCCCAGGCGTCTTCTGACAAGCGAAGTCAATGGGGGTAGTTGGATTTGCTTAACAACCATATGATTCACTTAACAGCTGCAGTTATTTGCTTAACAACCATGGCAAAAAAGGTTATAAAATCAAGTGCAAATTCTTTAACACCACCTTGGTTAGCAAAGGAAATTCTGATCCCAGTTGTGGTCATAAGCCAAGATCACCTGTAATTGCCTCTCCAACTCTTTCAATGATTTCTTTCTTCCTTGGCCTCTTAATGGCTCTTTCATATTTTCCCCAAGGACATCTCCAAAGTCTTTTATAAATTTCAGGGTACCTCTGTCAACTGTCCATCTTTCACCAGGACTTCTTGGTGAGACCCAGGTTCTAGTCCCCACTCAACCCTGGAGTCATTGGGTGATTGGTGTTGAAGTTGATGGTTATACAATCTGGTTAATAATGGGGGGTCTGTAGGTGAGGGGGCAAATGCAAGATATGACCATAAGATCTTAGTCACCATCTTGATATTTTTTTTTGGACCCTCCTCCTGTTGATGTCCTTGGAGTCATTTTTCAAGAAGGAGAGAAGAATTTGCTGCTTTCTGGAGCTTTGTGGTTCTTGGCGCAGGTGAGATCATTCCATACAATTCATCTTTTTCTTTTGTAGTTTTGACTTTGGAAAGCCTGCCCTTGCCACTCTTCATCTCAAGCCAAAATCTGGGAAACGCCGAAGGCATCAAGTAGACAAAAAACCTTGTTGACTTGGGTGGATTCTAAAAAAGGAGAGGGGGTGGAATGGAAATTTTAATTTTAAATCAAGCAACAGGCAAGGTCTACCTTTTGACAAGGGCCAAACCGCAAGGCCAAGCAGTGTGGGAAATCTATGCTTTGTATCTGGATCTGTTCAGACCTGGGGACTTCCAGTGATGTGATGTATGTGAGGTGTGCGGAACTAAAGGATGGTTGGAACATGTAGCATTATTATAGCTTTAATTGTTTTTTTATTATTATCCTCTGTTTAAATGTACAATTCTTGAAGACTGCGGGATATGTCTCCATAGTTTTCTTGGCAAGATTTCAGAAATGATTTGACATTATCTGCTTCTTGGGACTGAGAGAGAGAAAGCGACTGGTCCAAGGTCACTCAGCCGGCTTTGTGCCCTAAGACAAGATTAGAAATTAGGGTTTCCTGATTTCTGGCCTGATGCCTTTTCCACGACACCAAATTAGCTCTTTAGTATTAATTACACAACAGTATTAATTATAGAACAGGAGTATTGTAAGTGTGTCATGCCAGTGCCTTGCAAAATGTTAGTTATTCTTCACAAGTAGATGCAAAAGGACCGATTCTGTTCAAACCATCCGCTATGACATGTCAATGTTTTATTGAATGGATCAGCGTCATGGCATATACTGTACCTCTGAGAGTTGGTTCTCAGTGACCTACAGATACAGGCTATCCCATTTTTTCCAAAGAAGCAGGCATCCCACAGAGGAGGAGAAGCAGCAGAAGAAGAAAGAGAAGAAGAAGAGGAAGAGGAAGAAGGAGGAGGAGAAGGAGAATTCAAGAATGGTGTGTGTGTGTGTGTGTGTGTGTGTGTATCTGAAAGTAAAATATAGGTCACAATTCTTCTTCCGTTCCTTTGACTTTTCCCTGGATAAATCATACAAATCTGAGAAAAAACAGTGCTGCTCTTTGGACTGACTTTTTGCTGCTTGAGAAATCTGACCTCAAATCCTTAAGAGGCACTTCCATACTTCCCTTGCAAAGCTCTTTAACAACTCGCAAGTAAATATAGAAGCCGCCTGGAGAAATCTCACTAAGATTTCATGTGAGAATCCATGTGAGATCTGACAAGATTTTGTGGATTACAAAATGTGCTGCAATCAAGCTACTAGAGGAGAAGATGGAACCTGAAATCAGAAGGTTTTGTCATATCCTAGCCATATGTGTTGCCTGTATGCAGGATGCAACTACTTCTATGGATTAGAAACCAGAGATTGAAGCCATATTTTATGGTAATTTACAGATTAACAGAGTTAGAAGGGACCTTGTAGATCATCTAGTCCAACCCCCTGCCCAAGCAGGAGACCTTACACCATTTCTGACAAATGACAGTCCAGTCTCTTCTTGAAAGCTTCCAGTGATGAAACTCCCACCACTTCTGAAGGAAAGCTATTCCATTTGTTGATTGTTCTCACTGTCAGAAAATTTCTCCTTAGTTTAAACTCTGGTAGTTAAAAAAAAATTTAAACCCCCCCCACACACACAACTAATCTAAGATAGAAATAACCTACATTTGGGTGACATATTTCATCACTGCTAAACAAGAGAGACTATTTGCAAGCTGATACTACAGATAATTCTCAAGTTACAACTGTTTGCTTTGTGACCATTCAAAGTTAAGACCGACCCCAACGAAAGGGAACTTACAATCTGGATTGAAAGTTTTGGTGGTCAAGTCCCCTCTCTGCAGTGACTAAACTTCAGGCACTTGGCAACTTGGCTGCCTTTCTGGTTTCGGGCAAAACTGTGCCCACAGTGACTCACTAATTTACTTAAAGACCACAATGTTCACTTAACACCATGAAAAAGTCATAAAAACGCTTTCACAACATACGATCATAACGGGCAGGTTCCATTATGGTTGTATCTTGAGGTCTACCTGCATTATTGTGAGGAGAAATTGCTAGAGTCTGGTTTGAGTTTAGAAGTAAACATAGTTGAGTTCTAGTTCGTACTTTAATATGAAAGTACTAGGATATTCCAGAGATGTGAGCTAAAATAGGGCCTTCAAAAAACATCTCAGACATCAATCCTCAGTATTTTTGTCCTGCTGCCAACACCACTACATGGACATGTCCACGAACTCACCAAGATTTGAATTCAACTCAAGGGCAGCCTATTTTTTATTCTTACATTTTTGTGGCTGTTGAGGTGGTCAGCAACTGTCCAGTTACTGGATTGGAAGAACATTCAAATGAACCCCAAAAGCACTGCTTGGTTTGTTTTCAATATTTTCCTCTGACTTTTCAAAATTGCCTCCCACAGTGGCTTGTATAAAGCAAACCATGCAACGTTGCAGTTTTTTTTCACTTTAAAAACAACAGTAAAACTATCTCACAAATCAGGCTGACAGTTATAGAAAACCATTTAAAAATCAACAATAAGCCAGCCTTTCAAATCAGAAAATTGGCTCAACGTTCAAAATAATAACTCAGCTACAAGTAATTGGAATTCAAACTGATGAGGAAAATCTTATCCAACTTTCCATTGAGTGTAACTTTTATACGTGTTGTGCTGCAGATGACCTTAAAGCAATCGGTTTTAGATATGAAAACAGCACGAAATAGAAATAGGACTCAGTTTGGCTTGAGTGAGAAACATAACCAGTGTGGTACCTCTACAGTTGAGGATCTGAGGGAGCTTGTGTTCAAATGCTATCTTTGTTCTTATCATTATGTGTGACACACAATTAAAAAAAAAGTATAGAACTTCATTACACTATCACAGCAGCCTGATTGACTTTCTTTTTATCATACAGCTAGTCCTTGAGTTATGATTGTTATTGAGGCTGTCAATTATAACAAGGGTCACACATGACTGGACCCAATTTTTCAATCTTTTTCACGGTGGTTGTTAAACAAATTCCATACTAGTTAAGCAAACCCATAGTTTGTGAGGGGTGGTTTTGCTGGAAAACAGAATTAAAAACTGGTTTCCAGCAACACTGACGTCAATCGCAGTCATGTGAAATGGGGCCTTGCAAATGGTCATAAATAAGGGTCGATTGAAAAGTGCCTTAGATCACCTTGGGAGAGGGGACATTGGAACTTCAAAACTGTCTCTCTCTAAAGATTAACATTGGGACATGTATTTTGTTGATTAGATCAGTGGCCCCCAACCTTTTTTGTACCACGGCCCAGTACCGGCATCACAAAATGATCCATGGACTGGTACCGGCATCAGCACGCACGACCAAGGCAAGGCGAGCTGAGCAACCGGCCAGCCAGCCGTCCCCTGCTTCTCCCCGCCACCTTCAACTCCTCCTTTGTACCTTCTCACGGTCGATGGGCTTTTCGGGCTCTTTCTTAATCTCCTCCTGAGTAACGGGAGACTCCACCGCCATCGGGATGGCTCTTCCTTCGAAGCTGCCCCCCGCCTCTTCAACGAAACTAAGGCGCGAGGATTCCTTCAGCACCCAAACACCGCTTTCCATCCAACCAATGACCGACAAGCTCACTCGGAAGCACTTTCTCAAGCGTTGTCGAAACAAGATGGCGGCGCCCAAGCAAAGTAGGCGGCCCGGTACAAAATGATCCACGGACCGGTACCGGTCCGGGGCCCGGTGGTTGGGGACCCTTGGATTAGATGATTAAATGTTTACCATGATGAGAATGCTTAGTATTGGTGACTCATATCCCTATTTAGGAAGAAAGACGTTCTTGTAAAAGAGATAAGCTAAGAAATGAAGTCCCAAAGATGCTTTTTCAAAAGGTAACTGGATTTTGTTTTTCCTTGAAGGTGTTATGCTTCTCAGCCAAGAAGCTTCTTCAAGTTCAATTCTCCAGTTCAGAACTGAAGGGGCTTCTTGGATAAGAAATAAAATGTCTTCAAGGGAAAACAAAGACCAGTTGCCCTTTGAAAAAGCACGACCTGGATGGCTGAGAATGTTGGTAAAGGTAAAGGTTCCCCTCGCATATTTGTTGTTTCCAGCTCTCGGGGCGGTGCTCATCTCCGCTACAAAACCAAAGAGCCAGTGCTGTCCGAAGACGTCTCTGTGGTCATGTGGCTGGCATGACTAAATGCCAAAGGCTCATGGAACACTGTTACCTTCTCACCAAAGTGGTCCCTATTTTTCCACTTGCATTTTTACATGCTTTCGAACTGCTAGGTTGGCAGAAGGTGGGACAAGGAACGGGAGCTCACTCCGTTAGGATTTGAACCGCTGAACTTTCTGATTGACAAGCTCAGCATCTTAGCCTACTAAAAGATAAACTTTCGCTATGATTACCTTGCAATGACGAGGGAGTTTGCATGTCCCAATATCTCTATAGGTTCCACTGTTGAGATGATGGATCACTGAAGGAAATAAAATCCCCCCCCCTCAATATAAATGGCAAACAAACCTAATGAGATTTTGCAACCAGGTCTCTGTCAAGATGATACCTGAAGATGAGGGAGGATGGTATGCCATGTGCTGGTGAAGAAGTGCAGAGGGAAAACACAAGTAGGGCTGGTGTTTGTGAAGTGCTCAAAAGTGAAAGGGACATCCTAAAACCAGAAGGAAAGTTTGATCTTGCAAGATATGTATCCTTGGCACCTGAAATCTTTGAACCGTGAACATTGGCCAAATTGGGTAATAGAACAGAAATGTGAAGACTGAAATCAGATTGTCTAGAAATCAGCAAACTGAAATAGGAAGGAATGGATCACTTCAGGGGTTTTTATGGCAGATGAGAAAATTATAAAAGAAATGGGGAAGCCTTTGTTATTAACACAAGTAAGTGCTTGTATTTAAAATTCCAAAATCATGGAATGATCTTGATTCCAATCCAAGGAAAGCCAGTCAAGAATAGAATGATTCAAGTCTACATAGATTCAGAGAAAGTGAAAGATGAACTGTTCTGTGGAGACCGGCTGCAACATATTGGAGAGAAGACAGATTAGAACAAGAGCCATCATACTAATTATAGGAGACTGGAATATAGAAGTTGAACATAAAATAACATCTGGAATAATGAGAAAGCTTTCCCTCAATATACAAAACAAATCAGGAGGCAAACGAGTACAGTTCAGCCAAGAAAAGTTAATGTTTACAGCAAACTCTGCCTTCCAACAATCTAAAAAAAGTTCTACACATGGACATCACTGGATGAACATCAAAATTAAATTGATAGTGTATTCTGCATTCAGAAATGGAGAAACTCTGTTTATTTAGACTACATCTTGATTGGCTTTTTTTTGACACTCATACTCCTGCATCCACACACTCACACCACACAGTGGCTGTCCCAGGCCCGTTTTATACACTGCACGGTTGAAAAGCCAAGATTCCAGAAGAAAATCATCCTCTCAGCTGAATAGTATCTGTGACCAAGGGCTTCTAGAAGACCCTCAAGTGCACCTAAAATGTGATGGGTGAAGTCATTGCATCAGATTGCCAGAGAAGCTTCCTGGGTTTGCTGGGCAATTTCCTATCTCTCTCGTCCCAAACTTCCTTGTTGAGATGTGAGGATAAATGGAAGGAGACTGCGCCATGTGCCTAAATACAGATATAAATAAGAAAATAAAGAAGGAGGGAGAGAGTAGAGTAGGGTAGGAAGGGCAGGGGAAAGGAAAGGAAAGGAAAGGAGAAAGGAAAGGAAAGGAAAGGAAAGGAAAGGAAAGGAAAGGAGAAAGGAGAAAGGAGAAAGGAGAAAGGAAAGGAAAGGAAAGGAGAAAGGAAAGGAAAGGAAAGGAGAAAGGAAAGGAAAGAAAGGAAAGGAAAGGAGAAAGGAAAGGAAAGGAGAAAGGAGAAAGGAAAGGAAAGGAAAGGAAAGGAGAAAGGAGAAAGGAGAAAGGAGAAAGGAAAGAAAGGAAAGGAGAAAGGAGAAAGGAGAAAGGAAAATAATGGTAGGGAAGAGAAGGGAAAGGAAGGGAAAGAGAAGGAAAGGAAAGGAAAGGAAAGGAAAGGAGAAAGGAAAGGAGAAAGGAAAGGAAAGGAAAGGAAAGGCAAAAGGAAAGGAAAGGAGAAAGGAGAAAGGAAAGGAAAGGAAAGGAAAGGAAAGAGGAGAAAGGGAAAGGAGAAAGGAAAGGAAAGGGAAAGGGAAAGGAAGGAAAGGAAAAGGAAAGGAAAGGAAAGGAAAGGAAAGGAAAGGAAAGGAAAGGAAGAGGAAACTGCAGAATAAATTTGCCCATTTAAATAGTAGTGTACCGAGGAATGCAGCACAATGGTATTTTCTCTTTATTCGTTGGTAGATTGATTCTAGTTATTCCTTCCCTCTGGAAGTTAAAGGCAGTGCATGTATGGAAACATGTTTGGTTACCCTTCTCCAATACATAAGGTGTATTTCCTTCCTTCCTTCCTTCCTTCCTTCCTTCCTTCCTTCCTGTTCTGTATTAACATACTCCAAAAGGTAAATTCTGATTGGTCCGCACAAACTGCATTCTGATTCGTGATTAGCTTACTTGAATCGACCGCGATTGGCCGAGCCGATCGCGGAGATTCAAAGAGTCATTGCGACGAGCGCGAGCAATCCCTGCGCTCCAAGATCTTGTACAGGTCTATACAATGAAATAAAGAGCTTGAAGTACACTGGTCTCGCTCTGATTGGAACCGATCTACCCGATCTAACACTTCCTTCCTTCCTTCCTTCCTTCCTTCCTTCCTTCCTTCCTTCCTTCCTTCCTTCCTTCCTTCCTTCCTTCCTTCCTTCCTCCCTCCTCTCCCTCCCTCCTTCCTTCCTTCTGTCCTTCCTTCTTCACTGTAATCCTATTCTTCAAACCCCTGCAGCCATTCTGTGATTGAGGCAGATGCACCTACAAATAAATACAAAAATAAAAATAAGGATCTCCTTTGATGCCATCTTTAGATTGTGACCATCTAAACGTGTCCCATGAATTCTATGACCAAAGGAATCCCAAACATGGGTCTCTCCAGTCATGTTAAAGGTAATGTAGGAGATAAGTAGGCAAGGGTATGGGGCGCCAACTCTTTTGTCCTTGGAAATAGCAAAAATGAAGTTTCTAGCCTTTTTTTAAAAAAAAATATTGTGGATTGTTTTCAAAATGTTCACAAAGAGCAACTTCTGTCCAGATAAAGATACTCCCTACTTAAAAATCGCTCAAGCTGCAGAGAATTCTTACTCCAGTGGCTTCTAAATCAAACTGATTAAGCTCGCCAAAATATTTGGATTTTGGGGGATTTTAATGAGCACATCCATCATGTAAAATTGAAAATATGCAGAGGCCAATGGTCTAGATGGGAATGAGCAATTTTGCAAGATTTTTTTCGCCCTGAAGAGGAGGTGAAGGAGGCAGTAGGCTGGGGATGGGAGGTTTAAAAAGAGAGCCATCCACTAGTTTGCTCGGTTCATTTTAATCGGCTGTGTAAAGGAAAGCTGCCAGCAGGTGATTCCAGATGGACTGGGCCAGACCTGATCCCCAGCAAGAGAGGGAAGACGCGAAAGGGAAAAATGTACCCAAAAGGGTGAAAAGATCAGAATCTATATACTACTAAAACTCTTGTTCCCATAACATTTAACTGGGCAAAGTGGTGCATCAGAGGGCAAGTCGGGTATTTAGAACCAAAACATCTCAAATGGGGTAACTCAGAAGCAACCAAAATCTAGGACCCATGATTGCAAAATTGAAATTTGGCAAATTTTATAAAGCAATATTATGATATAAACATTACCATAAAACAAGTTTATGACATGTCCCAAAGGTGGTTTTTCAAAAGGCAACTGGACTTTGTTTTTTTCCTTCATTTCTGACTGAATGCTGGGGAATGGAAGAATGGAAACCTAACTCTAACTCAGTATACAGATAGAACTGAAGAAGCTTCTTGGATGAGAAGTGAAACATCTTCAAGAAAATAACAAGAAAGTCCAGTTGCCTTTTGAAAAGGCACCTTTGAGACAACCATGACTTGGATGAGTGAGAATCATCGTAGACATTTAGTTTATGACATAATACAAAATGCCACGAAGTATTTCCTGAGCTGATGTTTGACTGTACTGGATAGTTCAACATGAGCTGTTTTCAAGGCAGAAACATTTCTGAATGTATTCCAACTGTTCCAATAAAGTACATTTTGAAACTCTCTCACTATTAAAGGCAGCAAGGAGTCTGATTGTCTATCAAATTTGGTGCACCAGGCAGGGCAATTACACAGAAAAACCTTATTTAGGAACACCAGGAAATTCACTATGGATGAGACGGAGAAGAAAATTCACAGGTTTAATTTGTTCTTACAACATCGTCTATGATGAAAAACCTTTTTCTATTTCTTCAGGCTTCCTTCCCTCCTTGTCCTAACTTGACCAATGTAGGAACTATACGCTGACAAATTAAATGCTTGCATGGGTTTCTTTTTTCTTCTTTTTCTCACCCCTTCCCTTATTCCTTGTCTGTTGTATTCTTTTCAACTGTACGCTTGGAAAGTGGACAGGGGTGGGTGGGGCTTTGAAATTTATAGCAACGGGTTCTCTGCCCAGTGAATTGTGGGCGTGGCCATGGTGGGCGTGGCCTAGTCAACCTCCTGCACCACGGTGGGGGGAGGGGGTTTGCCCTCCCCAGGTTCCGGAGGGTCTCTGGAAGCCGGAAATGGGCCCTTCCCGCACTTCCAGGGGGCCCGTTTTTCCCCCTCCCAGAGCCTCCGCACGCTTCCTGCACTTACCTGCATCCAAAACGGGCCACACCGGGACTCCTGGGAGGAGAGGGGTGGGCGGGGCGGGGCCAGCCAGGAGTGGGATTTGGGGGGGTTCTCCAAACTGTGCAGAATCTTAGCTAGAGGCTCTCCCGAACCCCCGCGAACCCCCAGCAGCCCAACCCTGAAACTGGGATTCGTGCAGGTAGTCCTTGACTTATAACTACAATTAGGGCCAGAATTTTCATTATTAAGCAAGGCATTTGTAAAGCAAGTCATGCTTGATTTTATGACTCTTTTTTTGCCACGGTTCTTAAGTGAATCTCTGCAGTTGTTCAGTGAATCATGCAGTGATTAAGTGAATTCAGCTTCCTACGTTCTCAGTAGCTGGCTGAGAAGGTTGCAAATGGTGATTATGTGACCCCCCCCAGGACATTGCAACCACCATAAACACAGGTCAATTACCAGGTGCCCAAATTTTGGTTGTAAGTCATTTTTTCAATGCCATTATAACTTCACATGATCCCTGATGGAATGGTTGAAAGTCAAGGACTACCTGTATTCAGTTGATTTTGGTAAGCCGCTCTGAGAGACTCTTAGCCCCACTGTTTTAGCACAAATGGGCTCAGAGAGTCTTAGCTAAGCAATTGCAGATGCCATGAAAAGCATCAAATCTATCAGAAAAATGTATCAGCCTGGTTTATGCATTGCAGTAATCTATACCTTGCTTGAACAAGCAATTGAATATGTTACAATTGGTCAGGATTATATATTCAGCCAATTTGTGTCTGCCAATTTGCTGATTTTAACACCCTCTTCGGATGCCGCTGCACACATGTTAAAATATAAATAATGGTTTAAAAATGCTCAGGGCCTTAGCCTGATGCTCAAATTCTGTCCCTGTGGATTCTAAACCACTTTTTATGGCTCAGGACAGTATTTTTCAACCTTGGCAAGTTTAAGATCAGAGGACTTGCAACAGGCAAAATTCTCCATCCATCTTAAAGTTGCCAAGGTTGAAAAACATTGGCTTAGAATGATGCATGAACTCAGCCACTGAGATTTGTTTAACCAACCTTATCTAAAATATATCTTGGCTTAGTTCAACATGTGAATCCGGCCAAGGCCTTTTCCCAGATTAATTTCAATGCAAACTATCCTTAAAAGTTTGGGTTTTCAATTAGTCTGTCCTCTCTTGGCATATTAAACATCTCCTGGACACAATCCCTCAAGCCAGCATGACAAAGTGGTGGGGTGCCATTTGGAGAAAGCTGAATTTCAACACATCCATCCCAGCAGCAAGGTGGCTTTCCCATGACTATCTTTAATATACAAAATCCAGCTGTTTGCTAGAAACTGAAACAATGACCGTCAACTTCGGGGATTATGTCATACATGTTAACTGTACATATTTTCTGCATGGTTGACCTTCCCCGCTTAATTTGGAAAGCAGTGTTGTCTATGATGGATTGGTACTGGCTGGGATACCAGAGCCAAGGTTGGCTACCTCTCTCTGGACATCAGCCATGGCAGCTTTGAGATGTGTGGACTTCAACTCCCAGAATTCCCCAGCCAGCATGAATGATAGCCTGATTTCCGCAAGGTCTGCTGGCAATGTAATTGCAACCAAAGATTGGGAAGATGCCAACATGGGAGCTGAACTGGAAAAAGCTGAAAGCCAAGAGCAATGTCAGTGGGAGGGAAGGAATTCATGATGGACAAAGAATAGGTAGATCAAGACTGAAATGGCGTCTTGCACAAAGTTCTTTAGCTAACCCTCGATACTTCCAAGTGGTAATTTATTAGACAGTTCCTCATCATCACACTTAAATCAGGAATCCAGTAACATCTTTCCAACCAACAATTTTTTATAAAAGGCAGAAGCTTTCATGACCTGCAACTTTCCTCCTATGAAACTCCTATGATACTCATGGCATTTTTTTTTAGTGGGCTGAAGGTCATTCTCTTCCATCTTTAACTCTCTTGTTTTTCCTATCACCATGGCCATTATTCTTTTTAGAGCAGTTCCATTTTGGAGGAAAAACCAAAAGGGATTTTCTGTACATTTTGGATCAATAGTGCTAAATAGGGAAATTATTTGACAGACATGCATTCTGTTACGGTCACCCTAACCCTGGTGCATAAAGCAAATGGAATGGCAGGATTAAATGGATATTTGCTTCTTAGAAATACAGTGGAATAGTTTCCTCCAGAAGGCAATTTGCACATACCTCTGAAAAAGGATAATTCTCACCTAGGGCAGATGTCCCTTATAATTACAGTGACCACTAGACAACCCATTGGCTCATCATTTCAGAGATAGTTCCTTACTTAAACAAAGAAACAGAACGACCAAAGGAAAAAGAACAGAATGAATAAGCAAAAAAGCAGTGGGAGCAGGAGTGACTTTCTATTTCCTGCTGGCTTTCCCATTGAGATTTCTTGTGGGAAGCTCGCAGGGAGCATTGGAAATTTCCTTCCCTTCCCTTCCCTTCCCTGAGCATGGGGAAGGAGATTCAGAATAACCATACCCTAGAATTTCTCAGGATATATCCAGTAGATTAGAAAGTTATAGCTTTAGTTTGGCAAGATTCTGCCATTAGGTAATAAAAGATTGGGCTTGATTGAATCTCATTGTCACGTCTCTGGTCTTGAGCCTGACACAGTGTCCCATGGTCATGCGATCACCATTTATGACCTCCTGTTGATTTCCTCATTGACTACAGTGAAGATTGTATACAATAAAGATTATAAAGGTTGTACTTCTTGACATGGGACTTGTTTGACCAGTGGTTAACTAATAGAATCAGACATTAGAATCTAAAAAGATCCAAGACAATAAAAACTTTTGTATTAAAAATTTTGTAAGATGGATAAACTAATTTTATTACTATTTTGCAATTATTACTGATACATTTATTATGCTTATCATTGTGATAAATGTTGATTAATACTGCATTTCTACTTAAAACTAGATGTCAGATCTGTGTATCTGCCATTCTTCAATGGAAGAAGAAGGGGGGAGTTGGTACAAGTAATCCTTTTTGATGTAACCTGAATATATTAAATCTTACATTGATTCTGTATAACTTTCACATGATATACAACTGGAGGACTGGAGACAGATGTCTAGAAACTTGTCACCTCTTGAAAAGATAACAAGATGAGAAGGGACCACAAAAATTCCGGCTCTGGAAGATACCCCTGGGAACTCTCCTAAGATACATTCCCAGAGAAGGGGAGGGGGCATTAACATGTTGTTCTTTGTTTGACTAAATCCACATCTAAATAAGGGAAAGGATTCTAACTCCCTTTTTCTATTACTGTATGCCTGGAAACATCTTAGACTCTGCTTTGACTAGTGCTGGGATTCACGCCCTTTCAATAAAGGATTCCTTTTGAAAATATCTAGCTTTCAGGAGTTCATTCTTTTCGGTTGAAGGGAAAAAGTCCAGTGCTTACACTAATTGTGTCCAGACAACACACTGTTCAGATAGATATGGAATTTTTATGTGATATAAAAATGTATGAATAAAACATATATTTTTAAAAAATATTGTAAATAGTAATCACATGACTGCAGAATGCTGCATTGTTTTGAACTGGTTGCCAGGCCCTGAATCGCAATCACGTGATACAGCAATGGCCACAACTACAGAGATCTGTTATGTCATTTGTGTCCACCCCCCATCCATCATCGTTGTAGCTTCAAATGGTCACTGAATGAGTGGACGTTAAACAAACTTCCTGTACTGTTTGATTTTAGATTTTTTTTTATTAGAATATGCATATGTAGGACTGATAGGGATAGATTGTAGTGGTTATATTGAAATACAATTTTATTTTATTTTACATATTTATATATTAAATTGTTGTATTTTATTCCAATTTCATTTTAAATTGTTTTTATAGGGTTTTGTTCATAATTTGTGTTTGGAACTCTGTATTTTGAAATGGCCTATGGGCTAATCAATAAACTAAATTAACTATTAGAATATGTATTTTTGTAAATTTTTTCTTGATTTTGCTCTTGAATTTTCTTTTGTAAAGGACAGTCATAACAATTCAGAATTTTTATCCTTATGAATTTCATTCATATCTGCCCTTTTTCAGGTTTGTCTTTTATTTTTCCAAAGAAAATATGGTCATCGTAACTATATTTCTGACCCAAACATCATCCTACGGCCTCTACAGCATGAACCTCATCCTCTGGCTGTCTACGGGAGACTTCTTCTTTAAAGCTGACTTCTCAAGGACAACTTCAAAAGGACAGCTTTCCAACATTCCATGACTTGAAAAAAAGCACGGCTGTTTCCGATGGATTTCCCACCCCTGCCACCCTCATGTCTTTTGTGGTCAAACGCGCAGAAAACACAGCAGGCCAGGAAACCCTGAACTCCATGACCTCACAAGATTCCATTTAAATAAGTCACTGTCCTGCTTTGAATGAAATGTCTCCATCTCTCTAATTTTTCAGAATACCATAGCTGGGATGAAGTCCCCTCTCTGCATGGCCCTGGGAACATCTGGCTTCATTGACATTGATGTTTCTCCCAACCTCATTTGTTTAACTGGGGAGTGGTTTGATGGACAGGGCCCAATGCTGCGATGAAATCCAGATCCCATTCTCCTCCTTCTCATCTTCTGGTTCAAAGAAGCAGCTGGATCAGATTGGGTCTGACGGGTCCTTGGTGCCTTATCTTGTTTTTCTTGGCACCAGACAACAGGCCCAGAGATGCAAGGATGGATGGATGGGCTAAAAGCAACAGATGGACAATTCTGGATCCCCCTGGGATGAGCTACGACTTACTTCATTGGATGCAATCAAGTGGCTAAACGGTTGTGGGCTTAAATTAGAATGAGAGATATGTGAATGGGCAAAAGGCGAAGAAGACATGTTGGTTAGGCAGAGGCAGGTGAGACAGACCACAAGTATGTTCTCAATGAACAATTGTAAAGTGTTAAAAATCCATTGTTTCTTGAGATAGTCCGAGATCACCTGAAACATACTCGATAGCCCACAAAAGTTTATGCCTTTTAACAGACCTGTAGGTCTGTGCTACCAGACTCCTGGGAATTTCATGGACAGTTAAGACAACAAACCAATCAATCATTGAAGAAATGAATCCACTTAAGTCAGAAAAGACCAGACTCAAATTATCCTAGTTTGGACATGTAATACCTGGAACACCCAGGTATTACCTTCTCCGTGTAATATCTGGTCTCTGGAGAAGGCTCAATTGCTGGGAAAGGAGGAAGGAAAGAGACAAAGAGGGTGATCAGGAGCAAGGTGGATGGATAGATTCAGTTACAGTGTGATGGGTATACCATTGGAAGAGCTGAATGATTAGGTTAGAGACAGATCCTCAGGGAGAAAATCTATCTCCGTGGTTGCTGGCAGAACAACTTGATGGCATATCAATCAATCAGTCATCCAAAAGTCTCCTTTTGGCAATATACGAATGCAGCTGCTTGGCTTGCAAATAACGTGATGAGAGATGTTGCATGAATAGAGATGCACTCCCATTTGTTTTTAGTATACCCCATCCTCCATGACAAAACAGCGCCAACATATTAACCCTGTTGAAATGTAGTCTTTAGCCAAAACAGTGCATGCTGGTTCTTTCCTGATGTGTTGTACTGTATTTCTTCTGGATATCCATGACCTAATTTGCCAAAGACCACACTGGCTGTGGCAAGGGCAGTCCCTGTGATTCCCCCCAAAAAACACTCCTATCTGTAGATGCCAAAATCTGACTTTTCCAGTTTGCAAAGCCTCTGCAAAATTTATTCTGCTAGCTAGCAGAACTATTATTTTTTCTTGGTTCAGAATCCAGATTCTACAGATGCTTGTCTTTGTTACATATCAGCACTCAACTTGAGTCCCTTGGTTTGGACGGTAACCTTATTAAGTACAGGCTGGGGATGAATTTGCAATCTCTCACTTTTATTAATAGAGGCAGCGTCACTTCGCCTATCTGTAGGAACCAGCTACCCTCCAACCATGCCAAAGTGCTGTCATGGAAGGCTGTAGCCCGTGTCATCCATCAACTGCTTGGTGATAGCTTTTCCTGGATACAGCAAAAGCATGTCATCACCAGGTTCCTGGTCATTCAAAATAGCCCAGCTGTTCTAAGTTGAATATAGCTCAGGGTCCTTGATGATAGATGATACATTTGTGCTAGATCATATAACACATTAAGTCAAAATGCATCTGGTTTTGGTTTTGGGTTGACCTGCTTGATGAGCTCAGCTGTTCTGGGTTGGAAGCCATGGCTTACAGCAGAAACATGAAACATTTTCTGGGCCTAGAACTGTCCTTGGGCTTAGTGGTACACTAGAGCAGAGGTCTCCAACCTTGGCAACTTTAAGACTTGTGGACTTCAACTCCCAGAATTCTCCAGCCAGCTGGCTGGAGAATTCTGGGAGTTGAAGTCCACAAGTCTTAAAGTTGCCAAGGTTGGAGACCTCTGCACCAGAGTATGCTCAAATAGGTAGTGGGTGGACTCAGCATGAGTCCGAGATTTGGTTTCAGTTGGCTTTCACTTAAGTGTAACAATAGTGGACCGTATGTATAACTCAAGGTTGAATTGTTGAATTCTTGTAGGTATGTATGCGTTTATTATTTGAATGTACGAGGGCTATCCACAAAATAGATTGCGTTTTTGTCTGTAGCAAGAAGGGGTGGAGCTAGCGCGGCCATCTTTGGTCTGTGCATCCACTGCTCAGTCTGCATCTAGTCGTGCTAGTGGGAGGTTCGTATCGTTGCCCGTTATTTCACAGCAAACGTTTGAAATGTGTGCTGCAATTGAAAATCCCGCGAGTTGTGAGGTGCCATCAGTGATAAGGTTTTTGTTGGCAAAAAACCATAAACCGATTGAAATTTTTCGGCAACTGTGTGAAGTGTACGGGGACAACATCATCACTGAAGGTGAAGTGTGCCAATGGTGCATTAAGTTTAAAAATGGCCGAACTACGGCACTCAAGAAGTCCTGAATGCTTTCAAGTGGGAGATTTTTCCTCATCCGCCCTAGAGCCCCGATCTTGCACCAAGCGACTACCACTTGTTTCCGAGGATGAAGACCTGACTTGGAACACAGCGCTTTGACGACGATGCGGAACTGCGGGCGGGTGTGACTGACTGGCTCAAATCTCAGGTGGCTGAATTTTATGACAATGGAATTACAAAGCTTGTTCACCGCTATGATAAGTGCCTCAATTTGTTCGGTGAATATGTTGAAAAGTAGTATTTAAGTGTCACTTTCAAGTGTATATAATAAATTTTTTTTCCTACACTTTGTTTTTTTTCTATCGCAAAACGTAATCTATTTTGTGGGTAGCTCTCGTATATGACTAGATGAATGTGTATTGACACATGATTCTGGGTAGCTAATAAAGAATTAAAAAACAGACTAAATCAATTGAAACATCAACCCAATTCATCATCACTGAACAATACCTAAACCAAAACAACCGGATGAGCTCACTATAAAATATTCCTGGGGAGAGAGCCAGGTCTTCACCATCTTAAGAAAGGCCAGTCAAGCTGGGCCATTCAAATCTTAGGTGGTGTGATGGTTCCTACAGCCAACACTGTGACAGAGAAGACCTACCTCCTGGGTACATCAGATGTCATTGTTTAATGGATGGGATTGCATTACCAGGCGCAAAGAACCTGGACCATTTGTGTAGAGTGCAGCATAAATGATGTATCCAA
This sequence comes from Notechis scutatus, assembly GCF_049901735.1. Lineage (NCBI taxonomy): Eukaryota > Metazoa > Chordata > Lepidosauria > Squamata > Elapidae > Notechis > Notechis scutatus. The sequence continues at coordinate 8,005,577 of NC_142016.1, forward strand.
GACTATATACAAGAATATGCTCAACTAATAGGAAGCACTAAATTGGCAGTAGCTAAAGGTCAGTGGAATTCAAGGAAGACTGGACATGGATCTCTTGTGGCAATGCAAGGATTCTAAACTGATTATGTATTTTACTCTGCCCCACCCCAGCCTGTCCTAGACAATGCCATTTCTGTGAGAACAGAGAGAGAAACCATGGAAGACAGACAGTCCCTTAAATAACCTGACTTGTGCCTTGAAATAATTTACAGCACTATAAATGACACCCAGAGCCACTGCACAGTGGACAGTAACCTTGTAGATGTAAGATCTGCATTGGTCTAAAATGTCTACAATTTCCCCAGATGAAATTATGGCTGAATGATTTGTGAAATTATAAAGACGTCACAGTGTTTGGCTGCCACTGATTATAAGAAGTCACTGGTGGTTTCTGAGACAGTTTTGATAGATGGAGAAATTACTGTTTGGTGGATTGTGATCCCACAATGGGGAATACAATACAATGAACATACTGCCCCTGGTGGCTCACTGAGATATTGCAGGTTCATTGGTAAACACAGCAATGTAGAGAACCTATTTCCCCCTGGTGGCTGAATTGGGTATTGCAGGTTCAATTTCAAAAATGTGTTAAAAAAAAAAGCTGTATTGTATAATTGACGGTAATAAAGAGTTGACTTGAGTTGAACCTATATACTTTACTGTCCATTGATGGTTCACTGCGGTATTGCAGGAAAAATAGGACAATGTGATACAATGAATTGCCCCCAGCTTATTAAGGTATTGGCCATTCATAGGGCAATATAAGTCCATGGACACCAATTAACTGTGAGAAGATGTGATGAAAAGTCCTTACTTGCACAACACACTGATTGGCATCCTTCAGTCTCAAGAGACTATGGTATCATGCTCTGAAAAGAGGTCCTAAAACAGCATCTAGTGTGGCTAAAAAGACCACTTCGAGAGTGGCAATACCTTCCACACTGAGGACAGATACAGTCTGTCTCCTGTCTAGCCCCCAGATTTCACTGGTTTCGGGACTGCCTCTTTGCTTCAGTCTGCCGAATGAGTGTCTCTTCGAATTGAAGAAGGCCATGCTGCATCTTTAGCCTCCAAGCTGAATGATGAGAGGTCAAAGTTTCCCAGCTGCTGATGTCCATTCCCAAGGCCATTAGATCCCTCTTGCAGATACCCTTATATTGCAGCTGTGGTCTCCCACTGTTCTGACCCAACCCGAGAGCAAATACAAGACAAAGGCAGCAGCCCCCACCTTTTAAAGTTTAATCCACAAATTTTGTTTCTTCACAGATAAAAGGCTGCTTCAAAACTAATTAGCTCTGACAAGAAAGAGCCTTGCCAAGTTGTTTGTCAAGGCTGCCAAAAACCCAGAGATAAGAACTAGTTTACAACAGTGGTGGTATTCAGCTGGTTCGCAATGGATCGGGCGAACCGGTAGCAAGAATTTGGCGTGGGTCGCTGAACTGGTAGTAAGTTCTGGCTGGCCATGCCCCCCACCCAGTCGCCCTCCCACCCGATGCTCGCTTACCCCACCCGCCTGCCTGACATTCGCCTAAGGTATTTCTTTTTTTCCCCCTCCCAATAATCAGCTGTAGATAAGATCAGCTGTGCCGGATTCCCCTCGCTGAGGCCCAGGAAGGCAAAAAATGGAGGGAGGAGCTCAGCTCCATTTTTTGCCTTCCAGAGCTCCAGAGAAGCCTTAGGGGAGCAAAAACGCCCCCCCCAGAGGCTCTTCTGAGGCCAGGAAGCTCCCAAAACAGAACTTGGAGGAGTGCTGCATGCCCCTCCCATGCTCTGTTCCTTTTCTTCCAGAGCCCCAGAGGAGCCTTGGGGGAGCAAAAATGCCCCCCCGAGGCTCCTTTGTGGCTAAGAAGCTCCCAAAAACGGATGAGGGCTGCAAAAAAAGCCACACCCACCCAGTCACATGGCCACACCTACCAAGCCACACCCACAGAACCGATAGTAAAAGTTTTTGAATACCGCCACTGGTTTACAAGAGTTTTCAAATCTTAACTAGATGTCCACAAGGCTGAGCTTCAGAGCATCTTTGCCTTCTGCAAAGAACGCTTCTTCAACAACCCAGTTTAAGACAATATTCAATCAGAAGAAGAGTGGATTTATTTGAAACATGTTAGCCATAGTCAGGATCATAAATGGGAGCTACACCGAAGATGGGATTGTAACGATTTTCCTTGGTCACAGAAACTAGACTGAGAAATAAGGTGACACTACCTAGATTTTCTTCCAAACCAAGGAAGGCTTCATAAAGGTTGTTATTAGGTTGTTCATAGGTAGACAGTGGAGCAGTCTACCTCTGGTGGTTTGAGTTCTCCATCTCTGGATGTTCTGACCCAAACTTGGTTCCAACACAGCAAACACAAGACAAAGGCAGCGTATAATCTTTTTATGTTTAAGCTAAGAATCCTGTTTCTTCACAGATAAAAGGCTGCTTCCAACTAATTAGCTCCGACAAGAAAGAGCCTTACCAAGTTTTTTCAAGTCTGACAAAAAACGTAAGAAATAGTTTACAAGAGTCTTCAAATACCAACTGTAATGTCCATGAGGCAGAGTTCAAAACTTCTTTGCCTTCTGCAAAGAAGGTTAGTTTCACAGCTGGCTTTTATCTTTTTGAAGGCCATTACCTTGCAGCCTTACTCCCGAGTCACCCATGCTGTTGTAGCTGTTCTTTCCTCCAAGCAATCCTTCGTGCATGCGCACTTGGCACAGGCTCCTCGGGAACCTCCTCTTCACAGCTGCCAGCCCCCACAATCTCTGAAGGCAGCAGTCCACTCCCTAATGGTCCTGGCCCCTCATCTGATTCCTCACTCTCCTCCACCGTCTGCACCTGCTGCCGGCTAACCACAACACCCTCTAGGGTGGTTCCCCTGCGTAATTCTCCATACAGGAGGTCTTTCTCAATCCGCCCATCAGCCATCTCACGACATGCCCAACCCAGTGTAGACATTGCTTTCAATAGTATATACATGCTATAAATTCCAGCATGTTCCAAGTCTGCGCTGTTTGGAACTTTGTCATGCCAGATGATGCCAAAAATACATCAGAGATAGCGTATATGAAAGGTGTTTTCAACACCTTGCACAACACAAGAGAGTCTTAACCATAGTTTTCATTGGGAAACTGTGAGAATCTTAGACCAAGCTAACTCCAAAAATGTTAGAGAATTCCTGGAAGCCTGGCATTCAGAGAAATCAACAGGCACATAGAGATAAACAACATTTGCACACCATTCAAAAGAGACAATAAAAAAGCACCTCCTTGCCAGTAGTCAACATTGCAGATAATCAGAGATTAACATTAGGATTAATACCAGACCAATAGTTAAACAGTAAACAATATCTTAATCGAGGAATTACCAAACAAGCAAACAGTAAAGAAGAGCCTAATCAAGGAACCAACAAGAATACACCCACTACCGGTGACAGGGCAAGTCATTTGTATATCAACAGAGAGCAAATCCCATTCCTTTTTAACGCTGATCATGTTACCTAGCTGGGTACCACTTCATAATGCCTTGGTAAGACCACACTTGGAATATTGCATCCAGTTTGGGTCACCACGATATAAAAAAGATGCTGAGACTCTAGAAAGAGTTCAGAGAACAGCAATAAAGATGATTAGAGGACTGAAGGCTAACACTACGAAGAACAGTTACAGGAATGTCTAGTTTAATGAAAAGAAGGACTAGGGATGACATCATAGCCGTGTTCCAATATCTCAGGGGATGCTAGAAAGAAGGGGTGGGGTGTATCAACCTATTATCCAAAGCATTTGAAGGCAGGACAAGAAGCAATGGATGGAAACTAATCAAGGAGAGAACTAACCTAAAATTAAGGATAATTTTTTTCCGACAAATCAATCAATCAGGAGAACAACTTGCTTCTAGAAATTGTGGGTGCTCCAACATTGGCGGTTTTTAAGATTAAACAACCAACCAGAATAGAACTGGAAGGATTTTGGAGATTTACTAGTCCTATTCCCTGCTCAAGCAGGAGATCCTATACCATTTCAGACAGGTGATTGTCTAGTCTCTTAAAGACCTCCAGTGATGAAGCATTCACATCTTCTGGAGGCCAGCTGTTCCACTGGTTAATTGTCCTCCCTGTTAGGAAGTTTCTCCTTAATTCCAAGTTGCTTCTCTCCTTGTTTAGTTTCCACTTATTGTTTCTTGTCTTGCCTTCTAGTGCTTTGGAAAATAAGTTGACCCAGGGGTGGGATTCAATTGTTTTAACAACTGGTTGTGTGGGCGTGGCTTAGTTGGTGGGCATGGCTTGATGGTCATGTTATTGGCTGGACATGGCCAACTCAACATCACTCACATCGAGGCACGCATCTCCTCGCCTGGCCTCTCGTGACTGTGGGGATGCTGCAACAGTCGTAAGTGTGAAAAAGGGTCATAAGTCACTTTTTTCAGTGCTATTGTAACTTTGAATGGTCACTCCACACAAGCAAAGTACCAGCAAAGGAGGGGGGAAAAACTCCAGGGAAGTTCCTGAGACAGGAAGTCTAGTCCTGCCAAGAACGTAATAAGGGTTAACGGAGAGGCAGTTTCTCTAAGCAACACCAGAATGTTTCCTTCCTGCCTTCCTTACAGGATTAGGCCAGTAATTTCTTCTAACAACCGGTTCTCCGAACTGCTTAGAATGTTAACAACCAATTTTAGTGAATAGGTGTGAACCTGTAGAATCCTACCCCTGAGTTGACCCTTCTTCTTTGTGACAGCCCCTCAAGTGCTATCATGTCATCCCTAGTCCTTCCTTTGTCTAGACTGGCTATATCCAATTCCTGCAACCATTCTTTATATGTTTTCATCTCCAGGCCCTTAAATATCTTAGTTGCTGTTCTCTGCACTTTTTCCAGTCTCAACATCTTCTTTGTAATGTGGTGACCAGAGCTGGAAGGAAGATTCCAGGTGTGGTCTTACTAAGGATTTATAAATACTTTGTGTGATTTTGATTCTATGCATCTGTTCATACAACCAAGGATTGTATTAGCTTTTTTGGCTACCGCTGCACATTGCTAGCTTCATGTTTAAGTGCTCATCCACTAGGACTCCAAGGTCCCTCCCACAGTTGCTGTTTTTGAGCCAGGTTTCACCTACTCTGTACTTGTACCTTTGGTTTTTCCTGCCTATGTGTGAAGCCCTTGCTTTTCTCCACATTACATTTCATGCTGTTGGATACATTTCATGTTGTTGGGCCCATTGTTCAAGTCTGTCAAGATCTTTTTGGATCCCGAGCTTGTCTTCTGGAGTGTTGGCTATTCCTGTCACCTTAGTGTCATCTGCAAATTTGAGGTATTCCTCTTCTATTCCCTCATCTTTTTCATTTTATTTGTCTGAAATGGCATAGGGCCGTGATGGTGAACCTATGGCATGTGTGCCACGGGTAGCACGCAGAGCCATTTGTGCTGGCATGCGCATGTGTGTGCCTTGCAGCTGATTTTTGGGCGGTTTGAGGCCTTTTCCGGCCTCCCAGAGGCTTGAAAAAAGCCTCTGCAGGCCAAATGGGGCCGTTTCGTCGCTTCCTGTAATACTGGAAGTGACAAAACGGGCCTATTCGGCCTGCAGAGGCTTTTTTCAAGCCTCTAGGAGGCTGGAAAAGGCCTCAAACTGGCCGAAAATCAGCTGTGAAGGGCAGTGCAGGTAAGGGGCGGCAGCGGGGAATGGGGGATTGTGCACACATGCACAGGGGGCGCGCATTGCCTTCTGGGTGCTGGCACGCGAGCGCACGAGTGCCAGCACACACACAATTTTTGGCACAGGAACCCAAAAAGGTTAGCCACCACTGGTGTAGGGTTTCCTATCTGAGCCGAGTTGGACTCTGTTATTCTGGTAAGTTCAGAAAGCACCAAAGACCTCATTAGAATATTGCAGACTCAATGGGGGGGAAAGGCAAGTGATGGGTCATCATTTCGGATGGGTCATCATTTGCTTACCAGATTTCTCAATGCCTTCAACAATGGACAGAGCTTCAAATTCCGGGAAAGATTCAGAGCCCTATCTGCTTTAAATTCGAACTTTATAAAGCAGTCAAATATCAGGGGTTGACCAAGTTGACCAGAGGAAATCATTTATGATATCATTTGTATTATGCTTTATGATTACTTGCTTTATGATAATGTTTATGAAATTATCATAAACCAATTTAAAAAGTTTGCCCATTTTCCACTCCACAGGATTCATAGATCCCAGATTCTGGATACATGTTGTAAGTTAGCCCATTTGAGGTTCACAAATTACTCCCCTATGATGCACCATTTATCATGACAATAAGAGTTTTTCTATTAACGTATATACTGTAGATAGACTTAACCCAATGATTTCTGCACTCATTGCTATTTTCTCATTTTCTGTGTACAGTTGTCTGAATTTCCTCCACTGATTGATATCTTTATATTCTTTATAGCTGCCATAGATTAATTTAAGGAAAATACACATGCAAAATACACACAGCTCATGGATAATACAGGACAAAGTGATATGAATAGAAAAACTGCCAATGGAAGAGAATATAGCTCAGGGTAGAACTGTGAACATAAAAGTTATACATTTTAAAAAACCAGGATCAATTGAGAGCTCTGTATGGCAATGCATTCTTTAGTCATGTAGCATTTTCTTTTTTTAAAAGCCTCTTGTTTCTTATTGCAACCCTCCCACTTGAAATAAATTACCCTTCTTAAAAAGAAATTTGCCCTAAGAGCAGGTTCCACTATTTGAACCATTTCTTTGCCATCTCATCGTTGCCATGGTCCCCTGCTCCTCCTTTGTAAACAATTGCAGGGAATGCTTTCTGATTGGCTCTTGGAGAGTGTGGTTGCCTGGCAACGTCTTAAAGTGTGCTTAGCAACCTTGCTGATAACAGAAAAGCTGCAGGAAGCAGAGGCCAAGTGGAACAGAAGCGGTGAGTTGAGGGTGCCAATTCAGGGGAGAAAAGCTTTTCTCTTTCTACCCCAATATCCCAAATCATCTAGAGTTGCCGTTCCTTCGTCAGCAGAACATAACTGTAAAAACTTTTCATCTTCTAACCCAGGGTTTCTTCAACCTTAGCAACATTAAGATGGGTGGACTTCAACTCCCAGAATTCTTCCAGCTACATGCTGGCTAGGGACTTCTGGGAGTTGCAGTTCACCTATTTTAAAGTCGCCAAGATTGAGCCTTGCTGTTCTAACCTGTTGTCTGACTGATTTTATGTTTTTAGATGTTTTAATATTTTTTCCTAGTTTTGTATGCCACCCAAGCTCTACTGGAGTTGGATGCCTAGTAAATTAATAACCACCACAACAATAATATTAATAATAACACATAAATAAAATTCAGCTCTGGATTATTTTCATGAGCTCTGTTTGTGACATCACTGAATCTATGATATCGTATCGCTGTATCTATCTATATTGCTTTTCCCCTCATTTCCTTTTTTAAAATAACTTTTATGGAAGAAGTTTTTCAACAAAATGAAAAACTGTTGAATTAAAGAAGAATAAAGAAAAGTAACCAGAAAGTGGAAAAGAAATATAGAAAAAGGAAAGAAAAAGAAAAGAAAGATTCTAAAGAAGCAGCTTCCATTCTTCTTAACAGCTGTTATAAATAGATTTATATTTTATCTTCTCTCCCCACGGTTACCTCATAATTTCCTTCTTTCCATAAGCTGCCCTTTCTAATCATCGGACCCATAAATCACAAGTTCCATTTTCCTCTCTTTTTTCAGCAAAAAGTCCGTAAGAAGTTTCCAGTCGTCAATAAATGTGGTTCCTGATCTTTCTCTAGCCAAGCAAGTAATTTTTGCCATCTCTGTCACTTTCATCATGCATTCCTCTGTTGTGGACACCTCCGAGTTTTCCCATTTTTACTCATATAGAAACTTGCAGCAGGGATCATATAAAAAAATAGTAATCTGTGACTCATTTTTAATTGATTGTCCAGTAATCCCAGTAAAAATAAAGTTTGGCTTCAGGTGAAAGTGGAAAATTCTTTGTTATTTTTCTATGTATTTGAACTCAGTTTTCTGGCTGTTTTAGAAGTCTACCTGGTATGACAAAATGACCATTTATGTTATATTTCCAACATCAATTTGAAATATCTTTATACTTTTTAGAGAATTTTTCTTTTTCCTAGTTTATGACTTTGCCTTAAATTCATTTCATCCTGATTTTGCGTGATGTTTCCCCCCAGTGTCAGTAACTTTTTGCCTGCTTTTCCCCATACACACATAGTCACACACCCGTGCACACACTCACAGAGACTTTCCTTTTGGTTTTTCATACTGCATTCCTGAATTAATGCGTGTTTAGACATTCCTTTTACTAATCTGCTGATCTTTCGATAAGAGAACTGAACTGCAAAGTATAGAAAATAAACAGATTTTTCTTCCATTATTCCAACTGAGCATGCCAAATTTGACCCAATGATTAACAACAGTTTTGTCTTGAATTTACTACTTGCCATTAAGTTGACACGTTGAAGAACATTGGCGTGTTACAGTATCACATATGTACTTAAATAAGGCAAGTTTCATGTAAAAACAAGGTTTCATTATTTTCCTTATGTGAAATATTTAATAATGCCTTTAAATAATGCCTGTCAAAGAACCAGGAAGCAGAAGAAGAAGCAGGACGACAACAAACAATGATTGCTTTGCTCATTTGAAAGATGGGTTTATTCGACAAACCAAAGTTTGAATAAACCACATCTTAGCTACAAACCATGGCTTGACTGTAATCAATATGCTTTTCTTTCTTTCTTTTTTTATAGCAGGAAGCCGTCATGGCCACTCTGAGTGTAAAGCCAGGCCAGAGGTTCACACTACCAGATTGGCATATCAGTTCTGACCTCCTCTCGACCAATGCTGAGCGCCAACGCTCTGCTTCTCACCAAATTAGGCAAGAAGCCCGAATCCTTCGCAATGAAACAAATAACCAGGTAGGCAAATACTGACTGGGGAATTCTGGGAGTTGAAGTCCACATGTCTTAAACTTGCTGAGGTTGAGAAATAATGCAGTAATTGTTCCAGGGCATTTGTGAAGACCTGCATGAAATGAATATGCTGCCCAAAGTTGCTCATATGTGAGTTGAGCAATATATAAATTGAGAATAGAAATAGGAATAGGAATAGGAATAAAAATAGAAATAGAAATAGAAATAGCAATAGCAATAGCAATAGCAATAGCAATAGCAATAGCAATAGCAATAGCAATAGCAATAGAATAGAATAGAATAGAATAGAATAAATACTTTATTGGCCAAGTGTGATTGGACACACAAGGAATTTGTCTTCGGTGCAGAAGCTGTCAGTGCACACACAAACAACGAAGTAATATAATCATAAAATACCGATAAAGGAGAATGCAGCAGAAAAGATTAGAAGGATAATAATAATACAGCGTATCTGAACAGTGACTTGAGTTTTTTTCCTCTTCCCCAGACAAAATGGGATGAGTACGACAACCGCACACGTCTTAATGAGCGTCTTGACATTGTCAATCGATGGAAAGAAACTCTGGATAAGTGCCTCACCGACATGGACACAGAAATCAATAGCTTGACTCAAGTATGTGATGGACTCATGCCTTCCTCACCCCAACCCATTCTCCAGGAAATTAGTAGAAAACCTTCCATGTTCTGCAGTTCATTCTAAACACCAAACCAGATCCTGTATTCCTTCTGAATTTTCATGAATTTTCATGAATTTTCATTTCAAGATTTCATGCTCAAAACTACTGCTGTGAACCATTGCTTTGTCAGAACTGGCTACTCTAAGCCCAGCACATTTGCACACTTCTGGTAGGAAAAAATTGGTTGTGGATTGGAGCGAGCACTACATTTTCTGGAAAGTCTGAGGCAGTAGCAAGGATGAGATGATGCAAAATTCTTGAGTATTGTTTTGTTTTGAGTTTTGAGAGCAGTAAGTCTAAGTTTTATTCCCCTCTCCCCTTCATTTCCTCTTATCCTGGAGCAAAAATATTTGGAGGATCACAACACTCTTCCCTGAGTTTGATGGAGCAATACAGGTAGTCCTTGACTTATGACAGTTCATTTAATGACCATTTGAGTTTACAATGGCACTGAAAAACTAGACATATGGCCATTTTTCACACTTGCAACTGTTGCAGCATACCCATGGTCACATGATCAAAATTCAGATGCTTGGCAACTGTCTCATATTTATGACTATTGCAGTGTCCCAGGATCATGCAATCTCCTTTTGCAACCCTCGGACAAGCAACGTCAATGGGAAAGCCAGATTCACTTAACAACCACGCTACTAACTTAACAAATGCAGTGATTCACTTAACAATTGTGGTAAGAAAGGTTATAAAATGGAGCAAAATTTACTTAACAAATGTCTCACAGCGACAGAAATTTTGGGCTCAATTGTGCTTATAACTAACTTGAGTACTACCTGTAAAAGTTTTATAAGACATACCTCTGTAGGTATATCTAGTTAAACTCTCAGAGATAATGAAGTGGACGAGTAAACAAAGTCCATTATTACAAGGTTGGTGGTGTTAGAAACATAGATTGCTATACTGCACAATGCATTGCATTAGAATGTTGCTCCTAATCTTGAGTGTCATTGTGATTAATTGATGAATTTGTCTACAAAGTGTAAACTGAGCCTCAGCAAATAATCCCCACAGAAACTTTAATGAGTCTGTTGCCTCCTACTGCTTCTCTCCACCTTTGTTCTGGCTGATCCTTGGAGGGCTGTTTCTTCTGCTTACTCTGTTGTGACCTCCCTTTTCAGATGAAGGAGGCAGCAGAACATGCCCTCCAAGCTAAAAACCTGCCGTTGGATGTGGCCATTGAAAATCTCACTTACCGTGAGAGTCGCCGAGCCATTGATGTAGTGAAGGACCACGTGGAGGAAGAGCTGCACAAGGAAGTGGAAGTGATTGATGCCACCAAGAAAGACCTTCAGCAGAAAGTCAGTGAGGCTTTTGAGCAGCTCTGGTAAGTCAAAAAAATTTCTGAAGGGCGAGCAGAATGTAGTTATGGGGATCTTAAGGTAGGGTCATGGACTGGGTCTCATGAAAACAAAGATTGTCTTTGCTCTAATGCAGTCTTGGTTTATCATTCTCAGCCTCTTGCAGGAGGCCCGGCAGCAGTTAAATTTTGATCACCGAGGGAAGAGGGAAGCCCTGGAGATCGACCAGACCTGCGTTTCTCTCGGTGTCAACTCTCCCAATATCTCCTACAAAGTCAACCCCACCCGGCTGCCAGTTGGGTAAGATTTAATATCTAGAAAGAAGAGATAGAAAGCCTGACAAATAATGAATGAATGAACCATTCAGGCGAATTAATCTGACTTCCTTTTGGTGCCATTCAAATGGCAAATGGGATTTCTACACTTGCAGTACCTGGTGGAAATCCATCCACTGTTCTACAATGTATTTTAGGCAGCTTCTCTTCACGTCTTTGGGTGTTTTTATGATTCTCTATTTTATGTCTAGCCGTGAATCACCCTGGTAGCACACACAGCAACATATTACTCATTGATTAAAACCCATAAATGTAGTTTGTAAATGAGTGAGATTTTCACATAGTGCTTAATAATGGATTAGATATTTTCATTCAGACTTTTATGGCATTGAGCAAAAATTCCTTCAACCTGGAAGTTCTGGGTCATTCCACTTTGAAAGGATTTGCATGGGAAAGTGCAACAGGACCCAGGTCTGCCCCATTTCCAGTTCAACAGATTGCCAATACTTTCCCAACTTACATATTTATGTATTGGGATATATGTGGCCACCCAACTCAAACAATGCCGCTTCAGGCAATTTACCCAAAATGGCATAAATGAAAACAACAATCAACAATCAAATCAATAACATATGATCTAGCTCACACTTGCCCACTGTCTGCTGAGAACTTACTCATCTGTATCCAAACAATGAGGGAATAGTTATGTTTTTAAGACTTTCCTCCAAGCCAGCTCATTCAGAGCCAGCTGAGCACTAGAGATATTACTCAAAGTCACTGAAAAGCCACCCCATCTGGGCCCCAGGAGGGGACCCCATCTCTGTCCACCCTATTAGAAGAGGCAGTCCCAAAAGTAAGCTGAATCCTGTGCCATGTAGGATGTGTTTACAGATGACTGATAACTTGAATGGCACTTAAAAGCTGACACAGAGTTAGTGAGTCTAACTTGCAAATCTCAACAAATAAATGCTCTGTCTTACATATTGGCAGAATAAATCAGAAAATAAAAAACAAGCTAAATAGTCAAGACCTTGCTGAGGATCCAAACTCTGTCAAGGACCTTGGAGTACTCACCTCAAATGATCTAAGTGCTAGAGCCCACTGTAACTACATAGCCAAAAAGGCATTAAGAGTTGTTAATCTAATCCTATGTAGCTTCTTCTCTGGTAATATCACACTACTAACTAGAGCATACAAAACATTTGCTAGACCTATACTTGAATACAGCTCATCAGTCTGGAACCCATATCATGTATCTGATATTAACACAATTGAAAAAGTCCAGAAATATTTCACAAGAAGAGTTCTCTGCTCCTCTACTCATTGCAGAATACCTTATGCCACCAGACTTGAAATTCTAGACCTAGAAAACTTAGAACTATGCCGCCTCCGGTCCGATCTAAATATAGTATATAAAATGATACATTGCAATGTCCTACCTGCAAATGAATACTTCAGCTTCAATCATAACAATACAAGAGCACACAATAGATACAAACTCAAGGTTATCTGCACCAAACTTGACTGCAGAAAATACGACTTCAGCAACAGAGTGGTCAATGTTTGGAATACTCTACCTGACTCTGTGGTTTCTTCCCCAAACCCCAAAAACTTTAACCTTAGACTGTCTACTATTGACCTCACCCCCTTCCTAAGAGGCCTGTGCATAAGCACACCAATCGTGCCTACCGTCCCTGTCCTATTTTTTATTTTTCTTATAAGTATCTATCTTATGTATTCAAAATTATATTTATTCTTTTACCTGTATCTTGTAAGCGATTGACAAATCAAATAAAATGTAAAATGTAAAATGTAAAAGTCATGTTCTGTGACTAGGGTTTAAGTCTATGTATCTTTTGTATTTGTTGACTTGTCCTGTGGGGAGTTGTCTATAGCAAGTTGGTTGTGATGAGAGGTCCTGAGGCGAGTTGGCCATGGCGAGTTGTCCTATTGTGACATGGCTGTGATGATTTTGGACATGGGCACACTTTCATTTCACCTGTATGTCGAATCTTGGGAATTCTGAGTGAGGGAAAGAGGGTGTCTGCTTGAAAATGGCAGGAATTTGAACTAAATAACCAAACCAACAGAACATGTTTGGCTTTTGTAGGACAATCACACCAGAACAGTGGGACCAATTCAGTCAATACAACAAGGATCGGGCAGAGACAGAAATGAAAGCCGCCACAGAATTGAGAGAGGCCATTGCTCTCACCATTGCGCAGGTTAATAATAGTTTTGCTTCTAGCTAACTTAACAGCAAGCTAATTGTTTCAACCCCTTCATAAATAATAATAAGAGCCCATTGATTAGCCATTAGGCCACATCAGAATACAATGGACAGAACCGTCATAAGACCATGTATAGCAGGGGTGTCCAACTCAAGGCCTGCAGGCCAGATCCGGCCCATGGGGTGCTTAGATACGGCCCATGGGGCTGCCCTGGAAAAGGGTGAAGGACCGGCCTATGGTGACTCTGCCAGCGAAAATGGAGCTTGGGAGCCCGATTTCGTTGGTTGAGTGCTTGGGCTACCACAGGTACCCCCGACATGAGTGATGTTGAGCTGACCACCCCCACCATGCCCCCCCCCGAGATCAAACACAACCCTGATGTGGCCCTCAATGAAATCGAGTTTGACACCCCTGAGCAAAATAGAGTAAAAGGCAGAAGTAAATGGAAACACAAATCATATGTCAGTGTCCTACCTCTGCAATTAACCCGATCAGATCCATACCTGCAGATCTCAGGTGTACTGTTTTGTTCAGATAAAGGGTCACGTTGTAGATAACATTTGGGTTCTGATTAGACATGAAATGCAGGTAGTCCTCAACTTATGACCAGAATTGGGGACCAGAATTTCCATTGTTAAGCAAGATACTTGAGCAGTGAGCTGCACCCAATTTTACAACCTTTTTTGGCCCCAGTTGTTAATTGAATTTCTGCAGCTGTTAATTGAATCACTTGGTTGTTAAGTGAACCTATTTTCCCCCATTGACTTTCCTTGCCTGAAACCAGCTGGGAAGGTCACAAATAGTGCGGTGACAATTTTAAATACATGGTACAAAGTGCCCAAGTTTTGTTCACACGACCAGCGGGGTGCTATGCCTATAAACATGAGGAGCAGTTGCAAGTCACTTTTTTCAGTGCTGTTGTAGCTTGGAATGGTCCATCCATGAATGGTTGTAAGCTGAGGATTACCTATATGTTGTTTTAATATATGGATCCCCAATTTTTTTCAGTTAATACAGTATTTAGAGGGACACATACAGGATGTGAGAGGTCTGCAGTAAGTATCTACAGACCCCTCATATCCTGGACATAAATTGTTTCAACTTCTACCCTCAAAACAACACTATAAGGCACCGCACACCAGAACAACTAGACACAAGGAGAGTTTTTTCTCGAATGCGATGATTCTGCTAAACAACTAACTCCCACAACACTGTCAAATTACTTAGTGAGACTTTATTACCATTATTCTTCTCATCCTTCCTATTACCTATTTCTTCCCACTTATGACCATAACCGTGTTGCTTGTATCTGTACAATTTATATTATTTTATTTGTTTCCTAGTATGATTTGCTTATTAGTAACTTATGATTATCACTAAGTGTTGCATCTCATGATTCTTGATGAATGTATTTTATTTTTTCTTATGTACACTGAGAGCATATGCACCAAAGACAAATTCCTTGTGTGTCCAATCACACTTGGCCAATAAAAGAATTCTATTCTATTTATCAAGCTTGACTACTTTAATATGTGTGGACTTCAACTCCCAAAATCTCCCAGCCAGCATGAGTTGAAGTCTATGCATCTTAAAATTGCCAAGCTTCAGAAACACCAGTCTAATCTGCAATCCAATCTCTCTTCCACCCCCCCTCTCTCTCTCCCTCCCTCCCTCCTTCCCTCTCTCTCTCTCTCTCTCTCTCCAATCCAGTTGGCATTCAAATAATATAGAAGCTATATCATCTATCTGTAATAGGAGCAATGTCTAAAGTTTAGGCTGTAGAGAGAGTCTTTTTCTTCATTTCATAAGCAGCATTGTCAGTTAAAGATGAAATATTAAAACACCAACCTATGATAATAGAATGATATACTGAGCTGTGGGATTGTACAGCATTAAATTATATATTTGGGATTCACCTTTAGAAGAACCAGAATAAGAGAATTTGAGAGAGACGTTATAGAAACCTGTCTGAAAATTTCAGACAACGTGCTACAGAGATGCATTATAGTATACTATTTGAGAATAAGAAGGATTATGTTTTTGATCCGTTCTTGATGTGTGATTTTGATAATAACTGAATAATAATTGAAACTGAAAGACTTTGGGCCAGTCACTCTTTCTCAGCCCAGCCTACCTCACAGGGTTGTTGTTGTGGGGGAACACAGGATCTAAAGTAAATAAAGAATATATATATATATATAAATATTATTATTTGTATACTAGTTCTATCTATCGCTTGAGAAAGAATCCAGAAAAGGACAAATTACATTGTGTGTGTGTGTGTGTGTGTGTATTTCTTTCTGAATTCTCCCCTATGTTTAAATGCATGTAGCATCATTCTGGCAGTCAATGCTTTAAAAAGAACAGTGGTAGGTATAGTGATATGTGCATTTAGGACATATATAATGCTTAATTTAAATGTGATAGCCCAGGTTGAAATTTCAATACATTGAATTATTTCAGCCAGTTCTCGTTCTCAGCCAAATTCATTTCACAGAACTGGTATGCCCTTGAAACATTGAAATTAAATGTGGATGTGGTAGGGGAAAAAACACCTCACCAGCTCTAATGGTGCAAAGCAAGAGCTACCCATTGCATCACTGCGACTTCCATCTTGACTTTCTGACCATACCAGATGAGACCGCTGAGGACAAGCAAAATGGCTGTTCAGCCTATAAGGAGAAGAATCTCTCACACTTCTTTAATTACAGTTTCTCTGTTGACCTGAGTGTTTTCTTTCTAGACCGACAATGAGTTAGAAGCTCAACGTGTGGCTACCGAATTTGCTTTCCGGAAGAGGATCCATGAACTGGAAAAAGCTCTTGATGAGCTGAGATGGCAAGAAAAGAATGTTAGTCTTCAGCTTGGGCAGGAGGCTCATCAAATTTGTAAAGAGATCCTTCAGAGTTTGCATGTATAGAATGAATTTGGGTCAAGCTGAGGTTCTCCCAGGCTGGTAACATGGATTAACTTCAGAGAGATGTCCAGGGGACTAAACAAAATATTGCTAATTCTCAGAATTTCCTGTAACACTTCCTCTTCCTTCTCGACAGAATGATACAGGAAAGAGGGATGTTGAGTTTGGGAAGCTGATACACTTCCAGTCCTTCTTTTCAACAGGAAGGGAGAAGATTCTTCTTGATTTGCCAATTCCCTTCCCCTATTATATGTGTCATATAATGTATGTGGATAGAA
Organism: Notechis scutatus; assembly: GCF_049901735.1. Lineage (NCBI taxonomy): Eukaryota > Metazoa > Chordata > Lepidosauria > Squamata > Elapidae > Notechis > Notechis scutatus. Next base: position 8,022,233 of record NC_142016.1, read on the forward strand.
CAGAGTAGAATAGAACAGAATAGAATAAACAGAGCCGGAAGGAAGACCTTAGAGGTCTTCTAGTCCAACCCCCTGCCTAGGCAGGAAACCCTATACCAGCATTGGTGAACCTTTTGGCACCCAGTGCCGAAATGGGAGCATGCGTGGGGGGGGGGCAGCGCCAGAAACCAGAAGAGCAGCTTTCCTGGCGTGCATGTGTGCATTGGGAAGCTGATCTTCCGGTTTCCGGTTCTTCTGCATGTGCAAAGACCAGCTGGCATGTGTGCTGTAACTTGGAAGAGCAACGGGTGACAGTTAGCGTGACCAGAGAGATGGCTCTGTGTGCCACTTCTGGTATGTGTGCCATAGATTTGCCATCACGGCCCTATACCATTTCCAACAAATGGTTATCTAATCTCTTCTTAAAAACTTCCCAAGCACCACAACCTTTGGAAGCAAGTTGTTCCACTGATTGTTCTAACCGTCAAGAAATTTCTCCTTAGTTCTAGGTTGCTTCTGCCCTTGATTAATTTTCACCATATATACATCATTTTGTAGGTATTTATTTTGTCATATTTATGTAGTGTATATTGGAGGTGGTGACCCTTTGAGAGCTATATGCAATGAAATTTCATTTTAATGCATACCTAATTAGTGTGTATTTAAAGTGACAATAAATGTTATAAGTCTAAGTGTGACAACTTCTAGGACAAGAAGTTTCAAAGTTCCAGACAGGGATTAAAAAGTTATGAGGACTCGTGCTACTTAAGATTCAATATATTGTGCAAACGCAGAAAAAGGGCTATATCAGTAAACTCTTTGGTAAGCAGAGACCTCAGTATGATTATGAATAAATAAAAAATCATCAAATGAATGAAATAATCAAATTCTGAACAAGAACTCAAAAGTGGCTGACAAAAGCTACATTAATTCTTATGGACTTTTCGCTCCTTGCTCAGTTGCTCTCCTGCCAACATCATCGTAACTTTCCCACCCTATCAGTCATCTCCAACTACAAAAAAAATAATGTAACGAATTTCCCCAGTTCCTTCACAAAGTAACTTTGAGCAGTGGAGTTTATGCTTGCACTCTCTGCTGTTAATGAGAGAACATCAGAAACCACACTTCCTTCTTAAAAAAAAGTTGTCCTCCAGAATGTCCCAAAAGTGCCTTTTCAAGGGGCAACTGAAGCTTCTTGGATGAGAAGCGAAACATCTTCAAAGAAAAATCAGAAAGTCCAGGTGCCTCTTGAAAAGGTACCTTTGGGACAACCATGACCAGGAGACCAAGAATCTTCAACTCCCAGAATTCCCCAGCCACCTGTTGAGAATTCTGGGACTTGAAGTGTCTGCCTACTCATATTGAGGAAGACTGCCATTGGCAGAGCTCCAGGGGTCGTACGTTATATACATAGCACTAGATCTTTCTTGGTTCTACCACAGGAGCTTCTGCCGCATGCAAAATTCACCCTAACATGAGCTGTAACCCCATTCCTATACCTGCCTTTTACGTGGAGTTGGCAGCATTTTTGAATCACCAAGAAAAAAATACCAGGGAATTGGTCACCCATGTTTTCTACACTCTTTTCGTAGGGTGTTTCTGAAAACAAACCATGGTTTTGTCTCTTGCAGACACTGGAAGAAATTGCTGAGATGGAGGAGGACATTCGACGTCTGGAGGAAGATCTCCGGAAGAAAATGGCCAATCTGAAATTGGCTCACACTCGCTTGGAGACTCGGACTTACCGTCCCAACATGGAGCTTTGCCGTGACCAGGTACAGAATGCTTTTAAGAGTAGAAGTGCAAAAGTGGGGATCAGAACTAACAATTGCACTGGGTCTCTGATTCTGCATGAAAGTGGAGAGAAAATATAACACTTCCATGAAAGAGATGTAGATACCGATAGAAGAGACTGTTTGTAGCTCAGGTTTGAATTGCGGGGTCCTTAGTGCTTTCTGAGCTGGGTTGTTTTCTTGGTGTGCACTGATGATGTTACCTAGTTTGGTAATGAAATGTCTGCAATAAAACAATCCAGCTCAGAGAGCACCAAGGTCTTCACAAGGGCTTTTGTAGAGGATTCTAATGTGGATGAATCTTAGCGTCCACTTACTTTAGATGCAAGAAGATTGAGCGTGGCTATTCTCTGTACAAGTAATCTTCACTTAATAATTGGTTGTTTAATAAGTGTTTGAAGTTACAATGGCCAAGGAACAGGTACTTTATGGCCCATGGAGCACCCCTGGCCATTGTAAGTGTTCATGCTGCCCCACCCCATGGTCATGTGACATGTCAGGTGGGTTAGCTTTCTGACTGGTCAGTGTTCTGTGGTCACATAATTATGTTTTGTGATGTTTTCTTCCGCCTTCTGGCATTTTTGCCATTTTGTGGAGAAAAAAACATCCATTCAGATAAATGGATTCACTTAATGACTGCCACAAAAAAGGCTGTAAAATTACTTCCAGTCATGTGGCCACCTTGACTTATGACTGCAATTTAGGGCAAAGACTACTTGCAGAACGCAATTTTTTTATAGCAGGAGGTGGTAATATGGAAAGAGTTATACTTCTCTGATCAGTCTGGCCTTTGCTATTTCTGAATCCTGAATTGCTTGCTTTCTGTCTCCTTAACTCTAGGCTCAACATGGATTAACAGATGAAGTTCATCAACTAGAAGGGACAATAGCTGCATTAAAGCAAAAAATGGCGCAATCACAGTAAGTTGAAGTTAGTTCTTGTTGCACCTTAGGCACAAAGCCAGCTTGGTGACTTTGGGTTAGTCACTCATTCTCGTCCCAAAGAAGAAGTTAATGGCAAGCCATTTCTGAAATCTTGCCAAAATAATTGCAAGGACCTGTCTATGCAGTCATGAGGAATAAAAAGCTGACTCAAAGGAATCAAATAAATAAATAAATCCTGTGTATATTCGTGTATACACCCATTTGCGCATAAGCCAACCTTCGAATTTTTAACCAAAATACCGTGAAAATTGCACCACCTGCAGATAAGCCAATGGTGAAAATTAAAACAATGAAAATGTTGAGGATTGTATTATATGGTGGTGTTTTGGTTAAATTCAAGGCTCAGGTTATCCATGCATGGGCTTATCCACAAGTGCAAATGGTAAGTATAATTAATTTGATGAATTTTAACAGTTTTGCATGCAACATACTTTAAAAACACAGAGAACCCCTATTGTTTATGTAGCTGCAAACACATAGGAATTTTAGGACCATAGTACGAAGGTTGTGTAAGGGTAGTGATCTGGGAGTGTGATTAAAACATCAGCTGAAATGAAGTCATGACAGATCTATAATGGTATCAATTCAAAGCCAATTAAATATTACTTTGGCTTTAGTTTCCAAAATAGGAGAGGACTGTGATTTTGGGATTTGGCTTATATCATGCTACAATTTATATCACATCTGACTTTGTCTTGTTTTTGTAATGTAGTAGGATAAAAAGTATGTAAGCTGTCGTTCTGTTTTTCCTCAGGACTGTTCAGCAAGCTGCCAATGCTTTTCTGGGAGCTTGATCTGTACTGTAATTATTTGCATGCTTAATAAATTTATGTTGTGTCTTCAAAGTGATTTAGTGGCTTTAGATGATTCAGGTTTTAGCCACAACATGGCCAAAGCTCAACAAAAGGGAGGGAGGAGGCTGAGGGCCTCAAAGCAGACTAGATTATGTAAAATAAGTCAGTGAGATTGGGGGATTTGGATTTTATTTCTACTTTATTTTTCAACTGTGATACAGTTAAGGATCTTAGTGCAGTTTTTGTGCATTTCTTCTCAGCATGGTAGGAAGTTGTGAGTTCAGAGGAAATGCCTAAGGCTGCAAAAAAGAATAGGTGTGGGCTGTCTGTGACCCTGCGGCTGCCAGTTGCCCACCTCTGCAATAATTACCTGCGAAATAATTACATCTGGTTGCAAATCGAATCAATAAATATTGTGTTTTTATGGTTGTAGGCCACCTAGAGGTTTCTTTAGGTGAGTCGGGTGACATAAAAGTTAAATAAAGAAACAAACAAATAAATAAGCAAGCAAGCAAGTAAGCAGGCATATGGCATTATTACAATAACCACAAGACCACAATGCTATTGCCGAGCCGTAGTTTGGCTTGCCAAGGTACAGGACACGCTTGCATGTTTCCAAGGAAACTGCCTGCCTGCACAGAACACTAGCTTGTCTCCTTACCAATAAAGTGGTACATATTTATCTACTTGCATAGAACATGTTTTCGAACTATTAGATGGACAGTAACCAGGGAGAGTTATGGGAGCTAACCCTGCCACACAGTCCTAGGACTCAAACCACCAAACCAGAAACCATCCCCAGTGTCATAAAGCCACTGAGTCACCATGCCTCAAACAAATGAACACATAAATAATTTCATTTGGTCTAACGCAGCAGTCACCAACCGGTGGGCTGCGGCCCACTGGTGGTCTGCAAGAAAATTTTGGTGGTCTGCAGAGAAATGTCATCCCCAGAGCACCCCCTGAAGCAATTAATCCAGGCTGTGTAGGAGCACAAGGCTGCGCTGCCCACATGGCCCACTCACTCCTTACCTGGCAAACTTGACTGCTAAGTTGCTATTTTTCCTTTTTCCCCCCTGACTATCAGCTGTTCTGCTGTGCCAGGAGTTAAGGAAATCGTTGGGATTTCTTGCTTCCTAGCTAATCTTTAGCTGAGCCAAACCTTCCTTAGGACTGAAGCAGTGCAGACTGAGCTAGCCAATGGCAGAAACACAGATCTCTAAGTGAATCTGTGAGCAACTCAATTTGCCTGCCTGCTTTGCTTGATTTTGGGTAAAATGTTGCTCTTTTTTTAAATAAAAAATTCAGTATTTACATACATGGTGTGATGTGAGTTAATTTTATGAGTTTGCTTGCAAGCAAATTTTATGTGACAGACTCAGGTAGGCGATGGCAGAAACACAGATCTCTTGAGTGAATCTGTGATTCTGTGAGCAACTCAATCTGCCTGCCTACGTTGCCTGCTTTTGGGTAAAAGTTGCTTTTTTATATAAAAAAATTCAATATATAAATATTTATAATATTTACATACAAGCCATGCCCACCCAGTCACATGACCACCAAGCCACATCCACAAATTAGGCCACGCCCACAGAACAGGTTAGTGATCCCCGGGATTTAAAATTATGAGTTTGGTGATCCCTGAGGTCCAAAAGGTTGGCAACCCCTCGTCTAACCTATTTTGAGAGATGTATAAAAGCTGGTCCTAATATCTCTAGATTCATGGTAAACAATAGCTAGCAGTGTGTTCACAGACATCACGTTGGCTTCATGGAACTGTATTAGTAAAATGGTTATCAGCTGGGAAATGAGATTATGAAAAAAAAAAATCTGGTCCCATCATACTTTTCTCTTTAAGGGGAAGTGCTTTTTGGTGGTGGTAGAAAGGGATGATCTTTCAATATCAGTTGGGAAATCGTGTTGTTCACTCCCTTTACTAGTTTCAGATGTTCCCTGTTTCCATCCCTTGGCAATAAATGTTAGAATAAGATTGAAGTGGGAAGATTTGCAATTTTGGAATGAAGCGGCAATCATCTTCTCTTTATTTTTGCAGGGACGCTCTGGATGCCCTCTATAAGCACCTGTACCGCATCCAGGCAGATATTTCTTACAAGATGAACTCTCTGGTGCTGGATAACAAATGCATGGATGGCAGGCGTAAGCTGACGGTTCCGGCCGAGAAATTTGTGCCAGAGGTGGACACTTTCAACCGCACAACCAACCGTACTCTCTCACCCCTCAAGAGCCGGCAACTGGAGCTGGCCTAGGATACCTGAGAACATTGTAGACCTTTTCAGGATTGACTTCTAGCCAAGCCAGGCCACGGTCTGCATTGGGTTAGAATGACTCAAGTCATCTTCTCCTTGACCCTTCCCAGAGTTGTGTATTTTGCCCTCACAGGTTTGGTATATTGCAAGAAAAAAGTGGGATAACTAATTAAAAAAGCTGCCCTTGGTGTTGTCAAGCCATTAAGATTCACGAGTGGTTTTTGATGCTACTTGAGGTTTTTGACAAGCTTGCTTCAACTTGTGCATGGCTAGACCTTTCATCAGTGCCAGGTGCTGGAGAAAAATCTGTAGGAGGGAACTCCTGGATTTCCACGCCATTTAAGAGTTTTCTCTCCCTTCTAAAGATGAGGTTAATTTTGTCTACTTAAGCAGGATACTGAAGTACTTCAGTCTCCAAATTTTATGATGAGTTTGCAAGAAAGCTCCAGGGCACTTGATCACAGAGATCTGGGTTGAAGTGTCTGGCTGGAATCAGGAAATAAATTAATTCATGTAAATCTGCCAAGGGAAAGTAAGGAGGAAGGAAACAATTTATAAGGTAAGAATACATTGGAGTTTGACAGTTATGCAAACAGAATACTAAACCTCCCGTCCCAGGGATCAACCCAGATTGGATCTTGTTGTGCAAATAATCCAGAAAGATCACATAAAGCTCAAAACGCTGAAAAGTACAGGTAGGCCTTGACTTACGACCATAACTGAGCTCAAAAATTATGTTGCCAAGTGAGTTTTGTCCCATTTCACAACTTTTCTAGCCACAGTTGTTAAGTGAATCATTGCAGTTATTAATAACCAGGTTGTTTAAGTCAATCTGGCTCCCCCATTGACTTGGATTAACCGACGGTTGCAAAAGGCGTTCACACGTGACCTGGGGACACTGCAACCCTCACCAATATGGACTACATGACCTACAAGGTCCCTTCCAACTCTGATTATCTGGTATCTGTTATCTGACTCCCGCTTTCCCTTATTCCCATCTGGCAACTGGTACACCTGGAGGCTGGCCGGGCCGGGCAGGTAAATGAGGGTTCGGAGAAGGGGCGGGGCTTCGTGGGACCGCGCGGCTCACCTGGCGCCCTCGGGGGGCGGAAGAGGAGGAAGGAAGGAGGCGGGGTCGGGAAGAAGCCCCGCCCCCTTGCGCAAGATGGCGGCGAAGGTGGCTCCGCTGACGCGGAGCCGGTGCCGAGGATGCCTTCTCGGGGCTCTGCTGGGCGACTGCCTGGGCGGCGAGTTCGAGGCGCGGGAGTCGGTCAGCGCGCCCGAGTTGCTCCGCTTCGTACTTGCCCTGCGACCGCTGCCATCGCCGCCCCGGGAAGGCCCGGCTGCGGAGCCTGGCGAGGAGAGCGGCAGGCGTGTTTCGAGTGAGCAGAGCGGGACCGCCTGGGGGGATCCAGTGGGTCGCTGTCTCGGGATCTGGCTTGGATCCTTGAGGGGAGGATCCCCCCCTCCCAGTCAGGACGCTCGGCTTGGATTTCTCCCTGCCTCGCCCCCCCCCAACATTTTATTTTATTTGCTATGTCATTATTTTACATTTCCCTTGTGTTTTTCATTTTATTTCATTTCCTTCTTTTGTTTTTAATATTGTAATAAATAACTTCATTATAATACTTCATATAATACATACATATATGTATATGTATATGTATATGTAATGTATATGTATATGTATATGTATGTATATATATATATATATATATATATATATATATATATATATATATATATATATATATATATATATATATATATATATATATATATATTTGTTTTCTGAGGTTCTCGCGGGTATTTGTATGTGGATCTTTGGTTATTCGGGTTCTCTCCCGCGTAAGATTCAAAGTATCTAGGCAACGTTTCGGGCGAGGTCCCACTCGCCATCTTCAGGCTGGTGCTTTCGGCTTAGTGCCAGTGCAAGCAGTGTGTGACCGGAGCTGCCATCTCTCTCTATATACAAGTGGTGGGGATGGTGTGCTGGGCTGGTTGGCTGTGCTGCAGCCTCTTGATTGGTTGATGGAGTTGATGTTGGTATAATGGGCTGTGTAATGGCCTTTTGTTGTGGAGATATCCTGGATCTTGTGCTGTCATCTCCTGGGTCGTTAGCCTCTTGTGTTTTAACGGCTTGGGTAATGGGTTGTGACACCTCCCGCTTACCAGCCATTTGAAACCCGCCCTCATGAACAGACGAGTACCCAACATGATAAATGACACCAGACCCACACCATGAGGGCCACACAAGATGCCACCACCACACTTCCACGTAAAAATCAGACTCACACCCACACAGAAGATGAGACACGACCACAGACCAGAAGCCGCACTGCAGCTGCATCATCACTACCCACTTCAAACTCCTCTGAACCATACATGAGCGAACTGACCCCCACCATGAAGATGTGGCGACCACGAACTCGAAGCCAAACGAACACAGACCCAGACCCCAAACTCAAAGCCATATTAAAAACCCAAAATGCTACATCACAGCCACCTGCTCAGGACATCACATCAGAAAACTCAAGAAATTACACCTCAAGGACTCAAGAAGTCACAACACAGCAAATGACCCAGGATATCACAGCACAAGACCAAGGATACCACAACAATAAATCTCACAAGGTCATCACACAACCCATTACCCAAGCTGTTACTACACGGAGGCTAATGGAAAAGAGATCAAAAACAAAGCGACCCAGGAGATTACAAGCGCAAGACCCAGGATACCACAACAAAAGAACTCACAAGCCCATCACACAACCCATTACCCAAGCCGTTAAAACACAAAAGAGGCTAGCGACCCAGGAGATGACAGCACAAGATCCAGGATATCTCCACAACAAAAGGCCATTACACAGCCCATTATACCAACATCAACTCCATCAACAATCAAGAGGCTGCAGCACAGCCAACCAGCCCAGCACACCATCCCCCACCACTTGTATATAGAGAGATGGCAGCTCCGGTCACACACTGCTTGCACTGGCACTAAGCCGAAAAGCACCAGCCTGAAGATGGCGAGTGGGACCTCGCCAAAACGTTGCCTAGATACTTTGAATCTTACGCGGGAGAGAACCCGAACCAACAAAAGATCCATATATATATATATGTATATATATGTATGTATGTATGTGTGTGTGTGTGTGTGTACACACACACACACACATGTATTATATAAAATATCACATAATTGCTGGCTGCCATCAGTTTGGCAGTTCGATCCTGAGAGGGCTCTAAAGCACTGTGAAGCCGTGGATAAGACTTAAGTGCTATTGCTGTTTAATTTTTTTATTGTTGTGGTTAGGCCTAAAAGTCTGATTGCTGCTTTAATTCTGCTTTAATTCTTGTTCCCTTCACAGGGTGGGAAAGGCAAGGTGGGATGGGGGATGGGACCCTTCCAGATAAAAGGTTCAGGCTGCTTTTGCTGGCTTCTCCGTTTTTCTTGTAATTACAGCTAACTAAGAAGGGTAAAAGTGGTGTGGTTAAATGTATGGCAACATTGCATCACCAATAGGGCAGGAATCACTGCCTAGATTTGCAAAGAGGAACAATTATTTGCTGTGGTTTCGAGCCTGCCACTTAAATATTTCATGGAAGCTTGCTTAAATTAGTAATGCAGTACTGCATATTAAGTTATTGTGATTATTCATGTCAGTTTGACAAATTTATATTCATTAGACAACTACCCTTATAACAAGGAGAAATACCACTATTATTAGTGACATTATCATTACATTATTTACCATAATAGTCACATCTTGTTTGAAAATTAGGTTGCAGTTAATATTAATGCAGTATTGCCAGATTGCATTTAATTAAAAATGATTCTTAAACATCAGCCAAATTTCTGAAAGCATTATTGGATTTTATTTATATTGAATTTTCAAAGATCATAATTAAAACAATTTTATATTATGATAATTCAAATATTAAAATTCTGTACTTTTAAAATACAATTAAAACAGCATAATTAGGGGTTTGGTGGCACAGTGGTTAAAATGCAGTACTGCAGGCTACTTCTACTGACTGCCAGCAGTTTGACAGTTTGATTCACACGGGCTCAAGGTTGACTCTGCTTTCCATCCTTCCAAGATCAGTAAAATGAGAACGGAGATGGTTGGGGGCAATATGCTGACTCTGTAAACCTCTTAGAAGCGGTGTATAAGTCTGAGTGCTCTTGCTCTTACTATAATTAAAATTGATTATATTTTATTAAACTTCCAGTGTTTAACGTGACAAAATTGTAGCCTAAGAAGAGATGGACGAGTCACTTTGTGATCACAGTGCTAGAAATAATTTGCCCTTTCACTTTGTTCAGCTTTCTGTGATTCACTTTTAGCAGTTGAGCTAAAAAGAAAAAATACGGCAGCATTCTGTTTACTTTTAAGGTGTGGTAAAAAGTAAACACCGAGTTTATGGACTCCAGACTGTTTTTCAAGAGTCTCCATTTTGGATAAACGTATGTTTGATCCAAACTCTGTAAGGTTCCCTTTGAATCTTCATATTAAATTCAGGAAGATGTTTTTTTAATGTCCAAACGTACGAGGCATAGCAGTGGAGTTTCATATTTACTCATGCCTCTGTATAAGTAGTCCTTATCCCCAATTGCTTTGCAACCATTCAAATTTATGGCAGGCCTTCCTGGGGTTAGAAGTTCCAATGACATCGCCGGCTTACACAGTCATGTGACTGCATTTCAAGCACTAGGCAACTGGGTTGCATTTGCAGCAATCTTTGAAAAAAGAAACAAAATATGTGAGTTTCCATATATATATACTCTCTATGTATAATATATATTGCTTTATTGTTTGTGTCCTAGAAATCCTCTATTACAGCGATGACACAGCCATGGCCCACTCAATAGTTAGGTCATTGTTGGCCAAGCAAGATTTTGATGAAGTGGATATGGCAAAGAGGTAAGGCACGTGGCTGTTTTCAGGTAGAGGAAATACTATTGGATTAGGTAGAAGTATGAATTTGATGGCATGAAAACTTAAGTTTGTACAATCCGGCATTATTCAATTTTGAATATAAATGAGATTTGCCTTAGAGAGTTTTGTTGGTATGGTGGAGAAAATGACACAGGCCCAAACCTCCTTTGTATTGGCAGAAAGCACAGGAATATCCCAGATACTCTTTGATATCTTGAATTCTCTTCAGTTCAAGTCCCATCTATTGCTGTGCCTGTATTTTATGAATCCACGTGGAAAGTAATGTTGGAAAAGCTGTAAAATACTCACCAGGAGTAGTGTATTTTACTCTAAATCCAATACTGTATTAGTATTTTACTAATGAGTATTGGATTTATCCTTGCAAAAGATGAACTGCCAAGTGCCAGGGAAATCAGAAGATCTAGGCAGTTTAAATAAATAAAGATTTATTTCAAGCTTGTGCTCCACAAGAATCTGAGCTGCTAACGGTCAAAGCAAATTGGCGGGAGATAAGAGTCAAAGGAATTCAAGGTGGGCTGGATTTAGATCTCTTGGCGCAAAGAGACTGATGACACATTTGACCCTTCTCTCAGGCTTAGCCTGTTCATCTACATGAACAACTGCTTTTTAACCTTATTTATTATTTTTTTTATGTCACCCAGTCTTGTGCATTATGCAAATCCAGGCGATTGGGCTAAACCATTGAAATCCTAGAATTAATTACAGAGCTCTGGATGTTATCTTGATGAGTTAGTATGATCAGTTAATATCCCCCTACGTGGATTAAACAAATCCTCCAAATAACATCCTTAGGGCTTGATCTGTGCCCTTGAATAAAGCCGTCTTCTCCTGTTGTTAGCGTCTTTCCAAGCAGACGGAATGCAAATAGCCTATTTTGTAATCAAAGTCTTCTTCTGGCAGGTTTGCTGAAGAATATGACAAGGATCCTGACCGATCCTATGGAGGCGGTGTGGTGACTGTATTCAAGAAACTGCTTAGTCCTAAATGCAGAGACGTGTTTGAGCCAGCAAGACAGCAGTTTAACGGGAAAGGTTCCTATGGGAATGGTGGTGCCATGAGAGTAGCAGGCATTTCATTAGCTTACTCTGATGTTCAAGACGTAAAGAAGGTGAGTTAATTGTTTTAGATGCCACGCCAACTATTTACATAGCATTCGAAAGCATTTACATACAGCAATCCTGTTTGATGCAACAAGCTAAGATAGGCCTTGATGGAGTTTCTTTCGATTTGGAGTTGTCTCTCGGTTTATATCCCCAAATTAGCTACAAGTAGTCCTTGACTTACAACCTCAATTGAGCCCAACATTTCTGTTGCTAAATGAGACATTTGTTAAATGAGTTTTGCCCCATTTTACAACTTTTCTTGCTGCTAAATGAATCACCACAGTTGTTAAATTAGTTGCACGGCTGTTAAGTGACTGTGCCTTCTCCATTGACTTTGCTTGTCAGAAGTCTCAAAAGGTGATCACATGACTCCAGGACACTGCGGCCGCTATAAATATGAGCTTGTTGCCAAGCATCTGAACTTTGATCATGTGACTGTGGGGATGCTGCAACAGTCATAAGTCTTAAGTCACTTTTTTCAGTGCTGTTCTAAATGAATGGTCACTAAATGAATGTTGTAAGTTGAGGACTAACTAGTTTAGAACCACCAAGGACTCCTCATTTAACCTGGAGCTACAAATATTCTTTTTTCTTGGTTGTCTTCTACCATCATGGATGGTCTGCCAATATTTCTGGGAAACTGAATGCCTTTGTAGCTACTATAGGCTTCCTTGAGGTGGAAATTCTCAAGGAATGCAGTCTTGTGAAGGGTATGTCAACGATCCTTTTCCTAGCAAATACTCTTAGAGAAGGAAAAACATTGAAACAGTTGATTTCTAATGCCAAGAACTCTAGCAATGGCATCAGATGTAAACATTAGGGAGCAGTATTAGAACAGAATACAGATTTTCTTTTTCAGAAGAGCCATAAAATTAGCCGTTAAGGAATGCTGTGAAAATAAACAGTGTGTTAAGTTATGAAGGAGATTTAGATATGTTTATGGAAAAGGTGTTCATCCAAGACGTTCAACAAATTAAGTCATATTTTGGACATTTCTAGATTAAATGCGCAGTACCCTTTTCCTTAAATACACATTTGGCATATCTGGCCTTGTTTTTTAGGTGTCCACCTGAGAACTAGCAAGTTAAACATGTAACAGATGTACACGCGCAATCATGTAGGAACTCTTCAGATCAGCTCCTTACGTACTTGTAGTCTGTTCAGAGCTCTTTTGTTCAGATAAGAAAACAGGGCTATTTTTATCAATTCCTGTCTGTATGCCTTCCATGAATGAGGATGGAGCCCATTCACACTAGGATGACCAACACAGAAGTTCTGGAATGAAAATCTGTTTGTTTATTGATTTATAATTCATTTTCCCTGCAAGGTCAGGCAAATAAGTATAAGATATGTCTCCTTAATGAGGCCTGTCTACTAAGCTTCGATCAAGACTTTATCGCCTTGAGAAGTTAGCTTAGATTTGATATATGTAGAAAAATCATAGAAATTATGTTAGAACCAGTGAAGCTGAAAAAGAGAAATTTAGAAAGCAATTGCCACGAGCGTTGTGTTTGCACAACAATGGAAAAAGGAAGAGATCCTTACAGATGAAAATGTAATAAAAATATTAGAATGTGCAGAAATGGATAGACTAACACTCAAAATTAAGGGGAAGGAAGAAACTCAGTACTTTTTAACATGGGATTTGTTTTATCAACATCTAACTAGCAGAAACAGAAATTAGAAACTTAAAAGCATAAGAAAATGATTTACATTGAAGATTTACTAAAATAGATAAGTATTTATTATTACTATGTGATTACTATTGATGTTATGAATATTATTATTACTATTTCTTAAAATCAACTGTACTCAGACAACACACAGTTTATATAGATATTGAATTTTTATGTTTAACATTATTTAAAATTTATATATATATATTTAAAATTTATATATATAAAAAAGAAACCAGTTGCCACAAGATATGATAGCAACCATGTCAAGGAGATTAGACATACTCATAAAGGATGCATCTCCACTTAGTTATTAGTCTCTTCAGGGGAATGGTATCAAGAGAAGGACCTTTTGCGTGCTGCCAGTAGGTTTTCCTTGTTCATTGGGTGAGCTGACATTAAATACAGCATGTCCCATTTATTCAGAGAGAGGCACAAAATCTTTGGATAGGTATATGTTTACCTAATAGCTCTGTTACTGCTTTCTTAAACACTGTAAAGATTCTGTTTATAAATTTATTTAAAACATTTAAAGAATCAAATAAATTGCTATACAAAAATAAAAAAAATGATAAAAGAGGATAATGGATGGAAAATAAAATATCAGTAAATAAATAGTACAATGATAAAACTAAAACTCTTTACATTGATTAAAGTATTACTTGAATATATAAAACAATATTATACCATCTTGAGTGAAAATTGTAAATCACTCTGAAAATCTAAATTTAATATAGGCAGTCCTCGACTTACGACCACAGTTGAGCCCAAAATTTCAGTTGCTAAGAGACAGATGATGTTTTACCACCTTTCCTGCCACAGTTGTTAAGTTAATCAGTGCAGTTGTTAAGTTAGTAAAATGGCTGTTAAGTGAATCTGGCTTACCTATTAACTTTGCTGTCAGAAGGTCGCAAAAGGGGATCACATGACCTCAGGACAGAGGTCATGAGTCCGTTGCCAATAATCAGAATTTTGATCACATGATCATGGGGATGCTACAAAATAGTTACTAAGTGTAAAATATGGTCATAAGTCACTGTTTTCAGTGCCATTGTAATTTCAGTCAATAAACGAACTGTTGTAAGACAAGGACTACCTGTAGTTGCATGGATATCAGCCTTGTTTGTTAGGATCTAAAAGAAATGCACATGACCTCATGAAAAACAGAGAACAATTTAAAAAGACTAAAAAAAAACCCCAGCCAAAAAATAGTAAATTGTAGACTCCCTCCCATTGTTCCTGACTGATGATTACATTAAATTATGTATAAAATTTAAAATTGCTTCTAATGATTATATGAAATAATTCACCCTTAAAAACCACACTTGGCGTATCTGAGTTTTGTGTGATTGTCACTGCTTCCTAGGTGCTGCCAGCAGTAGCCAAAACAAGTACAGGCCGTCCTCAGCTTACGTCTACAATGGGGAACACAGCTTCTGTTGCTAAACAAAGCAGTTGCAGCTGCACCTGATTTTATGATCTTTTTTTGTCTCGGTTGTTAAGTGAATCACCACAGTTTTTAAGTGAACCACACGGTTGTTAAACAAATCTGATTTCCCCTATCGACTTTGCTTGTTGGAAGGCCACAAATGGTGATTGTGTGACCCTCTGGGATGCTGTGAAGGTCATAAGTACAAGGTCTGGTCGTAAATCACTTTTTTCAGCGCTGTTGAAATTTCACATAGCCACTAAATGATTGGTCGTAAGTTGAGGATTGCCTGTATTAAGGTAACAAAGGAAACCACCTCTCCCGAAATTATTTTTAAGTTTTTCTAGTTTTTTTCTAAAACAGTTGTTTTCTCTCTCTCTCCAGTATGCTAAACTGAGTGCTGAGCTGACCCATGCAAACTCCTTGGGTTACAACGGAGCCATCTTGCAAGCCTTGGCAGTCCATTATGCTCTCCGTGGGGAGTCAGAACGGGACAAGTTTTTGGATCACCTGATAGGCCAAATGGAAGACGTGGAGGCCGATGACAAGTCTGTGGCGGATGCACAAATGTAAGAACAGTAGTATCAACCTTATAGCACAAGGGGGCAGCACCCAAAAAATATTTCTCCTCTGTGTCTTCTCTTCAGGCTGGGCTACGAGGACCGTCCCTTTTCAAAGCGTTTAAAGAAGATCAGAGAGTTTTTGGAACAGGGTAGTGTGTCCAGGTCGGATGTGTTACTAGAATTAGGTAAGTACATTCCTAAATAGGAGGGAACCATGAAATTATTACAAGAAATAACTTTTGCAAGAAGAAAGGCGGTAGCATCTTTCATAGAAAGTAACTTAGATGTGACACCTTCAGTCAGCAGCAGGGTGGATTAATGAACAAAACCTTAATTCCTGCTCATTATACAATGATTGCTGCAACATTTACCGTATTTTTTGGACCAAAAGACACTCCGAAGTATAAGATGCACCTAGCTTTTGGGGAGGGAGGGGAGGGAAATCTGCCTCTGCCTTCCATCAGTTTGCCTCCTTGCAGCAAACAGCAAACAGCCCGGTCAGTTTCGGCACAGCCTGATTAGCACAAGCAGCTGATTGTCGGTTGGATCGGCCTCCCGATGATCAGCTGTTTCAGGCTACAGGGATCGCCATCGCCTATTGTCGCCTCCACGCGTCCCATTTTCGGCCTCCGTGTATCCCATTTTGGGCCTGTTCCAGCTGGCAGGAATTGGAATGGGCCAAAAATGGGGCGCGCAGAGGCTGAAAATGGGGTGTATGCAGGCGGCAATAGGTGACGGGCGATCCCTGCAACCTGAAACAGCTGGTCGTTGGGAGGCCGATCCAACCGGCAATTAGCTGCTTGTGCTCATCAGGCTGTGCTGAAGCTGACCAGGCTGCAAAGAGGCAAAGAGGCAGGCAGGTGGGGGCCGGCGGGTAGGTGGGCCTTTGGCAACATTCACTGTATAAGACGCTCAAGACATTTCCACCCACTTTTTTGAGGGGGGGGGAGTCTTATACACTGAAAAATACTGTATGTACCTTGAGAAAGAGGAAACAGAATGAAATTAACAGGCCTGAGGTTTGAGATACTTAAGCTGTGTAAGTATAATACTTATACTGTGCTTGTTTGGCCCATCGAACATCACTGTAACAGGGTGTTGCAATAGATGTAGGGGGAAAAGGTGTTAAGATTCAATTTAGTTTCTCATTTATTTATTAAAT
The DNA here is from genome assembly GCF_049901735.1 of Notechis scutatus. NCBI lineage: Eukaryota > Metazoa > Chordata > Lepidosauria > Squamata > Elapidae > Notechis > Notechis scutatus. The sequence goes on from NC_142016.1 coordinate 8,038,907, forward strand.
TTATATGTCAGCCGTCTCCCCAGTAAGGTAGCTCCTTGTGATTATGAATGTAAGTTCTGCATTTAGAGGAGGTTTATCTCCAGTTGTTAGATGTTCAGAATCAGTAATAATATCTGTGTAACGTTGGCATAGACAGCCAGCTTGGTCTAGTGCAGGGGTGTCCAACCTTGGCAACTTTAAGACTTGTGGACTTGGACTCCCAGAGTTCCTCAGCCAGCTTTGCTGGCTGAGGAACTCTGGGAGTTGAAGTCCACAAGTCTTAAAGTTGCCAAGGTTGGACACCCCTGGTCTAGTGGTTTAAGGAATCAGGCTAGAAACCGGGAATGTGTGAGTTCCAGTTCCATTTTGGGCCAGCTGGGTGACTTTGGGCCAATCCCCCTCTTTCAGCCCCAGGAACGAGGCAGTGACCAACCACTTATGCCAAATCTTGTTGAGAAAAAAACTGCAGGGATTTGTCCAGGCAGTCTCTTGAGAGTTGGACACAATTGAACGGAAGAAACATAACGGCATAAAAGTACTTTTGGACTCCTCCAAAGCTTTGGTTATGTTGATTTGACTTGGTTGAAGATATTTTTAATGGTCTCCATTCCTACATTTGGCTTTTTCTTTATGATTCCTGTGAAGGTGGAGACTGGGACTTCTTACCCCAGTACAAAGAGTTGTGGAGCTCTTGCCTGGCATTAAAATTGCTGTTGCTGAGGGAAGAGCATAGAGGGCCAAGTCTAGAAATTGTTTCTGTTGTACTGAACAGAAACAACTTACAACAGTTTGTTCAATGACAGCTGGAAATTACAGTGGCATTGAAGCAAAGGACATGACTGCTTTTCACACTTACAACCATTGCGGCATCCCCATAATCACATGATCAAAATTCAGATGCTTGGCAACAGACCCTTATTTATGACGGTTGCAGCGTCCCTGGGTCATGCGATCCCTTTTTGCAAACCTGACAAGCAAAGTCAATGGGGAAGCCAGATTCACTTAACAACCGTGTTACTTAACAACTGCAGTGATTCACTTAACAACTCTGGCAAGAAGGTTCATAAAATGGGGCAAAACTCACTTAACAAATGTCTCCTTTAGCGACAGAAATTTTGGGCTTAGTTGTGCTCGTAAGTCAAGGACTACCTGTACTTCCATTCTTTCAGTATTCTTGGAGGACATATTTGCAGGTCATTCCTTGGAAGGTAAAGAAGACTCAGTGGGCATTGGTGCATACACCATATTTGCTTTTATATGTCTTCTGGTTCACTTTGCATTCACTGGTGGCAGAAAACTAGAGAGCAATAGACTTATATACTGCTTCACAGTGCTTTGCAGCCCTCTCTAAGCAGTTTATAGAGTCAGCCTATTGCCCCTAACAACCTAGGTCCTCATTTTACCCACCTCGGAAGGATGGAAGGTTGAGTCAACTGGTGAGAGTCGAACTGCCAAGTTGCAGTCATCTGGCAGTCAAAAGTAGCCTGCAGTATTGCGTTCTAACCCCTGTGCCGCCCTGGCTCTGTTCTGTAAAAGTAACGGAACCCTTTGATTCAATGCAGGCAATGGCATCGCAGCCCTGCATTCTGTCCCCACCGCAATCTACTCGTTCCTGCGTTGCATGGAATCTCACCCAGATGTCCCTGATAGCTACAACTGTCTGCAACGGACCATTATGTACTGCATCTTACTGGGCGGGGACACGGATACGATTGCAACCATGGCAGGAGCCATTGCAGGGGCATTTTATGGGGAGGAGCAGGTGCCCCAAATTTGGAAAGAGAGCTGTGAAGCCTATGAGGAGACAGAGAAGCTGGCCGATGGCTTGTACGAACTCTACCACCAGCCAGCTTGAGCCACGAATGAGGATTTGACACCCGGTAATCTGGTCTATAGTTTTGCATCATGTACCAAAGGAAGCGAACCATGCCCAGGACATAGTGAATGGCTCCCTGCCAAAGGTTTCTGCTGTGGCTGCATGTTCAGAAGTGCCAATTCTTTTCAGCCGCATAGTCACTGTTCACCCATCCTTTTCTCCTTTTGCTGTTTTGTTTCCTAATTTTGAAATTTTTGTAATTAATCTTGGTCAGAATTCTCTTTAGTTCATTGTATCCAGTGTTCTCTCTGCAGCAGATGGCCTTCTGACAGTTTCCCAAGCAGATCCTCACCCCAGAAAACTTGAGACAGGACTAAGTTTGGACAAAGTCAAAGGACAAATATGTAACTTTGCAGTTCAATCAACTGTTAGATTGAGAGTCATCAGGCCGAGCTGCTTCTATGGGCAATTGGAACTTTAATACTAGAATACCAGAAATGTCTTTAAATGTATTAACTGTAATGCTGGCATTAATAAATTTTACCGCTTTTTAAAAACTAAGATGGATCGATGTGTCTCTGCTGGCTATGTCATGAGTAAAGTAAGCAACTCTAAGTTGAGCCAAGGTATTTTGTAACACTGCGTCTTGCTCAATCAGTCCACCTCTGAATACCAGGTTTTTGGGATGGTGTTAATAGAGGTATCAATCCCATTTCTGCAAACACCAATAGCCACCCAGAGTCACTTCAATAGTGAAATGGGTGGCAATATGTATTTAATAAACAAATAATTGGAGGTACTAAGGAACTTACTGCAGTTTACTTTAGAGCAAAGTGCATTGGATGGGCTGATAATGGAAGCCAGGAAAAGCACACTGGGTTGATCAGGTACACATCATTCACAACACAGGTGGATTTGGGACCTCCTAGAGTGCCAGTTTTGTTAGGACATAGCCGCTGTTAATCAAGCTTAAGCATTTTGGCAGCTGAAAAAAAGTCTAGTAATCAGTTCTACTTAAGGTTAATATCAGGCAGGGGAATCAAATTAATAAGCAGTTAACTATGGGGAGTTTAACAAAAGTAATTGAAGCTAATGGCACACAAGGCAATCAAATTAACAGTTAAGTCTATGGGGAGTTTGGTAGAGTTATTTCTATTAGGGAAAGGTGAAGGATTGAAGGGAAGGAGTCGAGAAGTGATTTATTTTACCCAGTCTTCAGTTATTGAAGAAGAAAGGATAAAAACACTAATTTGTCACAAAAGAAGCAAATGTACAGATAGACATTGCACAATTTGGCATTCATACATAGGTGCATGCTAAACTGGGCCATTAATATAGAAGCACTTTAAAAACAAAATAAGAAATTCTGGACTGAAGATAGAAAGGAAAACAAACCAACCCCATTCCCTTTTAACACTGATGATGTTAACTGGTTTGGTAAAGAAACGGCTGCAAGAAAACAAGCTCAGAGAGCACCAAGGACACCCCAAAATCAAAGTGAGGAGCGATTCAAAGTGACGTTTTTCATTTAACAAAGAATTCCTTTTATAGAAGATTTCAGGCAAAAGTATCATTAACCCATGTAGACTCACTGTGGGACAAAAACAAAGCTGGTCAAGAGATCATCATCCTAAAGAGATTTTTAAAAAATTGGGAAAAGCCAGGCCAGATGTCTAGATTTGACTTCCTCCTGGCCTTAACTCACTGAAAAAATGATGACAACCCCCATGGAATTCTTTTCACTCCTTGTTTTGATTAACCAAAAGAACCTCAAGGACTGTCCCAAGAGTGCAGGCCACCTGATCCTTAACTAGAAAGGGAATTGCCTGCATGTTGGCTTATAAGCCATCTTGATTTTTTTCCCCCCTTTCACAATGTATGGACCTAAAGGTGTAGATACGTTGCCAACATATACATATATATACACACACGTATATTTACAGGTGATAACTGGATATACAAATAAATCTCTGTAAAATAAGATTTATTGAAGTTGGATCAATACAATCAAGTGTAATTTCCATTCAGAAGTGAAGGCCAGTTTCTGATCACAAAACGAGTGCATTTCAAAACAAAATTTACTATGAACAGTGCACGTAACATAAGTATTTACAAAACTGAAAAAAAAATCCTCTATATAGTAGAAACAAAGATACTAGCACAATTTTTTTTTAAGGATATCCCAATGGTATATGAAGATGCACAGTGTAACGGCGTTCCAGGCCTGTGTTTTTGGCTGACTGAAACTCACGTTGTACACGTTCTCCCAAATGCAAAACCCAAGACTTTTCTGACAAAAGATTAGATGCTGTAAATCTCAGCACAGATAAGCTAAGGATTAAACCTCTTTGGCCCATGCTTCATCGTCCTGTACGTGATCGCTGCTTTTTTGTTACATTTATAATGCATTAACGCAGAGAAGGGTCATGCTTTCTATAAGGAAAAAATAATCAGGTTGTAAAACTTTGGAAATCTTTTCCCTGTTTTTTGAAATTGGAGAAAACGTTGCCTACTCACTTTGTTTTGTGGTTGTCAGCGCACAAATGACCAATACGGGGAGTCCTTGACTTACAACCATTCCATTTAGTGACCGTTCAAAGTTCCGACACTGAAAAAAGTGTTTTATGACCGTTTTTCAAACTTACGACCATTGCAGCACGCCCATGGTCCCATGGTCCAAATTCTGATGCTTGGCAACTGACCCATACTTACGACAGTTGCAGTGTCTCGGGGCACGTAATCCCCTTTTGTGACTACTGACGAGCAAAGTTAATGGGGAAGCCAGATTCATTTAACAACCGGGGTTACAATTGTGACAAGGAAGGTCATAAAAGGGCAAAACTCACATAACTGTCTTAGCATCAGAAAATTTGGGGCTCAACTGTGGTCGTAAGTCAAGCACTACCTGTATACATAGAAAGAGATTTTTTTTTTTTTAATGTGCAGTAGAGCATGTTATAAATAAATGATGCTCTGGGCACCTAGAGCAAAAACCTGGATTTATGTGATTCTCTTCTGCTCTTAGAATGCTTCATTTTTTCCCCCTCCTTCAGATTTTGCTAAACTGGAACGTATTTTCTTTGAATGGTGTCATGAGTTGAACCAAAAGGCTGTTCTCCACAGGAAAATACACTTGAAACAAGAACGGAAGCCTCTAAAATTGGCCTTTTGAGTATTAGGCACACAGAAAATGTGCCCTTCCCGTGGCTCCTTCAATTTTAGCCTGAGGCAAACCAAGGGTGAAAATAAAGAAGTTATTTTGCATGTAGAGTGTGCCGTTAGGATTATTGTCATCTTCAGGAATTTATAAAACAACCAGATGGAATTAGATTTTTTTTAAAAAAAAAAAAAGGATGGAAGGGGGAAAAAACGCAGTTGGTATAATATTTGTAATAGCAGATGACCCAAATATTTTATTCCCCAGCAGTTTTCTTTTGTTGCTCTTTTTACAGTCCAAGGTGTGATGTTTTTCACTTGTGGCAACCTGGAATGTTTGTCAACAAATTCAGCGTTGATTGCAATTGTTGTTACAGTTTGAGTTGTTTAAACGTATATATGTTTACAATAAATCTGATAAGCTGCTCTGGCCATTTCAGGATCTATAAAAAGAATAGTTAATTAAATCCATCTATGTTGTCCACAATTCATGCAGAAAGTAATCCTTAGTGTATATTTTTCATTTCTTCGGATGACAAAACCCTCTTTTTTGTATTTAAGGGGTACAGATGGCTACTTTAAAAAACAATGCAAAAACTAGAAGCCTAAACTTTGCATCTTTTTTTTTTAAAAAAGGATATTGCACTACTCAAAATGTCCTTTAAAGGAGCTAATATTAAGAAAAATATTACTTAGCACTATTGTGGAAATTATGCTGAAGAATTTTACTTAAAAAGAAGAGATATCAAATATTGAGTTTGGTACTGCCACCTTCATCAACAGTCTGCAGATCCTGAGGAAACATGGTAACAAGGTGTTTGAACTTAACACAATTCAGTCTTTTATATATATATATATATATATATATAAAATTAGCAATATCTGCAGCGCTTTAATACTCAGATATCCATAGAAATATATTTATTTATTTAAACTACTGCCTTGCACCTAATGGACATTTGACCGGTTTATATAACCCTGGGCTATTAAACGCATGATTTACAGAGTCCGGCTTTTTCCAGTTGATTTTAGAAGTCTCTGTATGGCTTGAAATCAAGAGTTCCTTTGTCATCCCTTTTCCCATAAACACCGAATGGGATGCTTTAAAGATACACAGAGCCTTGCATGAAAGATGCTTAGAGCAAAGCATTTCACAATTTCATAATTCACCCTTCTGGGTCTTCGTTATGTCTCAGGCGTCGACCGAAATCACATTTTAAAAGAACTAACACAAAGGGAAGGAGGTGCCTTAAGCTGATTTAAAAAAAGAAAGAAAACCCACAACGTTAAAGGTGACATTTGTTGGCACAGCTTTCCCAACCCTTTCAGACTTTCAAGGGCCCCAAAGACGTGACGGGCAGCATCTGTGGTCTTGCCAGGCCATGCCGTCCTAAGGATAAATCAAATTCCAAATCCGCAGGATGTCCAGCAACAACAGATTCTCTTTCCCGGATGCTCGCCTTGGCTGGGTCAAAGCGATCGTGGCTCGCACAATTCTTCCCAGTGACTTTCCTATTTTTTTATTTTTTATTTTCCAAAAAAGACAAGTTTATGACTCAAGGGGAGAAAAGAGCAACTCCCAACGGCTGTTATGTGGGGCAGAGAAGGAATCCGGAAAAAGACGAATGGATGTATTCAGTGGAGTACAGACCGTTGGCTTGGTCTGACGGCATCTGGATCCAAACTTGGTCGCTTTCCTTGAGTTCAAGCACGGCGCTGCCCGACGCTTGGTCTAAATAGCCTTTTTTGTACTCATCGTAAGTGTAGGTGGCCGGCACGTTGTTTTTGTAAAGGGCCACCCAGACGTTGGTTCCTTTCACGTGGACGTGATAGGCGAAGTAATAGATGCCAGAAATAGGGCAAGTGAAGATGCCCGTTCCTGGGTTATAGCTGTTCTGCCCATTGTACAAAGTCCTGTCGAATTTTACGGGCATTCCTGAGGCTGGGAAAGGGGAACTCAGGATGGCGGTGAAAGCTGGCAACATTTGGGCAGAGAGTTCCCCTCGACCGAACTGGGGTTTCCCAGGCTTGCCGTTCCCCAACACTGCTCCGTCAACGTTTCCGTTGGGTAAGTGGTGGCCCTGAAACTCTGTGGCAGGCAGCACTCCTGGGGCCCCAGGTGGACCTGGAGGTCCCGGGCTCCCTGGGAGCCCAATGATTCCAGGGTTTCCAGGAACCCCCGGAGGGCCAGCGGGACCTATCATGCCTGGCTCTCCAACTCGGCTGATCCCAGGGGCCCCTGGGAGCCCAGGTTCACCTTTCAGGCCTTTCAAACCTTGAGGGCCCATGGGACCCAAGGGGCCTTGTAAACCTGGTATTCCCGAAGGGCCTCTGAGGCCTGGTTGGCCTGGGATCCCGGAGTCTCCCTTTGACCCATGGAGCCCAGAAGGGCCTGGAGCCCCAGGAAGACCCATGAAGCCACCTTCCCCCTTGGGGCCCATTGGGCCGGGCATCCCTGTGGCACCGGGAAGCCCTCTCTCCCCAGGAATCCCCGGCTTGCCCACAAAACCATTGGGTCCCTGGTCTCCCCGCAGGCCTGGGGGTCCTATAGGCCCACTTGGCCCTACTTCCCCTTTCGCGCCGGGGAGCCCATGCTTGCCTGGCAAACCCATGATACCCTGAGGGCCAGGGACCCCAACCAGGCCCTGGGGCCCCATCTCCCCTGGCTCTCCATCCATCCCGGGCTCCCCTTTATCCCCGATTATTCCTGGCACTCCCGGTTGCCCACGGTCCCCCTTGAAGCCAGGGAGCCCTGGTTTCCCATACCCTGTAGTGCCGGGCAGCCCTGGAAGGCCACGCAGGCCAGGTTCACCCTTGGGCCCCAAAGGGCCTGGCAGACCCGGCATGCCAGCTATGCCAGGCAGTCCGGTGCCATCCACCCCTGGAGGACCACGAGGGCCCATAGGCCCAGGTTGTCCACTCAGCCCTGGCTCGCCCGGAAGCCCCAAGTCCCCTTTGTTCCCCGGAGTCCCGGGCAACCCATCCAGGCCAGGTTTTCCAAGGCCAGAAGGCCCTGGAGGCCCTGCAGGGCCAGGCAGCCCCCCATTCCCTCGGGGGCCTGTCAATCCGGGCATCCCCACGCCATTCTCGCCCTTTGCTCCACGCTCGCCTCGCAGGCCGGGTTCTCCTTTGGGCCCAGGTTCTCCCCGGAATCCAGGGAGCCCCGGAGCCCCATTTGGCCCTGGTTTTCCATTCACAGTGAGCCCAGCAGGCCCAGGCAATCCTGGTGGCCCTGGCCAGCCCCGCAGTCCTTGGTCTCCTCGTGGGCCAATCTCCCCTGCTGGCCCTGGCATCCCCTTCATGCCAGCCTTGCCCGGAAGTCCTGGAAGACCAGGTTTGCCAATACCAGAAAAGCCAGGGGGCCCAGCAGGTCCAGGTTGCCCATGAAGTCCTGGTTTCCCGGTGCCCGGTTTCCCAGGATAGCCTGGCGGTCCAGGTGGTCCTCTTGGGCCTGGCTTTCCCGGTGGTCCAGGTTCACCCTTGAGGTCCATCGGCAGCAGTGGAGGCATATCTGTGAAGACATGAAGGACCCATCACTCAAGGCAGGCTGAGCATCTTGGCAGAGGCCAAAGAAGGCAAGCTTTGACTTTCAGAGATAGGCAGTCCTCAACTCTTTTCCTGACACGGGAGGGCCCTGAGGGAACTTGCTGCCAAAGCAAAACTCTCTAAAGCAAGAAGACTCTTCAAACGGGTCTTCTGGGTTGTGGATAATATTTGGAACCATTTTGAGCTCAAAACAGCGGCTTCAAGCATAAAATGGGCCACTTGGATCCTATCAGAAGGTCCAACAGGAGAGAAGATATGTACCTCAAGGTTGACCAGTTGAATTATTGATTGTCTCATAACTCAGTTGTTTGTTTTGTTTTGACCTAACCTGGTAATGGTAAGAAAACAACCAAATTCTGAGAACATCAAAAACTCAACATGTTGGAAATTTTCTAACACTGTTCTGATCTCAAAACAGCTCAGCTTTAAGGTGAGAATAATCTTTCGAATTTGAGATGTTTCACATACATATAACACTGAATTTGACATGTCTATAAACTTGAATCTCTCTGAGACAATTTGAGGGCTTTGCAAGATTTCTATTTGGTGACATGACAAACTCAGACTCGACTTCCAAATTTCAACATTATTGGCTTCCATTTCTAAATGACAATATTCAGGAGTGTCACAAGTTAGCTGTAGAAATCAAAGTCCCTTAAAACAACAATTAGCACATTAGCACTGGAAAACGGTGTTCAGAGGAGATGCTTTGTATTTCTGTTCAATAGTGCAAAACTGAAACTCATTTCCTATCACGTCTTCTGATTAAGAAACTTTTTAAAGAAAAAAAATCATAGAGGAATCTCTAGAAGTTTCATTCCCTCTGGGGAGAAAGGCAGGCTAGCAACAATAATAGTTTTGTTTTTCCTTACTTCATCTCTGTATTCCTATTTTAATCCAGGTCTAAGATCCAGCATCACTCCATAATGTTTTCAAAGGTTTGGCCCGTGCTAATTTTTTTCCTTCAACTAATATAAAACCACTTAAGCAAATCAAATGCCAGCAGAAGGAGGCCAATGCCATTGGTGGAATGAACTCCAAGTTGGCATAAAAGAGCTAAGACGACTTTTAAAAATATTTTTATATAGGAAAAAAACCCCAAATGGTCTCTTGAATGATTTTTGTTGTTAGTGGAAATTTTGAGTTGAACTGCACATCAAACATTTGTCTCATTTACGGCTCTAGTGAGGATCACATAAATATCCCCCCCAAAATCTTTGTCCATTAAGTTCTTGTACTATAATAACGCAGCCAAAACATGTATGCTTAAGCAAGGTTTTTTTTCCCCCCCTTTTATTTTGTGTTTGGAAAAAGGCCTTCCCAAGGCAATTGATTTCAATACGTTCTTCTGCTTTTTGATACTTTGGAAAAGAATGAGCTTTCAAGATCATCCGAACAAGGCAGCATTGTCAAGGTGATGTGAGATGAAGGAAAAAAAAATACGTCACCTTCTCTGGACACCCCTGTCTTTTGAAAAAGAATGGTGGACTTGCAAGGGCCACAGCCCAGAGCTATCGGCCAATTCTAGCCAAAGAAAGATGGGAGGGAAAGGAGGAAAATCTGAATTTAGAATCTTCTAAATGTACAGGTGCAGTTTGGTGGCTCAAACGTGGTATCCTTCAAACGTGTTTGGGTCCTTAGATTCACTAGCCCTCATCCAGACAACCTCAGTTTGAGGAAAGAGTGAGTAGGCAATATGAAGCTAGTCTCATCCCTGGGGAGCCATTCACATCAAAGAGAAAAGTTATCCATGCTTCAAATTAAAAACCCAGTCGCTTTACAGGTAATCTTCAACTTACGGCCATAATTGAGCACAACATTTATGTTACTAAGCAAGACAATGAATTAAATGAATTTTGCCCCGTTTTATGACTTTTCTTGCCACAGCTGTTAAGCGAATCACGGCCGTTGTTAATAACCCGGCTGTTCAATGAATCTGGCTTTCCCCATTGATTTTGCTTGCCAGGTCACAAAAGGATCATATGACCCCAGGACACTGCAACCGTCATAAATAGGAGTCAGTTGCTAAGCATCTGAATTTTGATCATGTGACCCTGGGGATGCCGCAACGATTGTAAGTGTGAAAAACGGTCATAAATCACTTTTTTCATAACTTTGAATGGTCACTGAATGAACTATTATTAATCAAGGACTATCTGTACACTGCATAGATTTTATTCTGTGTTTAGGCAGGGATCCAGCCTTTTAAAAACTTAATGAGGGTTAGGCCTACCTCCATCACAAGGTTTGTAGGGTCTGTAGGGGGCGTGCATAAGCGCACCAACGTGCCTACCGTCCCTGTCCTATTGTTTCTCTTATTCTTTTATTTTTCTTATATGTACCCATTTCATGTATTCACAACTATGTATACGCTTATACTTATTATCTTGTAAACAATTGGCAAATCAAATAAATAAATAAATAAAATAAAATAAAAGAACCCTCCATCTTCCTTGTTTTTATTACCACAGTATCTGAGGGGGACTTACTCTAAAACAGCATTTCTCAATCTTGGCACCTTGGAAGAAGCGTGAACTTCCTTGCTGGTTGGGGAATTCTGGGAGTCAAAGTCCACACAAGCTGCCACGGTTAAGAAACGCCGTTCTAATCTAGATTAAACGGTTCCCCATTGATTTCAAACAACCCTTTGCAAGGTCATAGGGCTTTTCTTTTAAACATTTTAAGCATTTGCCAACAATTAAGAGACCAAAACGGCTTAAAAATACCTTCGGTGCTCTTTTTCCTTAACAGCCTTTCCAAAGTCGGCAATCCCGAAATGCTTTGGTGTTATAGTGAGTTGGGGAGAGGTTGTTAATGCTTTGTCAGCCAGTGGATTGTATTTGCTGGGATTCAGCCCAAGAATTAAAAGACTTTATAGTCTATAGCCTTCTGAGATTGGAAGTTATCCATTGTCAAGCCACTTCTACAATTTTGCCAACAAAACCACAGGGACCTGTCCAGGCAGTAGCCAAGAGTCAACACTGATTCAAAGACATTTAAAAAAAGCATTTCTATACTGATCCCACCCCATGGACCCATAGTTACCTACTAATAAAAATATTAGTATCCCAAATATGAGAGTTAGTTTGGTGTTGTGGTTAAGGCATCAGGCTACAGATAAGGAGCCATGAATTCTAATCCTGCCTTAGGCATAAAAGCTAGTTGGGTAACTTTGGGCCAATCACCAGGAGGCTGGGAGTTCTAGTCCTGCCTTAGCCATGAAGCCTGGCCAAATGACTTTGGACCAGTCATTCTCTTTGCTTGGGAAGGAGGCAAGATTATTACATGCTCAAAAATGGAAAGGTCTGGCACTATCCACAATATAGGAAGATGATGGAACTGGCAGAGATGGCTAAATTAACTTGTTTAATTAGAGAAAATATTTTTATTTATAGTTGACTGGAAACCCCCTTATAGATTTTTGTCATGAAATAGGAAAAAATGAAATTAATTACGGTTTGATTAGTAAAAAGAAGTTACTACAAAAAGACGTTTTAAAACGATGGAATATATTTGTACTTATATTTGCTATAAAGAATGTCTACTACTAGAAAATCTATTTTTTATTTTTCCCTTCTTTATTTTTGCACTTTAGACTTTTTCTTTCTTTTCTTTTCTTCTTTACTTATATTAATTCTCGTTAGCTTTTGTTTCCTTTTAAACATTAATTTTTTTTTTTTAAAAAAAGGAAGCTAGTTTGTTTCCATAGCATCCACCAGGTGGCAATGTTACTCCAAGACAAAGACTTACATTCTTCAAAATCTCTGAATTGGGAAAAGAGGCCCAACATAAAGACCTTTCTATCCCAAATAACATCCTTTAATTTATTGTATGAGAAATCACTGCCCATGCTTCTCCTGGCCAAAATGGACTCTAGTATATGACATGCTAAAGAATTTTCTTTAGACATTTTAAGAAAAGAAATAAAGCAACAGGAATAAGAGAAGCAAAAAGAATAAGAGAGTAAAATACAAATGAGGTTACAAATAACACAGTATGTTCCATCATTTTAAAACAGGGGTGTCCAACCTTGGCAACTTTAAGCCTGGAGGACTTCAACTCCCAGAATTCCCCAGCCAAGCTGGGGGAATTCTGGGAGTTGAAGTCCTCCAGGCTTAAAGTTGCCAAGGTTGGACACCCCTGTTTTAAAAGATTATGAATCACTATTAAGCTTTGAACTAAGAATAAATAGCAGGTCCATGCAAGATAAATTGCCAAATGAATGAGAATTAAATCCTTGAGCATTTATGAACATACAGATCCTCAACTTATGACCAATTGCTTAGAAGCCATTTGAAGTTACAATAAATCTCCCCACAGGGACTTATGACCCAGATTTAAGGTTCTGGTAGCTGGCTCCTGGTCATGTGACCATATGTTGGATTGGCTTTTATCTAGGGCTGTTTCTAGTGTCCCACAATCACATGAGCGTGTTTTATTATGTTTTTACCGCCCTTCCCTCCAAAATAGGCATCTTCTTTTAGTTTTCAGTAAAACTGACCATCCAGAAGACCATTAGTTCACTTCATTGCCATGTTCACTTAATGGCTGCTGCTGCAAAAAAAGATCATAAATTTGAGTGGGTGATCCATTTTACAACCGTCACTACTTAATGACTCTGATGGGCGTTTATGGTGATATAGTTGGGGATTACCCAATACTCTCTTTTTTTGCCTCACAGGAAAAATGCGATTTGTCTGCCACCTTCCTAGCTTTTCCCATCCTCGCCCCAGCTCCTGCCAAAACTAGCAGTTCCAAAGCATACAAATGTGAATAGATAAATAGGTACCACTTCAGTGGGAAGGTAGCAGTGCTCCATGATATCATGTTGGCCACGTGTCTTTGGACAGCGCTGGCTCAATGTCCCTGAAACAGAGATGAGCACTGCCCCCTATAAGTCGGCAACAACTAGGCCCCGTAGGGCCTCTTACTTCCTAGATTTTAAATTCTACCCGACAGGGGTACACTCTGGAGGCAGGGGAGTCCCAAAACTATAAAGAAAAGTAGCAATGAGTAGGATTCAGCAGAAAGTAAAAGTAAAGATTTCCCCTGTCCAGTTGTGTCTTACTCTAGGGGGTCGGTGTTTTTAGCTGAGGGAGCCAGTATTGTCCGAAGACCCTTTCTGTGGTCATGCGGTCCCAATGATTAAGATCGGGGGTGGGAATCAAATTTTTTAACAACCGGTTCTGTGGGCATGGCTTAGTTGGTGGGCGTGGTTTGGTGGTCATGTGACTGGGTGGACGTGGCTTGGTGGTCATGTTATTGGATGGGCGTGGCCAACTCAATATTACTCACATCGAGGCACGCATCTCCTCGCCTGGCCTCTCATGACTGTGGGGATGCTGCAACAGTCCTAAGTGTGAAAAATGGTCCTAAGTCACTTTTTTCAGTGCCATTGTAACTTTGAATGGTCACTCCACACAAGCAAAGTACCAGCAAAGGAGGGAAAAAAACCCTCCAGAGAAGTTCCAGAGACAGGAAGTCTAGTCCTGCCAAGAACGTAATAAGGGTTAACAGAGAGGCAGTTTCTGCAAGCAACACCAGAATGTTTCCTTCCTGCCTTCCTTACAGGATTAGGCCAGTAATTTCTTCTAACAACCGGTTCTCCAAACTGCTTGGAATGTTAACAACCGGTTCTAGCGAATAGGTGCGAACTGGTAGAATCCCATCTCTGATTAAGATGATCTGAGATGATCAAAGGCCTGGAAACTAAAGCATAAGAAGAACGGCTGCAGGATTTGGGTCTGGCTAGCCTAAAGAAAAGAAGAATTAGGGGTGACATGATAGCAGTATTCCAGTACTTGAGGGGCTGCCCCAAAGAAGAAGAGGGGGTCAGATTATTCTCCAAAGCATCAAAAGAGAAGACAAGAAATAATGGTTGGAAACTAATCAAGGAGAGAAACAACCTGGAATTGAGGAGAAACTTGCTGACTGTGAGGACAATTAACCAGTGGATCAGCCTGCCACCAGAAGCTGTGAGTGCCCCATCACTGGAGGTTTTTAAAAATCTAGACCCGTGATGGCGAACCTGTGGCACGTGTGCCAGAGGTGGCACGCAGAGCCCTCTTTGTGGGCATGTGAGCCATGGCCCCAGCTCAGCTCTGCTTTGCATGCACATGTCTCCCACCAGCCAGCTGGTCTTTGGGTTTCTACTGCGCATGTGTGGGGGGACGGGGTGCATGTGTTGGGGGTGCATGCACAGCGATACATGTGTATGCAGGGATGCACGTGCATACGCAGGGGAAGCGCATGCGTGTGGGGGCGGGGCACATGCAGGGTGGCACATGTGCAGGGGACGTGCGCATATCACATTTGGGGGATGCATGCGCTTTGGGCACTCGGTGCTGAAAAGGTCTAGACAGTCACTTATGTGAAATGTTATAGGTTCTCCTACTGGAGCAGGGGGTTGGACTAGAAGACCTCTGAGGTCCCTTCCAGCTCATTGTTCTCTTCTCTTCTCTTCTCTTCTCTTCTCTTTTCTCTCCTCTCCTCTCCTCTCCTCTCCTCTCCCCTCCCCTCCCTTCCCTCCCCTTCCCTTCCTATACACCGAGGTACATGGACCGCTGTTATCTTCCTGCTGAAGTGGTACCTATTTATGTACTCACATTTTCATGATTTCAAACTGCTAGGTGGGCAGGGGCGTGGTGTTTGGGTCTCAAACCGGGCTGTCAGCTGACAAGCTCAGCGTCTTTAACCACTGAGCCAATGTGCCTCTACTTTCAGAAAAAAGTAACAAAGTCTAATTCAGAAAGAGAGAGAGAGAGAGAGAGAGAGAGAGAGAGAGAGAGAGAGAGAGAGACCCTGGCATGCACAAATCCTCGAATCCCAGACCAGTATCAGCCTTTTTTTTTTTTTACTTCTTCCCAATCCTACAGCACTGTAGTTTGTGTTGCCTTTTGGTCTCCTTGGACAAGGAACAGATAAGAACGGTGCCAAAACTGGTCCATCGGAGCTTGTCTTCTGTAAAGGAGAAATCGTCTCCTTTTGTTATGTTTAAACTTTGATTTTCTTTCGTTTTGTTTACATTGGGCTATTGGGACCCTC
This sequence comes from Notechis scutatus, assembly GCF_049901735.1. Lineage (NCBI taxonomy): Eukaryota > Metazoa > Chordata > Lepidosauria > Squamata > Elapidae > Notechis > Notechis scutatus. Next base: position 8,054,448 of record NC_142016.1, read on the forward strand.
TCAGGCCTTTTAAATGGGATTTTGTTACAGCTAAGAGTTGAGAGATGGAAAGTTGAGTTTTATATGCGTTAAGTAATGTTTACCTTTTAACATTGAAGCGGACCCTGCCACAGCTCAGGGATAATGCTGGGAAGAAGTACTGAAATACAATGGTATCATATTTTATTTATCCGTATATTAAATTATTGTATTTTATTCCAGCCTCATTTTAAATTGTACATTTATTTCAATTTTGTTTTAAATTGTATTTTATTCCAATTTCATTTTAACTGTATTTTATTCCGATTCCATTCTAAATTGTTTTCAATCGGATTTTTGTAATAATTTGTGTTTGGAACTCTGTACTTTGATAATGGCCCATGGGCTAATCAATAAAGTTAACTAACTAACTAGGAAGAAGTAAGATTCATATTTTAGAGGACTGTTGGGACATTTTGCTGATAATTGGGTTGGAACTGATGTTCCTTATTTGATTTGCATATTGTGAAGAGATGGATGATGAGAAGAAGAGGTTTTATATTTATATTCATTGTTAATGAAGACAAGGGGAAGAGATTATGCAATTGCTTACAGGTAATCCTTGACTTACAACTCTTTATTTAGCAACTGTTCGAAGTTACAAGGGCACAGAAAAAAGTTACTTATGGCCGTCCTTGTATCTATGACTGTCGTAGCATCCCAATAGTCATAGGATCAACATTTTGGATGCTTGGCAACCGGTATGTATTTATGATAGTTGCAACATCCCAGAATCACCTGAATATTATTTGTAACTTTTCCAGCTGGCTTTTGACAAGCAAAGCCAGTGAGAGAGGCCCAATTTGTCAACAGTTCTATGATTTACTTAACAACTGCAGTGATTCACTTACCACTACAGGTAATGCTCAAGTTACAACAGTTTATTTAGTGACCGTTCAAAGTTACAACGGCACTTTAAAAAGCTACTTATGATTGTCTTTCATTCTTATGACCATTGCAGCATTTGATCAAAATTCAGACCCATGGGCAACTGACTCATATTTATGACGTCTGCAGTGTCCCAGGGAGTCATGTAAATCCCCTTTTGTGACCTTCTGACAAGCAAAGTCAATGGGGAAGCTAGATTCCATATTACTAATTTAATGAATGTAGTGATTCACTTAACAACCATGACAAGAAAAGTCACAAAATGGGGCAAACAAACTCCTTTAACAAACGTTTCACTTAGTAACATAAATTTTGGGTTCAATTGTAGTCATAACTCAAGGACTACTGATAGTGGCAAAAAGGGTCATAAAGTTGGGCATGACTCACCATGCTTAGCAATAGAAATTCTGGTCTCAATTGTGGTTGTAAGTTGAGGACTACTTGTACACTTACTATGATGAAGGTGGCAAGTTCCCTCTTGTGGGAGGGAAGGGTGTGTGTGTTTGTGTGTGTGTGTAGAAAAATATTGTACAGGTAGTCCTCAACGTACAACCACAATTGAGCCCAACATTTCTGTGGCTTAGTGAGCCATTTGTAAAGTCAGCTTTGCCCCATTTTACGACCGTTCTTGCCACAATTGTTGAGTGAACCACTGCAGCTTTTAAGTTAGTAACACTGTTGTTAAGTCAATCCGGCTTCCCCATTGACTTTGCTGGTCAGGAGGTCACCAAAGGGGATCGCAAGACCCCAGGGACACTGCGACTGTCATAAATACGAGTCAGTTGTCCAAATTTTGATCATGTGATCCCGGGAATGCTGCCATGGTCGCAAGCGTGAAAAACGGTCATAAGTCACTTTTTTTCAGCGCTGTTGCAACTTTGAACAGTCACTAAATGAACTCTTGTTAAGTACGAGGCCGCTTGTACTTTATTCTTTTTCTTTTTAGTTTGTTCTCTTTTTTTATCACTCTTTTCCAAACTTTTAATAAATTTATTTTCTAGAAAAGGAAAAAAAGAAAAACTTTGCCAAGACTGGAAAAGGTGGTGCTGGTAGGAAATACACGCGATCCATTTTGTGTTTAAACATGTTTCGATTCCAGATGCAGGTCTTCAAGGCCAGCTAAGCCATTTGGGGGTTAGTATATCCTGCACAATGGAGTTTTCTCTTATTAGATTGCGCGATAAGGGAAAAGATTATTTCTCTGTCCTGTTACAGCTCTATAAACAGTGGATTCAGTACTCAGGAAATCCTTGCCAAACATAGAATTTCTCAGATTATCAGGTTGCTTAAAGCAGGGAGCACTCCAAAGTCCCATTAGTCAGGAGGCGCCTGGTAGCGTCCTTCCTATCCGACTAACTTGTTTGATTAAAAGGTGTCAAGTCCTCCCATTTGTCATTTGGAGAAGTGGCCACCAGATCCTCATGAATCTCAACCAGCCGAAGTTAACCTTCAACTTTGCAAATGCAGAATCTACACAAGGTAGGCATCACATGATCTCTGGATGGTTGTTCGTGCAACAGGTATACAGTACAATGACCAGCCTTGTATGGAGTAGAATTTTGGGAGGGAATTGTATAAAACAGTGTTTTTCAATACTGGCAACTTTTGGATGTGTGGACTTCAAAATCCCAGAATCTCCCCAGCTGAGAACTTGTGTGCATTTATGATGGGGAATTCTGGGAGTTGAAGTCCAGACATCTGAAAGTTGTCAAGGTTGAGAAACAATGGTTTAATAGGAACTTTGCTTGCCTATGTGTCCCCTTTTGAATGGATACGTTGCATCGTGGGTCAACTCTGAAGCGAACCTGGCTGAAGCCATCTTGTGCTGCCTCATAGTTGCCACAAAGAGGGGAAGGGAGGGGGAATCTAGATAGCTCAGCTTACAGTCAAAGCAAAATGTTTTCTGGTGGGAACCAAGGTCATCGTAACAGGTGGCTGGGGAAGGAGAGGAGCCTGCCAGCTGTATTCATTGGATAATGTGACTGGTGACACATGGGGGATGGGGAGTTTTACTCTTTTAATTAGGTGAAAATCACAGGAACCTTTAGAGTTGGTTTTCACTGGCTGTGCCGAGATGATGTCTCCAATAAACATGTTGTCATGCCCCCGTCAGAGTGTGAATACGAGGAGGAAGATGAACAGCCATCAGGGAGCAGAAAAGAAGGTCCATTGGCTGTGGAGGAAACTGGGGAAGGGCAAAGTCAGGCTGGGCAGAGGCAGGGGAGCGGTAAAACAAGGGAGAGGGAGTTCAGAGGAAGACCAAGGCCCACCCCTTCTTCATCCTAGGGCACGCAGGGAAGAATGGAGAAGAGAGCAACGTGGGTTGTGTGGCTTACGAGGGAAGGGCCCTGATTCCCCTCACAAGGCACACCTGGGAAGGGAGTTTAAAGGAGAGGCAGTTTGGGAGGGGCATTTTTCAGGAACAAACCTTGAGTTTATCTTGTGTTTGGCTGTGGTTATTTGAGTTCCTGGCATCCCCGCAACTGGTTTTATTTACTGCTTGGTTACTTCATTTCTGGAACTCCTTATCTTGCTCTGCCTGATTTAATTACCTTATCTTGCTTTGATGGATTTATAGTTTAAAGTTTTCAATTTACAATGTTTGGACTGGAATATCTGTAGCCAAAGGCTGGTGCAGGTTTGTGGGAGAGTTTTTCTCCAGACTGGAAGGTAACCGGGTCATTGGGGGGCAAAGTTGAAGCTGAAAAAGAAACTCATTCTTATTCACTGACTGTGTTTGCCTTTGTGCCACGCCCCGGGTCATCACTCATCTTCTTTGAGGAACCTCCCTGCCTCGGAGTCCTGCTTTCAATGGGTGCATTACTCAGAACATTGACATGGTGATCCAATTTTCCCCGCTAGAAAGTTAGATCAAAATCTGAACCACACTGTATCTGAATAGGTGCTTTTTCAAGACTTTCTGGTTTTTCTTTGAAGACGTTTCACTTGTCACCCAAGAAGCTTCTTCAGCTCTGAAAACTTAACACCTGCAGTGAGTCACTTAACAAGTGTTGCCAGAGAGAAAATAGGGCAAAATTTTGGGCTCAATTGTGGTTGTAAGTCAAGGACTCTCTGGATAAAAAAAATTAGGAGGCAAAATTAATTCTAGATGAGCTCATTAAAGTCTGAAGAAATATAATACAAGACAGACAGAACATCTTCGCTGTGATGGGTGAGAGCAAAGTTAGCTTTGTGGATCAACCTATTTGCTTGTGTTTTAATTCTGTTTCAGAATAGCTAGGCCTCCGAAATAGCTTAAACCAATTTAACCCAAAGCAACTACTGAAATCCTTAAAGGGGGAAAAAAAGAGGGAAGTCTAAAAGTTAATGTCATCCAAAAACTTTAGACAAGGGAATGAAAACTTGGACCAGAGTGGCACTTTGGCAAAACAAAATAAATGTATTTCAGAATAAATATATTTGATGATTCAGCAAAGGGGCATGTAAAGAACTGGCTGTTCAAAGACAATAAAGGAGCTTTAGACAGAGATTTCCACAGCCTGGTGCCACGTGGAAATCCTCTTGTCCTACAACTCAACCACAGGCGACCAGATGGAGAACTTGAGAATGGAAAATAGTATAAATAATGGCTGTGGCACATCATTGGGTTGCACTAAGGATCAAGCAATCATCTTAATGGGGTCGTTTAGGATTAACACGTCATCTGGCAGTCAACTCCAACTGGAGGAGGAAATTTGTTAATTTCCAACTACAGGTAGTCCTTCACTTATAGCCACTTAGCAACTACCTGAAGCTACAACAGACTTCTCCCAAAGTTGCTTACAATCCAGATTCAAAGTTCTAATGTCACATGGTCTGCATTTTGGGACCTTGGCAACTGGCCAGCATTTATGGCTATTTGCAGTGCCCTGCAGTCACATGAGCACAATTTACAGTGTGGTTTTTTTTTGCTGGAAACTGGCAAAAAAACCACAAAACCCCACACCTTATAGTGAACAATAGATTTGCTTAACGACCGCTACAAAAAAATCATAGTAAAATCGGTCATGGACATGTGCTGACCCACCTAATACAAATTACGACTAAAATTGTGGGCTCCATTACCATTGTAATTCAAGGACTATCTGCAAGTTGATGTGGGCTCTTCAAAGATTTCCCATGTGATCCCAGAATTTATGCCCATATTACAGATAATCATGTCTTGCAAATAAACATTGTAAACGAAACATGGTATTGACCGTATCATGTAGGCTTAGTCTATGTTTAATCCTAATTAAAGGGATGGGTTTGCAGAGTTGAATGTCCTGCCTACTGAGCTACTTTTTTTTGGCAAGCAACCTGGTTCTTTCTTGGTGCACAAATGGTTAATGGTTTGATATGCACTAAAACATTCTTAGTGCTGTTTCTAGTCTTGGAATTGTCCAGACTGAATGGAAAGGATTTCTTTTCTCTGGCTATCCAAGAAACAGCAAACTTCCTGTATTACTATATATAACCTGGTGGTTTTGGCAGTAAGCTAGAAAATGAAAGACTGCGAGTTCAAGTCCCACCTTAGCTATGAAAGCCAGTTCTCTCAGTCCAAGCCACCTCACAGGGTTGTTGTTATGGGGAAAAAGGAGGAGGAAGTATTGGATATGTTTGCTGCCTGGAGTTATTTGTAAAAGTAATAAAGCTGGGATACAAATAAACACAACACATAAATCAGGGTAAACTCCTGGGCTCGGGTTTTTATGCCCTCTGGAGCCCAGGGAGGGTGAAAACAGCCCTTCTGCCATGGTGCAGGAGGCCACACCCACCACGGCCCACCCAGCAACTGGACAGAGGACCAGTTGCTAAATTTTTTGAAGCCCATTCCTGCCCTACTTCTTAAGTATACATAACTCTGGTGCCAAGTTATGCCACTTAAGCCTTATACCAGCAACAGGTTTGTTTTCAAGTTCAGTGACTTTTAACTACTTTTTTTAAAAAATCAACATCTTTGTCACAAGATAGAGGAATTAATGAGAGGAATCAGCTTCCATCTTAAGAGACAATTAGAATGCCACATCCAGCATTTCCATATGATTACCTGCACGTTGTCTCTTACCAAAATTGTTCCCGAGAGATTAAGCCAGATCTAGTGATTCACCTGGCTAACCAGGTATCTTTCCTCATCAAAGGGAGCTCAGTGGTTAAAGAAGCAGAGCTGGGAGAGCTGACAGCCCAGGTTCGAGACCCGAGCTCTGCACAACAGGATGAGTTCCTATTCTTGCCTCAGCTCCTGCCTTCCTAGCAGTTCAAAAGCAAGCAAATGTGAGTAGATTAATAGGTACCACTTCGGTGGGAAAGTTACAGTATTCCATGGCACTAGTCATGGAATAGTCATGGCATATAGTCATGTTGGCTACATAATCACGGAAATTGTCTTCGGACAACGCTGGCTCCCTTAACCAAGAAAGAGAGATAAGAACCATATCCCAAAGTCGGACACAACTGGACAGGGAAACCTTTACCTAGTGATTTACTTTGCTAACCAGATATCTCTCCTCATCAGCCCTGCTTGCATTCAATAACCTTTTCAGGTGTCTTCTTAAATCACCATCTTTGCACAAAACTGTTATTTTCCTCGATGCCTCCTTCCTCAATAAATTAACCAAGTGCCTTCTTTGAAGGAAGAAACAATGGAAGAAATCAGCCTGGGTGAAGACAGACTTTCGTATTTCCATCTTGAAGGTCCACCAGATGTTAGATCCGATGGTCAACCTTGACGGTATCATTTCAGATGAAAAGTTCAATTGAAATTCATCGTCACGAAGGGGGAAATGGCTAAATTTCAGAAAACATGGTAGGTGGGCCAGTCAAAAATTTTCTGTGCAAGCATTGAATAGCCACCATAGAGTTTACTGGCCAAGCCTGGTAATCACGTCTGTAAGCTGTGATTGTACGAGAGAAGCATAGTGCTTGGGTCACACAGTCTGACTATGTTTAACCTGTAAAATCCTACTGAAATGCGGAACTGTTCAGACTTGTTCTTAAGCTCCAAAGGTGAGTATTTTAATACTCAAATGCAGCTCCTTTATCAGGTAATCAATTCTCCACTTGCAGATTAGAGGGTAAACTATATTTTAAATTTGACTTAATTTCTTCTTATTTAAAAGTGACTAAGGTCTGGGAATTATCCAAACTGGGTGGGGATTGTTTTTGAGCATCACAATGCCTTCTAAACCCTCCCTATTCTTTTAAAACATGCAGCCACATTCTACACAATTAACAATTTTCTCCCATTGCATGCTACTTGTTTAGAGGGTTTCTTTTCTTTTCTCTGGCTTATTACAACCACAAAGAAGGCCTTCTTCATCTCTCTAATTTCCATTGGTGCCCCAGACTTCTTTTTTTCCTGGCAACTGTCAAGAGAGAACAATGAGCAACTGCATTTATACAATTTGCAATGCTTAGTTAGGTAGTAACTTGACTGTCTTTTTTTTTGTGGCACAATATGTTATTGCAACAATTAGACATGTGTTTCAATTCTCATTCGGTGAAGTCTGAAATGGCATACAGTCTCCTATTTGAGCAGGGGGTTGGACTAGAAGACCTCCAAGGTCCCTTCCAAATCTGTTCCCTCGTTAAGTGAACAATCCAAGAAGTGAGTTAATCCAGTAAATGTGCTGCATGAATCGGACCAGTGTAATTTCTTCCTGTCCTTTGGTAATTCCCAGTTGGGCCCCAAACCGTTTCTTGGTTAACATTGGTTCCCATTGTAAAAAGGAAGGGAATTGTGGGAATCAGACAGCAGAGGCTAGATAAAGATATTATTTTTATCTCCCCTTTATCTTGTTGGGGAAAACCAGACAGATATCTTTAAATGTAATTAATGTATCTAAGGCATTTGATCAGCATCTGGCAAGCACACACTCAAGCGAGAAACACAAAAGCCATAAAAGATATCTCAAACCACAAAGCCAATATAAGCAAGGTTAAGAGGATGGGCTGAATTTCTTTCCAAAGCAAACCCTTCTCTGCCGTCTTTCCAATCTGGCCTCCCTGCACACCACAGGGTGCCACTTACCTATGTATTGGCCTTTACCTTCTCGGAACGGCGGACCGAGAGGACCTTTCACCACCGGCTGCATGTATTTCATCTGCGCATAACCTCCTCCAGGGCCCCCTCCGGCTATTGCAGAGATTCGGATGCCCACCAGCAGCCACAGAGCCACCTCATGGAACATGGTGCCTTGCTGAGAGTCTCCCTAGAACCAAAAAAAGGAGAAGGGGCAAAGTTACTTGAAGAAAACCTCCAGGCTATTCTCGAAGGCTCGTGAGCCAGAATAAAAGCGGGAAGAGGGCAGCTGTATCGAGAGCAAAGCTTGGCTTTGGTACCCTATCTTGGTCTCTTCTCAGCTGTCTAAGCGTTGTCGGCCTAGTTCTTTTCCTGTCCAATCACAGGCCACAACTTTCAATGTATCAGAAGCATGCCATGAATGTTGTACCAGTACAACTACCACGAGGTTTATAGATTCACAAAATGGGGGCCTTAGCTCCCATGAATACCCCATCTCCCACATCATGAAGGATCTCTACAATCTCCTTGCTTTCTGGACACACTTTCAAAATCAGGGCTGGGCTACAGTAAGTTATCTTTCTATCAATGGGTGGAAGCTTTACAGAAGGAAATCCAAATTCAAAATAAGAAGAAATTTCTTGATTACATGAGCTATTAAGCAGTGGAAGAACTAGTGGAACAGCCTGAGCTGTTGGGGTTGGGATGAGAAACATCAAAGGTCCCTTCTACCCCTGAGATGTTATGATTTTCTAAAAACGTTGATGGGATCCATCCATCCCATCGACCAGAAGGAACAAAATAAAAACACATAGAGCAAAAAGACCACAACTCTTAAAGTTGCCAAGTTTGGGGACCCTTGATTTAAACCAATAAACAAGGCTGAGGCCCCAATAAAACTTATGCTTATCCACCAACTATCCCATGGCAGATCCATCAACCTCTTGGCCTCAGTGCCTGGGGAAAAGCCAGATTTTCACTTGTTTTCCTGAAGGCCAACAGGATCAGGGCCAGGGAAGCTGTTCCATAAGGTTGACACCATGACACAGAATGTAGACCTCCAAGCATGCCTACTCAGCTAGATCTGATAGGATAGGCTAAAGCCATTGAGGATAGGCAATCCCACAAATAACCCAATCCCATTCCATGTAGGATATTAAAGATCTCAACCAGCACCTTCAATTGCACTTCAATTGAGAAGTCTCATGCAGTACCAAAATCCTGCTGTATTTTGAACCAGCTGCAACTTCCAGATGCTCTTCAGTGGCAGTTCCACGTAAATCCCATTTGCAGTTGTCCAAGCAAGAGGTGACTAAGGCATGAGTAACCACGAACCCTTATGGAGATCATCAGCACTTGTGGAAATGCTGAAAGCACATGCAAATACCCAACTTCCCAATTCTTCTTCTTCTTGAAATTTCAATAAAGAAGAGCGCTTCTCTGATGCAAAAAAAAAAGATAAATAAGGCTTAGAAGAAACTTCTGAGAGTTCTGGGAATTCGTGTGTTGCTTTGCTCATTTCATACCAATCGTCAGATCACTCCCATCAAGAGGGAAACAAGGGAGTAGATTCAAAACAGGGGCATCTGCCCTCTCCTGCCCACCAACTTCTCTTTTTATGTATCTTCTGAAGATTCGAGGACCCACCCATCTCTCGCCTTCCTTTGCAGAAGGCACTCAAAGGATGAATAGAAGCTCATGATTTCAGCACATTTCTCTCCCTCCCTCCCCTCCAGTTGCAATGGACCATAACTCCCATTATATCTCAATCAACATATCCCTGGCACACCCAGTCAGATTATTATAGGAACAGGAGCCAAGAACATCTGGGGAGCACCTGTTTGGGCAAGGCTGCGAGCAGTTGGGATACATCCTGAGTGCATAGCGAAAATGTGGGAGATGTGGCAAGAAAGGAAGCTTGTAAAAGCAGAGGTCCTTGAATCAGGGGTCCTTGATGCTCTCTCAGCCTGGTTGTTTTCTTGCAGACCCTTCATTACCCAAACTAGGTTAACATCACTGATGATGAAGCAAGGAAACAACTAGGCTGAGAGAGCACCAAAGGCCTCTCATTTCAATACCGAACTACAAATATTCTTCTTATTGTCTATGGAGAGTCTCAGTTATCCAGGTCATGGTTGTCCCACAGGTGCTTTTTCAAGCGGCAACTGGACTTTCTGGGTTTTTCTTTGAAAACGTTTCACTTCTCGTCCAAGAAGCTTCTTCAGCTCGGACTGGATGGTGGGGAATGGAAGGATTTATATTCTGTGCAGACAGCTGGTCATTTGCATTCTGTTAGTGAGTCCTTGAGGACACTTGGAGGTTTATCAGTCACCTGAGTAGTGCAAATGGGCGTGGAGCCTTCTTGGCTGCAGAATGTTTTCTGCCCTGTGTCCCTTCACTGGGGATTCTCCTTTCTTGGTAACTTTGAATCAGGCCACTTGTTTTAAATGAGGCTGTAGTGCAGACATCTTTGAAAGCCTTGTCTCCGAAACATCCCTAAAGTCCACCTTGATTGGAGAATTAAAGTAGTCAAGGAAAGGTAAGAGATACTAAACGAAGGTGCCGTCATTGCTCTCTGTTTTTCTCCGCTGTGGAAGATTTCCTTGAGATCTGGCTCTTGAAAATTTCTCCCCTTCCAAAACTCAGAGCTCATTCTGCTGCCTTTGAAAATTTTTGGCTCAAAGGAAGGGTGTGAAGAAAATCCCCCGTTGCGTTTGGCGGCTTAAAAAATGGATATGTCAGAGGCACAATTCTCTGGCTTGGAGTCCTGCCAGAGGCAGTAACTCTCCAACGTGGTGCTTCTTGAAATGTCAATGGAAGTTTGTTTGGTCAAGTGCTTATGAGGAATCTTGATGGTTTATGATGCTTCATGAGACGAGCTAAAGGGCCCACTTGTGTAAAATTAAAAGGCTTTCCATAAACACCGCTTTCCCCTCTAACAACATTTTCCGAAGCAGGGCTTCAAACAAGGGTCTGTGTGAAGCAAAGGAGAGATTATTTTCTGACAGGTTTAATGACACAGAACACCAAAAAGTGCTGTGGATTAATTGAACCGCAATCGCCATTAATAAAAATTAAAGACGTTGGCCCTTTCCTGCTTGGGAGGGAAGCAGGGAAGGGAAGAAGTTCTCCAGGAACTGGATTGGAATTTCCTGAGCTGCTTTCCTTGAAATAGCAGTGAGGGGGGAGAGAGAATATGAGAGAGAAGGAGCAGGCAATATGAGAGGAAAGACCACTTTTGAGTCGGGGGGGCTACAGTGGACAAATACTCTATAAGAAAGGGATTTGAACACTTCCTGGATTGGGCAGTTTCTTAAATGGGTGTAAGTAATAGTATCATTTCTCGCCCTAGGCAGATAAGAGTTCCAATGTATTCAGTTAAATCCAGGGGTGAGATTCAAAGTTTTTAACAATCGGTTCTGTAGGCGTGGCTTAGGTGGTGGGCATGGCTTGGTGGTCATGTGACTGGGTGGACATGGCTTGGTGGTCATGTGACTGGCTGGGCGTGGCCAACTCAACATCACTCACATCAAGGCACGCATCTCCTCGCCTGGCCTCTCATGACTGTGGGGATGCTGCAACAGTCGTAAGAAAAATGGTCATAAGTCACTTTTTTCAGTGCCATTGTAACTTTAAATGGTCACTCCACACAAGCAAAGTACCAGCAAAGGAGGGGGGAAAAAACTCCAGAGACATTCCTGAGACAGGAAGTCTAGTTCTGCCAAGAATGTAATAAGGGTTAACGGAGGGGCAGTTTCTATAAGCAACACCAGAATGTTTCCTTCCCGCCTTCCTTACAGGATTAGGCCAGTAATTTCTTCTAACAACCGGTTCTCCGAACTGCTTAGAATGTTAACAACCAGTTCTAGTGAATAGGGGCCAACTGGTAGAATCCCACCCCTGGTTAAATCTGAGAACAAGACTTCTTCCCTTCTCTTGGTTTTTAGTACTTATGACTCAAATCACCTAAGACAGCATTAAACTTACAGGTAGTCCTTGACTTATGATTATGTTTTTAGTGATCATTTGAAGTTACAGTGGCACTGAAAACTGTGATTTATACTTATGACCGTTGCAGCATCCCCATGATAACATGATTAAAATTTGAACGTTGGCAGCTGGCATGTCATTTATGGTAGTTGCCATGTCCCGGGATCATGTGATCACAATTTTTACTTTTCCGGTCAGCTTCCAGCAAGCAGAAATCAATGGGGTAAGCCAGATTTGCTTCACAACTACGTGATTCATTTAACAACAATGTTTCACTTAAAAACCATAGAGCAGCATGGTGGCCTAGTGAAGACCCTTGCCTCCCATTCTGAAGAGTTTCTTTCTCAGGGCGCAAATAAAAAATATCTGAGTTCTGCTGTGAACTCCTCATGGTATCGGGAAGGGCATCCGGCCAGTAAATGCTTAGCTCCATCCAGTCACCCCAATAGTACTCCAAATTAAGAGATGATAGAGTCATAAAAAGGGAGGATTTTTTATATTCACTTAATGACCATTAAAAAAAAGGCTGTAAAATAAGGCTTGACTCAAATGTCTCATTTAGTGTGGACATTCCAATGCCCATTGCAGTTATAAGTCAAACGCTTCCTGTAATGGAATCCATTTTCCAAGCTTCCATAGGACCTATCCTCTTGGTCAACATCAGACGAAGCAAATGCTGGCCCAAGACAGAAAGTAAGTAGAATGGAGGGTGGAAATCTCAGTGGTTTCTGAGCTGGGTTGTTTGCCTGCAGATGTTTTGTTACCTGACCAGGTAATGAAATGCCTGCAAGCAAAACAACCAAGCACAGAGAGCCCTGAGGATTCCACAGTTCAAAATGAAGGATGCCGGAAGAAATTCAGTGACCTCTTTTTTTTTTTTCATGAAACATCAAGATCCGTTTTTCCATATGAATTTATTTTTTTCAGGAAAGCTGTGTACAGTACAGTCCTTGAAACTGCCTTCTTCAGCTTGGCATTCTCCAAAATTCTGGACTATAGGTATACTTGGGGGTAATGGAGATGTGGATTTACAAATCTGGAAAGCATCAGAAACTTTGAAAAGATGCCTCGAACCACTCTGTCCTTGGAGAAGACAAAATGACCCACTCAGAGGAGAAGTCTATGTCAAGACCATTCTGGCTCGGAAGAAATGACCAAATGCTTAGGACAAGGAGATTGTGCTGAACTTTCTAAGTAGCACCAATTCACTGACACACCTATGCAAAACTGGCAAGAACGAGAGAGGTTGCACTTCTCTACAGTAATCACTTGAGTGGAATCTATTGGGGGGGGTAGTTCCTTTGCCCATCTACCTGCAGAGTAGATTTCTACTCCACATCGCTTATTGAATGGTGGCTCAGTGGCTAAGACGCTGAGCTTCTCGATCAGAAAAGTCAGCAGTTTGGTGATTCGAATCCTAAGCTCCCGTTCCTTGTCCCAGCTTCTGCCAACTTAGCAGTTTGAAAGCATGTAAAAAAATGCAAGTAGAAAAATCGGGACCAATTTGGTGGGAAGGGAACAGCGTTCCGTGCGCCTTCGGCGTTTAATCATGCCGGCCACATGACTACGGAGACGTCTTCGGACAGTGCTGGCTCTTTGGCTTTGTAACGGAGATGAGCACCTCCCCCTAGAGCCAGAAACAACTACCACGTATGTGCGAGGGGAACCTTTACCTTTACTACATCGCTATCAGTCTGTTACCACTTACATTATCTCTCTGGCAGGCAAAAGCCTTCAAGTTTTCTGGAGAGACAGGCCATCCCTTGGTCACAGCACTTTCTTTTTCTCCTTTTCCTTTTTAAAAACATTTTATTTAACAAAATGACAAGAGTCAGAAGGGACCTTGGAGATCTTCTAGTCCAACCCCTTGCGTAAGCAGAGAACCCTATACCATTTCAGACAAATGGTTGTCCAATCTTTTAAAAAAAAAAAAAAAATCCAATGTTGCGGCACCCACACCTTCTGGAGCAAGTCGTTGCACTGATTAATTGTTCCCACTGTCAGGAAATTTCTCCTTGGATCTACATTGGTTCTCTCGATACTAAAGCAAATGTGGAGTCCTTAGTGCTCTCTGAGCTTGGTTGTTTGCAGATGTTTCACTACCCAACTAGGTAACAGCTTCAATGCTGTGCACTGATGCAAAGCCTTGATGAAGTTACCTAGGTGGGTACCAAAATGCCTGCAAGCCAGCAACCAAGCAGAGAGCACCAAAGAACTCCAGAGTTCAGGTCAAGCCAGGTGAAAGAAATTAAAACTGCTGATTCAAGTTTTTCCCAAAATTGATCTGACCACCCTCGGTATCTCTTTAATATATATATGTTGCAAAAAGTCTATTTCTACAGCTGAGATCTCTTAATATCCACTTCTTGGCTCTATTTAAACAAAACCCCATTAAACAATCTTTTCTAAAAACACGAATTCCTTTCCCAACTCCAATAGAGATCAAACTGAGTAGGGCCTCCCCACGGAGGGAACTGCACTGAATCTGGCTTGCTGCTCCACGAAATCCTACTTGTACAAGAACTGGACAAGCTTTTCAAAAACCATCCAGCCTGGCTTTCCAACCTGGCCCACTGCAGTGGAGATGTGGTCCTTCTTCTTTCTTGCACAAAAGAGTTTGCGAGACTTTAAAGAGCTGCATATTCTTTTGCTTTGCAGCACCGCTGCTGGGATCTGTATGGAATTGGGTTTGTCTAGCGTAGCGAAAAGAAGGACCGGGATGACATGATAGCCGTGTTCCAATATCTGAGGGGCTGGACAAAAAAAGAGGTGGTGAGGCCACCTTATTTTTCAAAGCACCAGAAGGCAAGACCAAAAACAATGGATGGAAACTAATGAAGGTGATGCAACCTAGAATTAAGAAATTTCCTAACAGGGACAACAATTAACCAGTGGAACAGCTTGCCTCCTGACGTTGTGGGTCACTGCTTCATCACTGGAGGTTTTTAAGAAGGGACTTCAACAGTAGGAAATAGTATAGGGCAGGGGTGTCAAACTGGATTTCTTTGAGGGTCGGATCAGTATTGTAGCTCTCCTCTGTGGGCCGGCCAGGGAGGGGAGTATGGGACGGATGCCTCCTGCAGCACCCTGCCGGCCAAAATGGGGCATGGAGGGGGGTTTCACGTGAGGTTCCCCCATGCCCCATTTTGTCTGCCAGAGGTACTGTGGGCCAGTCCTTTGCTATTTCCAGGCCAGCCCCCCCCCCCGGCCAGATTTAAGCACCCCGAGGGCTGGATCCGGGCCTCAGGCCTTGAGTTTGACAGCCCTGGTATAAGATCTCCTGCATGAGCAAGGGATTGGAACAGAACAGTTCCAAGGTTCCTTCCAACTTTGGTATTCTGTTCTTCTGGGAAACCACTCTCCCCTCAGCCACCATGGAAGCAGGATGCTGGATTACATAGGCTATTTTTTTATTTTTTTGCCTGATCCAAGAGAGGATTTTTTTTTTAAATTCCCTGAATTGCTTATGACATGATTTCTACTTGGAAGGGTTCAGAGTTTTGAGACAGGCAGGATCAGGAAACAGGCACAGCAAGGACTGCAGGCTTGCTATTGACTATTGTAGGGTATAATTTATTAGATTTTTTTACCTCACCTTCATTACTTTATAAGCCACTCGTGAATATGCATAATACACTTTTATCCTCCTGTTTTCCGCACAACCTGTGAGGCAGGTTGGGCTGAAAGAGTATGACTGGCCCAAAGTCACCCAGCTGGCTTTCTGGCAGGACTAGAATAACAGAAGTGTTATTTATAAGATGTAACAACATCAACGTTCTCTCATATGGTATAACAACAGAAGTGTTATTTTATAAGGCAGGGGGTCTCCAAACTTGGCAACTTTAAGATTTATGGAACTTCAACTCCCAGAATTCCCCAGCTAGGATGCTGTTTAGTTTGCCTGCCAAACCCAAACACGTTGAAATTATTATGGAAAGCCACAAGGTTTTCTGGATCTCTTTCCTGGGGCTACCGGGTTTTGCCTGATGGACCGCTTCCTTCTGTGGGAGCAGTAGTTTCCCATCTGCGGAAATGGGATGCCAAGGCAACCTTGGCAAATAGTCAGATGGGAATCTGGCAACCGACTCGGTCTCTGGGACGCCAAGCCTTAGCTCTGTGGAAGTCCATAAAAGGATTAGATGGAAAGACGAGGTCCGTCTTGAACCCTGGCACTCTTCTGAAGTATCCCAGACCCCAATAAATCCTCTTTAATTGACTCCAAATAAATAAGCTTTGACTTTCATAGGCTAACTTCCTGAGTAGCTTGGACTAGAAACAAGGGCTTTAACCATCTATTCTCTCTCTTCTATGTGTCCATGTGTGTGTGTGTGTGTGTGTGGTGTAAACCTACCCCAATTTAGAAAAGCAAAAGAGGGCAGCTGCCAATAGCAAAACAAACTCTATTTTGGTCATGGAGATAGATAACCAAGGATAAAGTAGAAGGGGTAAAAGAATAAGAACTGGGAGTTCATTAAGGATCATGGAGACCCAGATCCCATAGCCTCATTTCTTTTGTAACTTTCTTTGGTTCAATCAGCTCCAAGGCTAAAGTCTTCAATATAGGGGTGCCTGAAGAGGGGTGCAACGCATAGAATACAGACAATGCTAGAATCACATCTTCAGGGCCACCATTTGGATTTTTTTTTCTAAAAAAACTTATTTTTGTAGAATAAAAGGCAAATAAGAAAGGAAGGGAGGAAATGTGAAAGAAGAATCAAAAGGGAAGGAAGCAAAAGTGAAAGACAGCTATTGATGGGGATTGTAGTCCCTATACCTAGAAGACATAGGGAATGGTGATGGGTGGATGGATAGATGGAAGGATGGACAATGAAAAAGAGAAAAAAAAATCCTAAAGTTAAGAATTACACGAATGACTTCCACCTTCTTTTCGATAAATAATTACAATTTTTCAAACCTTTCTCCCTCTTAGATATTACCTGCCCCTCCAGCCCCTCATTTAATCCACAACTTTCTTGATCCATAAATCATCATTTCATCCCTTTCTTCTTTCAGCAAATGTCTGTATAAAGTTTCCTGTCTTTCAGAAAAGGCTTTGTTGTTGTTCTTTTTTCTTTGATCAAATAGATCAACTTTGCCATTTCTGCAAATTCTGGTATTTTCACCATCCATTTCTCCACCCTGGCAATTTCTTCACCATTTGGACTTTTTTTACAGCACATTCTGGACATTCTGGCTCCAGTGGCTGCGTGAAAAGCCTCCCTGCCTCTTTCAATCTGTCTGAACTAATCCTCTGGCTTACAGATACCAGGTAGTCCTCAACTTATGATCACAGTTGAGCCCAAAATTTCTGTTGCTAAGCACACCAGTTGTTAAATGAATGTTGTCTCATTTTATGACTTTTCTTGCCACAGTTGTTAAGTGAATCCCACAGCTGTTAAATTACTAACTTACTTGTTAAGCGAATCTGGCTTCCTCATTGACTTTACTTGTCAGTTCACAAAAAGAGGATTAGATGACCCTGGGACGTTAATATGAGTTAGTTGCCAAGTGTGATGACCCAAAGGGGCGTGGCACAAAGGCAATACAGTCACATAAGTAGGAAAAGTCCCTTTAATACCTCCAACTTTGCCCCCAATGTCCAGTTACCTTCAGCTGGAGAAAAACTCTCCCAAGAATAGTCTTTAAGTGGAGGAAATTCAGTCCGAAAACAAAGAACATACAAACTGTAAATAAAAATACAAACCACGCTGCAGCAATTAACTGGACAGGGCAGGATAAGGAATTACAGACTTCAAAGGCCAACAAAACACACACAGTTGGAAAGACGCCAGGAACCCAGATAAGCCTCAGCAATAAAAAATAACTCATGATTTGCTTCCCACGAGTTGCTGTGCGCAAACTCCCTTTTTAAACACTGTGTTCCCAGCTATAGCTAATGAACGGAATCAGGGCCCTTTCCTCCCCCGTAAGCCATGCAACTCATGTTGCTCCCTTCTTTGTTCTTCCCTGCGTGCCCTAGGATGAAGGGAGTGGGCCTGGATCTTCCTCTGAATTCCCTCTGCCTTGCTCTACCTCTCCCCTGCTCTGCCCAGCTGGACTTTGCCCTTCCCCAGTTTCTTCCACAGCCACTGGAGCCACACTCCCATTCCCTGTCAGCTGCTCGGCCTCCACCTTGGAATCAGATTCTGACAGGGGCACGACACCAAGTGGCTGAATTTTGATTATGTGACCTTGGGGATGCTGCAAAAGTTGTAAGTGTGAAAATGGGTTATAAGTCTTTTTCAGTGCCATTGTAATTTCAAACAGTCACTAAATGAATTGTTATAAATTGAGGATTACCTGTATGCACATTATTTAAAACTGGGTCACTTTCTCCTATTTTTCCTTTCTGTTAATAATACTGTGTTCTTAAACTTTTTTTTTTAAAAAAAGGTATATTTGAGGAATTATACACCATTCTCTATATCACAACTACTTCCACATGCAGTTTGTAACTGACAAACATTGCAAACAAAAGTGGCCATAATTCATACGTTTATCAATACATTTTCCCAATAGTCATTGGCAGCTCTTTCATAAAATGCTTCACCTGGTTTCTAAATTGACTCATTTTCTTGATATGCATTTAGCCACTAAAAGTGACCTCCAAGGATAGAACTCTCTGCAATGCTGCAATGAAGTGCTTTAATCCTTTTTTTTATAAATCAGATAAGTTCAGTCCTTATGATCCCTTAGCAGTGATTCCATAAATTGACTCATTCTGGTGCTGATTCCTAGGATTTCCTGCCTAATAGAAATTAGCATTGGTTATCTATGATTTCTTTATTATACTCCAATCAACAATCTTGTGTTTACTTTTTTTTAAAGATGAACAAGATGAAACAAGCCCCCCACAGGCTCATATAACAAGACAAACAGCAAACAAGCCTATTTTACTAGTTGCAACTGAAATTTACGCGACTTTGGGGGATACTCTGTTGGCTCTGTGCTGGCTCTAAAGCGGTTTATCTTCAGTCATTAAATGTAATTAAATCATGGTTCTCCTTCTCTCCCCTTCAAAAAGTAAGCATAAAATAAAATTTAATATAGAAACGCACAGCCTCCCTAGCCATACAATAACAATAAAACTATTCTGCTGAAACATAAAGTTGGAATACAAGGGGAGATGTGGAAAATTAAAGAGTGAAGAAAACTGACCAAGGGTCAAACGTCTTGGCAACCTTTCCCTGAAACAATGAAGATTTAAGAGGCTAAAAAGATTGCAGCCAATTTACTACCTTATAACACAGATTCTCTTGTTCTTACAAACTCTCAAAGCTGCCCCAAATCAGGCCTTCAAAGAAAACACACAATGCAATTCTTACCGCAATGGAAAGGATAAATAACACAAAGACACTAATTGGATGTATTCCACAACAGGCTTAACCAGGGAAGCTGTTGCATTCATACATGTCCAAATTTTGATTCAACATGTAAAATTTCTGTATTTGCATGTCTTAGGTCATTTTCACATCACCATTGTTCCCAGTTCCTCTGTTTGTCCCCCAAAACCCTCTGAAAGGACCACGGATCATCTTTACTTCTGCCAACTTTGAAATGCCGAGAAATGCTGAAACTCACATGGACCTTTGGTAGGAATGCAATAAACAAACAAACAAACAAACAAACAAACATCCAATCAGTGTCCTATTTCCTGAACTACTGTAGATCCAGTAGCAACAAAAAAATCTCTCCATTGGCCTTCACAGAAAAAGAAAGAAAACAAACTGATTGGCACCCGCCCATTCCCATGTTTTGTTTGGGTTGGGTATATTGCATTTTCTGTCGACAAAACAAATCCAAGCAGTGGTTATGAGGAAAGGGTCTCTGGCTGCAATGCTGCCTTTGCTTCGGCATTGGAAATTCTCTTGCGGGACTTCCGGTTTGTAAGGCTTCGGCGGTGGCAGGAATCTGCGATCGTGCGCGGTTTCTGCTGTGCTCACCGCTGGAGTGCCCTCGATCCAGCCGGATTTGGGGGCTAATAGTTACCCGTAGAGGTAACTGAAGACAGGGAGAACCAGCAGGGGTCCGGGGAATCGCAACCCCCTCCTCGGCTGGATTAACTCCCTTTTCCGAAGGCAGTGGAGTGGCGGTCAGCAATGGCCGCCACAAAAAGCTTGCATCCAGATAAAAATGTGCAGGAGGAAGCTGAAAAAGTGAAAGTTCTGGCTGACCGGGATAATAAGTAGCATTTAAATACCCTGGAATTTTAATCTCGTCAAAGATACATCGTTCCCAAAGAAGATTGGGAAAAGCGGCGGATGAAAGTTAAAAGGGAAAGTTTGTTTTTTCTCACTCTCCTTCCTTATGGTGATAGCAGATGGAAATAGGAAAAACCCGTTCTGGCACCAGCAGGTAATTAAATTTGAAAGAAAATTCTCTTGCAAGGCACATTGTCTGTTTTGCTAACAAATGTTTTACCCTTTATCTCTCATCAAATGCTGCTTTAGCAGCTCAGATGACAGTGGACAAGGCCCAGGAACAGGCGCTGAAATTCAGAGCTAGGAGAGAAGACACCCACTTCCTACTGATGAGAACGTGTGCAGGAACCAGCTCTGCTAAACTGCAGAGCTTCGAGATCAACTATTATTATTACAGGTAGTCCTCAACTTACAACAGTTCATTTAGTGACCTTTCAAAGTTACAAGGGCACTGAAAAAAAGTGACTTATGGCCATTTTTCACAATGAAGACCTTTGCACCGTCCCCATGATCATGTGATAAAAATTCAGATGCTTGGCAACTATTTCATTCTTATGACTGTTGCTGTGTCCCAAGATCATGTGCTTAGCCTTTTGCAAACTTCTCACTAGCAAAGTCAACGAGGAAGCCTGATTCACTAACCAACCAGGTTACTAACTTATCAACTGCAGTGATTCACTTAACAGCTGTGGCAAAAAAAGGTCGTAAAATGAGGCAAAACTCACTTAACAAATTTATCACTGAACAACAGAAATTTGGGGCTCAATTGTGGTCGTAAGTTGAGGAGTATCTATATTAGCATGTGGTGCTGTTACAGTAGCCACGAGACCACAATGTTATGACAAAGTAGTAGTTTGGCTTGCCAAGGTACTAGCCCTGTTATAGGACCTACTTGCATGCTTCCAAAATGCGTCACACGAGGGCGAGTTGGCTTCAAACCGGATATAAAGTCCAGTGGCTCTTCGTGCTACATCACCCAAGGCCCCCTCCTTTCCTGGAACTGCCTCACAAACAGGCACTGCAACTGGGAAGGTTTGGATCCATCAGAAATTTGACTGCCTGCACAGAGCACCAGCTTGTCTCCTCACCAAAGTGGTACCTATCTATCTACTTGCATGGAACATGATTTCGAACTGTGAGGTGGGCAGAAGTTGAGGCGGGTGATGGGAGCTCACACTGTCATGCAGAGCTAGGGCTGGAACCGCTGGGACTGAGATAATCTCCAGCATCATTAAGCAACTGAGCCACTGCGCCTCTTCCAAATCAACTGGTGCAGAGCCAAAAAAAGAAAAGCCAAACCAAACAAAGAAGCTTCAGTTTTTGATAAGATTTGTCCCAAGTCTGAACTGGCATAAAGAACCGTATCAAATACCCTACAGCTTTGTTTCTGAACCTTGGCAACATTAGTATATGTGGACTTCCAACACCCAGAATTGGGAGTTGTTTGGTGAATTCTGGGACTTGGAGTTCATGTATGTTAAAGTTGCCAAGGTTGAAAAACACCATCTCAGAGCATTTTGTCCCAGAAAGGCTAATGGAGAATGTTTTCCAGGGACACCACCAATGCTCCAAGTTATTCCTTAAGACAGCTATGTCCATATCATTCCTAATGGCTAAAAGTAAAACAATCAAATGTATCAGTTTCTGCAAGAGGAGAGTCATCTTTCTCTTCAAAAAGAACTAAGAACTAAGAGCTAAGCCTCTCTATTTAATATCCATATGCTTGCCACCAAGAAAGGACAAATTATGTTTTCCAGCAAAGAAGCCAAAAGCCTTTTGCATTTTACCTTTCCTTTGCCAATCCCAGTAAATTGGTGCGGACAAAAATTGCTCTTCAGAGAATGAATTCCTGCAGTTCTTCCAAACAGGGCTAGCAATTTAATGATGTTATCCTCCTTAATGATGGAGGGAGAAAGGAGGAGAAACAGAGAATAATTATTAGCAGAAAATAACCAGATCTGAAGCTCCCATAAAATTCTCTTAATTAAAAAGGGCTATTATACAAAAAGACTTGGATGACCACAAGAAAAGGCAGGCATGTGATTAAAGCTCCATCCATTCCCATTAATGTTGCAGGACTTCAGAAAAGGTCAGCTGGATGAAGTATTTTACTTTATTCCACACAACTTCAATCAGTGCAATATCCATCCATTATCCATCCATCCATCCATCCATCCATCCATCCATCCATCCATCCATCCATCGTCTGACTGTATCTGTCTGTCTGTCTGTCTGTCTGTCTGTCTGTCTGTCTGTCTGTCTGTCTGTCTGTCTGTCTGTCTGTCTGTCTATCTATCTATCTATCTATCTATCTATCTATCTATCTATCTATCTATCTATCTATCTATCTATTTACTTTATACAACTTCCATGTCAATCAATCAAATGGGTTTAATTAATTTCTTTCCCAGGGAGTTAACCATTTCTTCCTGCATTCTGGAAGGTTCCTGGAAATAAGATTTGACCTGGCTCTCAGAAGCTACTTCCAACACTCTTGGGGGGCACACAGGTTTGGGGTCCTAACCTGTAGATGCCCAACCTCTCCTTTGACCAAGGATCAGCTCAGCTCAGATGACATTTCCCTGGCAAGCACGTGCAATGAAGATTTACAAGTCCAAGATTTTGCATTTCCTCAAATGTAGCATTTATTCTGCAAGTTGAATTCCCCTCCTCTTCTCGCCACACCAAGTCTCTTTCCCTAGCTTCAGGCATACAGGCTATTTACACAAGTCAAGCTCCCGCGAATGATAACACTGATCCCTCCTGATGATTCTCAATGGACAAGGAAATTGAAGGAAATTCCATCATCCCCCTCCCCGCCCCCGGAAAAATAGCTTGGAAGAGAAAGTGTGGTTTTTATTTTTTTGTCTTCCTGTTTATCAAGGCACAAAGAAACTCAACTTCCTAAACAATCCTGAGCCTCGTCTTTCACTCACCTGCCTGTCTTTGAAATGGCTGTTTCTTCAAGTTCAGTGCGCCTTCCACTTTTCTTCCCGAAACTCCTGAGCTCACCCTGAACTCTCTCATTGTGTTTTGCCAAAGTGTGACGTACACACCCACCTACATATTCCCTCTAAACATCCACGGGACCCATCCCAAGACAAAGGGATCAATTTATTCCTTTCACGAAGTTCTCTATAAGCAAATGAACCGCACACTTCACCTTTTTCGTTTTGCCATATGAACTGTGGCAGATTCACGATTTTTCATCTCATCCTGAAATGAATTTCCTTCATGTGCTCTGCATGTCGAGCCAGCAAGAACCAATCACCAGGCTGGAGCAAGGACGGCAGTTGGAAAGCTATGAATGAAGTGTCTACTCTCTGAATACACAATTTTCTTGCCAGTACACAAAAACTAGTTGTAAACTTTTTAATCACAGTCAAAGAGCTGTATACAGAAGCGCAGAAAAGCCAAAACAGGATATTAGTCACAGAAAGAAGTCACTTTCAATCATGTTTTCTTTTTATTAAAGGAAGGTGCAAGCTTCTAGTCCTTGTGGGTGCAGAAAGATCCTTTCACGATTGTGATGACAGCTGGTAGAAGAGATAAAGCATTGCATATTCATATTTAACCAAGCATTTATCTTGGATAAAATTCTCCAGTTATAAATATATTATTTTTTGAAGTCAAGCTTCTGAAAGGAGACAGGGATTGCATTGCAGAGTACTGAATAAACTAGTACAAATGTGATTTAATTCCATAGGCATTCACATTCAACTGTTCATTCAATAGTATTAATACTAAATGCAGTTCACTTATTCACCCTCCAGTCACAAATCCAATCATTCCCCCCTCCCCCAACCTGCTAATGAAAAGTATAATTTTGTAATAATTTTTGGAGATCTCAGGGGTCTGGCCCAAGATTTTGGAAAGCTACCTGCCATTCCTGAGCAGGGTGCTTCAGCTTAAAAAGAAAAAAACAACTCCAATGGGTATTTGATCCTATTGGGGAAAATATTATAGAGTCCTGCAGTCAGGTCAGTATCTGGGATAAGTGTATATTCAGCACATTTCAGTAAGAAAAATGACTGAATTTTGGGTGATCAGCAAGGGACCCAAATTTATGTCGCCCCACATTCCATGGTCACATGACTGTGATTTACAATTTTTTGGGGGGAAACCAGCATTTGTCCAGTTTCCAGCAAAAATAAATAAAAAAATCCCATAGCAAACAATGGGTTCACTTAATGTCCATGGCATTTGCTTGCGCATAGCATTCATTTAATGAGCACCGCAAAAAAGTCATAAAATCAGTCTTGGTCATGTGTTGACTGGATTAACGACAACGTACGATCACGATTGTCTGCTTGATTATGGTCATAAGCTCTCTAGGAGATTCTTCCAGGAACTGTGACTGCTTCTGCCTCTACTGCAAGTTGCATGAGGTGTGTCTATAGTGGTGCCTGGGCCTGGTTCTGACTTCCACATACACACACACAAGTATTTCACGGAGCAACAATAAAGCAACTTTGAGCAACTTTGAGGGAAAAGGAAAAATGGTCAAAATACAGAGTAGAAGCCAGCAGGAGGAATGATCTTTAACTATTGCTACAACACGTCACCAACTGCCATCTCTCTGCCTTATATGCCTGGCCTAAGAGAGGAGATGTACTTCACTGCAGGTAGTCTTTGACCTACAATCACAACTGATCCCAGGGTTTATGTTGCTAAGTGAGTTTTGCCCCGTTTTATGACTTTTCTTGCCACGTTTGTTAAGCGAATTACTGCAGTTGTTAAATTGGTAACATGGTTGTTAAGTGAATTTGCATCTCCCCCATTGACTTTGCTTGTCAGAAGGTTGCAACTGTCATAAGTATGAACCAAGCATCTGAATGTAAATCATGTGACCATGGGGATAGGGCAACGGTCGTAAGTGTGAAAAATGCTCACTTTTTTTCAGTGACGTTGTAACTTCAAATGGTCACTAAATGAACAGTTGTAATTTGAGGACTGCCTGTACACCCAAAGTACTCCGTTGCTAGCAGTCTTTAAAACATAGGCTGGCTGGTAATCGATTTTGCACTGACTGGACCAGGTGACCTCTAAGACCCCTCCTCCAATTCTATGGCTCTGTAAGAAGCAGGAGTAGCAGTTATCTGGGACTGTGTTTGTGTGTGTGTGAACTCAGATCCACCGTGGGTCATTTTTCTTGAACCGTGGGGTTCAAGGGATGCCCACACCAGGCAAGAAAGGCAGCCTGGCCTTCAGCACCTTGGATAGCTCCAAATAGAACAAACCCTCCAATGCAACTGAACCTTTTACCTTCTTTGGGCCAGGTTTTCTATTCTTTGACTCCACCCCCTTCAAAGAGAGTCTTACAGGTAAACCTCGATTTACAACGGGTTGCTTAGTTATTGTTGCAAGTTATGGTGGATCTCCCAAAAGGTATTTGTGACCTTGTTCCAAAGTGCCAATGGCTGCCCCCCTCCCCCACATCCACGTGGCTGCATTTTGGACGCTCAGCAACTAACCCCCATTTATGGCCATTTGCAGCATCCCACAGTCCCATGACTTATGTTTTTGCTGAAAATTGGCGCTTCCAATTTTTGGCAAAAACAGCCCATGGCACACAATGGGTTTGCCTAACAACTGTGGATTCCTGTAATGATTGTGGCGATTCACTTAATGACTGTTGCAAAAAAAAGGTCATAAAATCAGCTCAGTCACATGATGACCCCCCTCTTCAACCATCATGACTTACAATCATAACAGGCAGGTCCAAGTTGAGGACAACCTATACATTACCAGTTAACTCAGTTTAAAGTTTCAGTTTCAGCACAGATAAGTGCAGGTTGAAAGAATACCGTGGTCATTCTCACAAAATGGATGCCATGAAGGGAGGGGGCTTGCCTGTTTGCAAACAGTGGCCAATCACAAAACCACAATTGCCCGGACACAAACTGTTGAGTTGATTCCTCTTCCATGGACATTCTCCACTGCCTGAGCTTCTCTTTTTTTGGGTAGGTAGTTACACTTCCAAACAGAACTCCAGAAGCCTTCATTTTTATTTTTCAAGGTTGCAAGCTCCTGTTCCTTGCCCCAGCTCCTGCCCACGTAACAGTTTGAAAGCATATAAATGTGAATAGATAAATAGGTACCACTTTGATGGGAAGGTAACGGCGTTCCGTTCACCTTTGGCCATGCTGGCCACATGACCACAGAAAATGTCTTCAGACAACATTGGTTCCCTTGGCCAAGAAACAATGAGCATCATGCTCTAGAGTCAGACACAACTGGACAGGGAAACCATTTACCTTTTACCTTAAATTAAAAATACGTCATGCTATTTGTTCTAGTCATACATTCAGGTACCAGATGAACCCAGGTTAAGTCAAAACACAAGTGGCAAGGTCTCATTTCTTACTGTAATTTTATTAAAATTCAAAAACATGAATAAAATATTAGCAAGAAAAGAAAGTTGAAAACAAAGAACCAGACAAAAAACAAAGATAAAAATGTAAAGAAAAGAATGGAAAAAAATAAAGAAATAAAGGAAAAGAATGGCTTCCAATTTTCTTCGGGACAGATATAGATAAAAAACACAACCAACTCTTACTCTGAAATTAATCATAGTCTACTTTACTTCTCTAATCCCATATAATTCTATTCATCAAATCCCAGAATCAAAATTTCATTTCTCTCAGGATCTCACAAAAAGTCCAAAAATGGATTCTATGTAGAAATAAAATAAAATAAAATAAACCTCTTTAATCAAAGCCGTCAATTTTGCCAACTCAGCCAAATGGCATGATCTCACAATGCTCCATGTTTTCTGCTGCTCCTGAAGCAAAATGGAGGCATGGAGAAACACCAAACGCAACAAGATCATATCACAGGTCTCTTTTCATTCGGAAGGGAAGGAGACGGTATAGGAAAAGCAAGTATCTTTGTGTCTCTTGACTGTTGCTTCCCATCATGCATGACCATTCTTCATCACTGTCAAGGTAACAAAAAAGCCCTTGTTTTGTGTAATTTTTCTTGCTCTTATTTTGATCCCTGCTACTGTCTTGTGATGTCATTCTTAAGCTGAGAAAGAGAAATCTGACTGAGAGCCAGCTAGTTTTCTCCATGGTTGAGCATGAAAGCACGCAACTCTGATCCATCCGTGACCTTGTACCTGGAAAATTGCACTCACCTGAAACCATTTGCCCTGGAGGAAGATACTCCTAGCTGCAGTTCCCAAGACTCAGAACAAAGAGGGATGCCAACCAGCAACTCTGTCTTGAGCTTAGCCTGATTGAAAACTGGCTGGGTTCCAAGCTTGTGAGATGCACAAGGAGCATTGCTACTTCTACCACTTAACAACATGGCAAACCACAGCCCCGGCTCTTCCAAGTTTATCAATCAAACTAGATATAAGTTTGGTTGAACAGGGGTCTTTTAAATAGTCTGGTTGTTGGAGGTGGAACTTATCTGGGACTCCTGATGAATATTCAAAGATAGAATCACAGAGTTGGAAGAGACTCTAGAGGTCATCAACCCAGTCCCTTGCTCTATTCTGCACTCTTTCTAGACCCTCAACATCTTTTTATAACATGTTAACCAAAACTGGATGCATCATTCGAAGAAAGTAATACATTTAAAAGATGTTTTCCCTTTCTCAAATTGAAAACAAGGCACAAAATATAGTGCAATGTGTCTAAATGGCACAGGCTGGATAATTTTGGTTTAAAATGTATTGTCCTTTTCAGACAATGGGCTGGATTCAAAGTTTGTCAAAGTTGTGCCACTAAAACCAGTGAGATCTGTTGGATTCAGCCCTGTTGATGTCAATGTGACAAATCTATTTCAAGGGCTATCCTAAATACAGTCAAGTCAGCTTCCAACCCCTGACTTTAGAAAGCAAACAGCAGATATGAAGGTGCTCAGCAGTGCTGAAGCACAGTGGAGCTTCTATAACAAGAAACTAACTATAAAATACCTCCAAAGAGCTATGTCTTTCATGCAAAAAAAAAGACAAATAGGCAGCTTTGGTAATTGGCTTGGTAGTTTCCTAGAGACCTTTGTGTGGCATGGGTGTAGGTCACAAAGGTAGAGGAGCAGGTGACCTTGGACAGGTGGAGAAGGGAGATGAGTCACCTCTTTGGAAAATCTCCTGGCTTTGTGACTTCATCCTTGCAGGCTAAAGTGTCAGTTACTGTCAGTTATCAGTTACCACAGCAAAGATGCCTTGCTGGAGGTAAGCTGCTTTCCCGTGGGGCTCCTGGATTCCCTCTTTTTATAGCCAACTGTTAGAGGGATAAGTGAGAGTTTGAGTTTGGGTTAGGGTTAGGATGGGGGTGAGATGATTAGAGTAAGAGTGAGGATGAAAGGGTGAGGGTTGGGGACAGGCTGAGAGGGAGGGTGAGGTTGAGAGGGTTAGGACAGGGGGAGGGGGCAGGAAGGGGGAGGGGCATGGGGAATGGGGAATGGGAGGAAGACTGTCTACTATTGACCTCACCCCTTTCCTAAGAGGTCTGTAGGGGGCGTGCATAAGCGCACCAACGTGCCTACCGTCCCTGTCCTATTGTTTCATTTTTAATTTTTCTTATATGTATCCATTTCATGTATCCATAGCTATGTTTATACTTATACCTGTTGTCTTATAATTGCTCGACAAAATAAATAAATAGATAGATAGATAGATAGATAGATAGATAGATAGATAGATAGATAGATAGATAGATAGAAGACAAAAAGGGGAGGGGGGCAGAGAAGGAAGATACTTGTTGGGTTTTATACCAAGATACACCTTTCTGCCATGATGGTTCAGATCAACACCATCTTTTCAGTGGGCATACTATATCTGAAGGCTGCCTGCAAGGCTTACCAAGGTAATTATTTGGAGCATGGTTCCCTGGATCAGCTAGGAAGAACATCAGCTCGCTGTGTTCTTCCAGGACTTAATACACCTGCCGCAGTCACCAGAAGGAGAATTCTGTTCATTTTACATTCCTGGAGGTGTGAAAAATGGTCTCCTTCAATTATCTCCTTTCCAAAAGGGGACCATTTATTCAGCCCCCTCCCCCCCTCCCCGGGAAGTTAATTTCTAAAGAGTAGAAGAGAAAAGAGGGCCATATTCTTTCCCAGATGTCCAGGAGGGCATCCATAGTGTTCCTTCCTCCTATTTTTCTCCACCACAATAATCCCCTGAGGAAATGTTGGTTGAGAAAGAGAGTTTAGCTCAAAATCATCCTGGGAACTTCCATGGCTGGGGGTGGGGGTGGGGGCAGGTAGGGAGACTAGAATCTGGGTCTCTGCTCCTAATCCAGACCCATCATCACTCTGCCACAATGACTGCTCTTATTGTTCATTATTTGGTGTATGATGAGAACATGACAGAAGAGAAGAAAGCACACACACACACACACACACACACACAATTCATGTAATTATATACAAAACTACCACAGGGCTACGGCAGTGGCCTGTCACAATAGTTGCCCGCATGCCTAACATTCTTTAAGCTGCAGGATCCAATCTGGGTCATTCACCGGAACCAGAGATTTAGTCTTCTGAGCCTTCGGACTCGTGCTGGAGCCCATCCTCAGACACACACTCTGCTAGAGATAAGTCCCGTGAGGATGAGCTCCAACACAAGTTCGAAAGCTGGGTGTCAGCTTGGAAGCCATTTTTCTTTGAGGCTTCTGGGCTGCCGCATTCAGTGCCTGGGAATTTGGGAGGGGAATTTCAAGGAGCGGTGGAAGATTAGCCACAACAACATTCCTTTCTCAGAAAGTCAAGGACATATTACCCTGCACCTGGAGGGGAGTGACTGGGGGTAGCCTCCAGTTGGACCATGTGATGGATGGTTGGGTGCAGGGGTTGGGTTTTGGATTTTCTTTAGGGTAGGGAAAACCCAGAACTCTTAAGATTCAGGTTTTCCTCAGATATGCCAATATGACATCTCTAATAAAGTGGATTTTTGGGAAGAAGATACTCTCAAAGTCTCTTTCTTTGGAACGCTGACATTGGGAAGACTAAACCTCTAGTCCCGATGACCGGCCCAGATTGGATCCTGCAACATTATCCTGGGATGTGTATATTTACATTCCTTAGGCTACACATGCTCCCTGGCAGTGCTAAATGGGTGACAATGACCCAGATGTAGCTGTATTGCCCTCTTGGGCTTCATGGCCATGACAAACAGAAGATATTCGCCACTATTGTAAAACAAACAGAAGTGTATAAATGATTACCATAGCTGCCATGGAGAACTTCCACTATTTACGAAGAAGCTGCTATACTGGGTATGGAATAATAATAAAGACTAATAAGGACAGGCTAGAAAGGCCATTTCCTAACTCCTCTAATTCCCCAGGTTATTTTCTGAAACACTATCCCCATCTTTTCTTGGCAAGCAGAACATCTCCAAAGAAATGGCAAATTCATTTTTATTTTCTTGCAATGACTATGGGGTCCATGCAGATGACAGAGGTGCCCCTGAAATAAAGATGGATCTGGAAATGAATGCTGGATTTTCACTGATTCCTTCGGGAATCTTTTATTTCAGCAAAATGAACTTTCTATTCAGCTTCCTTGCTTAATATTCTCCAGATAGGTTTGGCTTTCCATTGCCAGAATTCCCTAATCAAACTGGTGGAGCCTGGTGTATGTCTTTTGGGACAGGGGTCCCCAACCACCGGTCTGCAGACCGGTACCGGTCCATGGAACAAATCCTACCGCTGGTTTGCTAGGCGCCGCCATCTTGTTTTGATGAAAAAGTGCTTCCGGTGAGCTTTTCCGGTAGAAAGCTCACCGGAAGCACTTTTTCATCAAACAAGATGGCGGCGCTTAGCTGATGCCGGTACCGGGCGCGCATAAAAAGGTTGGGGACCACTGTTTTGGGAGACAGTGAAGGAAATCACCAAGAGATCCTAATGAGATTAGAAAAAATAACCTTCCCTCAGCGATTGAAAAGGCACCTCTGTTATTCGCCCAACAGAAACTACACTGTTCCTGCTTCAGCATTTCAAAGTGTTTTGCAATATAGTTTGAAACTCAGAAAATGCACATAGAATTGTGTGTGGCTATATATAATTGTATTGTGCAGAAGAGCAAATGCACACAAACACACATCAGCACACATGGGCACAAAGGACGTGCATATTTTCCTGAAAGCTTTCAGTGCAATTTTTTTAAAAAAAAAATCATGAAACTAAAAAACTTGTCTGAATGAATGAATGAATGAATGAATGAATGAATGAATGAACAAAGAAACAAATGAGACTATATGCTATCTGGCCTCAGCAAATGACTGCATCAAATCAAGCTTTTCGGCAATCTGGGGAAATTACAAACAAAACCCAAAATAAGACCATAGCAAACCATTTCTGTACTGCTGCTAACCCAGTTGTATAGATGTAGATATTCTCAGTCCAAATGAGAGGACCTTTTACCTGCAGAATGGTTGAGATACAAGGATCAAACCCAGCTTCATACAGAGGCAGATCAATGGGTCAAACCATCTAGCTTATTCTCTCTACTTCGATAAATGGTATTTTTCTAAAATCAAGCCTGGACTTCTTTTAAGTCAAACAAATGTGTAACCCTCCAAGTAAAGCATCTTCCTGATAAATAGCAGCTAAGCAAGTGACTTTACCTGAAGTTTTGGTACAGCAAGACCACGTGCAAATGTTTCGCAGAGACTCGAAGCTGAGTTTCACAGCATCTCTAAGGCTCTTTCTGGAAGCCTGTTAAAGGCCATGAGACCAAGGCCATAGAGTCATCATCCTAGAAGGGAGCAGAAGAGGAATCATATGGCAGACCTGAGTGGACTCTGAGTCTCTGTGAGACTTTTACAGGAGGTTTAAAATAATGGGTTATTTTTCATTCCACTGCAACCACAGGAGAAATTTCTTAATATCACCTTCCTATTTTTTTCTTGAGGCCATGCAGAGTACAGTAATGAAGACACTCCTTATACTACTCCATGTGCACTCAAATTTATTCCAAAGGACCAAGAACACTGCCTCCACTTTTTCCCAAGAAAGCAGTCATTATAAATATATGCATTCAGAAAAATCCACTGAGCTCCACGCCAGAGAGAAAGTCTCAATGTTTGGACTACAACTTCCATCACCCTTGCCAGTTGCCATGCTGACTAGAGTTGAAAGTCAAATCTAAACCTCTGATGGACACCATGTTACCAGCTATAGCCTTTATAGAATAGAACAGAGTTCTTTATTGGCCAAGTGTGAACAGATACACAAGGAATTTGCCTGCAATGCAGAAGCTTTCAGTGTACATATAAACAGCGAGTAAAAGTTCATAGTTCATAATCATAATTACAATGACTAATCGTAAGTTACAAACAACAGTTGTTACAAAACCATAAGAAACCAATAGGAGAAGATAGTAGGAAAGATGAAAAGGTGAGAAAAGATGAGAAATGAAACAGTGCTACGGGAATTCAATGTTTATGTAAATCTTTTATCTCTAGTTGTTTTGGCATGCAATGCTCTATAGCAGCATTCTGAGGGGAGAAGTTGGAACAGATTATATCCACGATGTGAGAGGTCTTGTAGATATTTTCTCAGCCCTCTTTCTGGTTCATGCAGTACCAAACTGGTTTTACTTATGGACACTTCTGACTTTCATGAATTTTGTCAATGGTAAGATCAATATGCATATGTCTAGCAAGAGATCTGCCACAAAGAAGAGGGAGTCAAGCTGTTCTCCATAGCACCAGAGGGCAGGAGAAGAAGCAATGGATGGAAACCAATCAAGGAGAGAAGCAACTTAGAACTAAGGAGGAATTTCCTGACAGTTAGAACAATTAATCAGTGGAACAACTTGCCTCCAGAAGTTGTGAATGCTCCAACACTGAAAGTTTTTAAGAAGAGATTGGACAACCATTTGTCTGAAATGATATAGGTGTATCATCCTTGAGCAGAGAGTTGGACTAGAAGACCTCCAAGGTTCTTTCTAACTCTGTTATTATGTTATTAAGGATCTAGAAGGGCAGGTCAATGTGTCTGCTTTTGATTGAAAGATTCAACAAGAACAGAATCAATCTGGGTTAGAAAGCTAGTTAGAAAGGATCAGGTCTGGTTAGTGCTTGGATGGGAGCCAATCCAGAAACGGAGGCTGGATGGAGATGATCAAACCAACCCAGAAGAGATCAGTGGTGAAGTATTTCTATACTATTGCAACGAAAGTGACCAAGACATGTCCTTAACAGTCACCAAGTGCTAAACTCAGTTTCAAGGGAACTTTAAACAAGCAAAACCAGGATTGAAAACAGCACAGAACACACCTCTGGGGAAAAATAGAGAACAGACAATTGATTGTTAAACTGTGAACCATTTGTCCTCCTTGATGTAAACACCACCACCAAGATGTATCAGAAAGCTACATTTGATCACAAAATACACAATTCCTTATAACGATCAAGATAATGTATTTTGGTGAAAGCCATCCATAAACAGCCAACAATGCTGAAGTCAATAATGCTGGGATCCTGAACTGGACACTACAATCAATATCTTTGTATGTTCTCTGATTTCTGCTCTTTTTATGTTCATTCCTTTTGCGGGCATTTTGCCAACAATGAAAGAATCAAAAATCCATCTGCCTGAAAATCTCACTTCAAAACTTTTCATCTTCAGCCTATTACCCAGGGCAGATTAAAGTGGTTCTCAGCAGCTTTATGTGAAATTATGTGAAAATAGTTATGGCAACAAGCCGTGTGCCAGTTTTGCTGTGAGGGAACCTGATGCAATTCAGGATCCCAACCAAGTCTTGCACCTCCTGGTCTCTGAGGGCTGGGGAAGAACCATTCCCTGTTGTCTAGTTCTTGGAGGAGGTCTATGATAATTTGCCACAACCAACTCGCTGCGGGAGAAGAGTTACATTAATATTGAAGAAATAATGGAATAGAATCTTTAAAAAGAGGATGCCAATGAAGATGAAATGTGAATGACAAACATTAAAATATTTTTTATTTATTTTAAATCATTCAATTGAATTGTTGAATTGTCCCACAGTGTGTTGTCCCATGGTAAGTTGGCCATGGCGAGTTGGCCATATGAGTTGGCCATGGCAAATTGGCCATGGCGAGTTGGCTACAGCGAGTTGTCCCATTCCTCTCGAAGTTGACTTTAAGAAACTAGACCACAATTACAAAAACACACACGTTTAAGCTCAGGAAACCAGGAAAGCCTGATTGAATGTCTCCTTCCTTCTTACATTCCAATGTGAATGAGATCAGTTTAATTTCATTTCCTTACATTTTCTGTTTCCTGGGCTGCTTATCCAACTGTCCCTCTCAGTCTAGTTTCTCCATGGCCATCTCCTCTACTCTTGACAATGTCTTCTAAGGCCTTTGTACTTTAGGCAGCAAGGTGGTCCTTACTGGTTTCCAAGCTGATTCCCCTACAAGAAACATTTCTTCTTTATCCAGGTATTGAGTTTCTATCTGATAGATCCTATTATAGATAAGTGACTTCATTTTCACCAATCTTACTGCCCAATGTATGAATTTGTAGCTTTGGAAGACTCAAAAATATCTGACACTATCTGATGGCCTTGAATCTCTTAAAAGGGATTATCTTAACTTGGTGAACTTTCTGTTATTGTCTGGCAGATGTGAAAACAACTTGTAACGGACACTGGTTGTAGTGTCAGCAAACTCACAGCAGTACAGCAAACCTACTTACTTGTTACTTGAAACACTCAGCGGTTCTGATTTGAGGAGCAGAAGCAGAAGAGACACGTCCAGAGGCACACGGGTCCTTCGTTTAATTTCCTGCTCTCTGCAGCCAAATTGACTCAGACATTTTCTGGCAGGCTATGCGAAAAAGAAAGGAGGACAGAGAAAAGGAGACATCAAAAAGGTGTAAAGAGAGAAAGGATGGGTGGCTAGAATTTGAGCAAATGTGACAACAAAGGAGAATATTTGTAGTTC
Organism: Notechis scutatus; assembly: GCF_049901735.1. Taxonomy (NCBI): domain Eukaryota; kingdom Metazoa; phylum Chordata; class Lepidosauria; order Squamata; family Elapidae; genus Notechis; species Notechis scutatus. Next base: position 8,089,435 of record NC_142016.1, read on the forward strand.
AGAATTTAACTGTGGGATCCTTGGTGCTCTCAGCTTGGTTGTTTTCTTACAGACATTTCATTACCCAAACAAAGTAACATTATCAGTGCTGGTGCTGCAGTACTGATGATGTTAACTAGTTTGGGAAATGAAATGTCTGCAAGAAAACAACCAAGCTCAGAGACCTCAAATGTGACATTAAATAAGAGGTTACTGTAGTGGACAGAGGGAATGTCCTTGAAGGACAGGAGGAAGAAGCACTACTAAGGCAATGGTCATAAAGAGGAGCTTGAGCCAGGGTCAAGGAAGTAACATGAATAAATGTCTCAGATCAGTCCTTCCTTTGATCACAGAAGATAAAGGGGGAGGAGGAGGAAGTACATTCAGATATGAAACTACAGGTAGTCCTCGACTTACAACAATTCACTTAGTGACCGTTCAAAGTTACAACAGCACTGAAAAAAGTGAGTTATGGCCATTTTTCACACTTACGATCTTTGCAGCATCCCCATGATCAAAATTCGGATGCTCGGCAAGTGGTTCATACTTATGACTGTTACGGTGTCCCAAGGTCACCTGAACCCCTTTTGCAACCTTCTGACAAGCCAAGTCAATGGGGAAGTCAGATTCACTTAACAACTGGGTTACTAACTTATCAACTGCGGTGATTCACTTAACAACTGTGGCAAGAAAGGTCACAAAATGGGGCAAAACTCATTTAACCAATAGCTCACTTAACAAAATAAATTTTGGGCTCAATTGGGGTCGTAAATCGAGGACTACCTGTATATGTTACTAAAGATATAGGTAAAGAGATATGAGAAGTGTTTCCCACCCTAGTTTTCCAGAGACTGAAAAGAAAGGAGGAAAAAATACATTCAGGCTTCCAAGATTGATATTAGTCCAGGGGTGGGATTCTACAGATTCGCACCTATTTGCTAGAACCGGTTGTTAACATTCTAAGCAGTTCGGAGAACTGGTTGTTAGAAGAAATTACTGGCCTAATCCTGTAAGGAAGGCGGGAAGGAAACATTCTGGTGTTGCTTACAGAAACTGCCTCTGTTAACCCTTTTCACATTCTTGGCAGGACTAGACTTCCTGTCTCAGGAACCTCTCTGGAGTTTTTTCCCTCTCCTTTGCTGGTACTTTGCTTGTGTGGAGTGACCATTCAAAGTTACAATGGCCCTGAAAAAAAGTGACTTATAACCATTTTTCACACTTACGACTGTTGCAGCATCCCCACAGTCATGAGAGGCCAGGCGAGGAGATCCATGCCTCGATATGAGTGATATTGAGTTGGCCATGCCCAGCCAATAACATGACCATCAAGCCATGTCCACCCAATCACATGACCACCAAGCCACGCCCACCAGCTAAGCCACACCCACAGAACTGGTTGTTAAAATTTTTGAATCCTACCCCTGTATTATTCCTGCAAGGTAGTCCAAACAAGAAGCACAACCAGCAGTACAACTGTATCTTTTTTGTAAGATTACATCAACGGACTCTTGCAAATCTGAATGTATTTCTCCTTTCCTTCTGCACTCTAGAAAACTAGGGAGGGTCGCATCTGAAACGCTGCCCTGCCTCCTCCCCCCTACTTCTATGGTATCTTTTGCATGAAGGTTGCCTAGTCTGCCACTTTGCCTTCTGTCTCTCAAGGTCCTTCCCACGTACCATTACACACCACCACTTGTGATGAAGTGGGAAGCCTCTCCAGGTAAAGAGGCAAGGAAGATACACCATAGGAATCAGCAAGGGGAAAGATTTCCAAAAGGGTCTACTCTAGAGGTGCCCAGAAAGAGTGCAGAGAAAAGCAACAAAGATGATTAGGGGACTGGAGGCTAAAACATATGAAGAACAGTTGCGGGAACTGAGTATGTCTAGTTTAATGAAGAGAAGGACTAGGGAAGACATGATAGTGTTGCAATATCTCAGGGGCTGCCACAAAGAAGAGGGAGTCAAGCTATTCTCCAAAGCACCAGAGGGCAGGACAAGAAGCCATGGGTGGAAACTAATCAAGGGGAGAAGCAACTTAGAACTAAGGAGGAATTTCCTGACAGTGAGAACATTTGATCAGCGGAACAACTTGCCTCCAGAAGTTGTAAATGCTCCAACACTGGAAGTTTGTAAAAAGATGTTGGATAACCATTTGTCTGAAGTGGTGGTCCTACCTAAGCAGGGGGTTGGACTAGAAGACCTCCAAGGTCCCTTCCAACTCTGTTATTCTATTCTTCCCTGAGACCCCAGGGCTAAATTAGGCCCTCACAAGTCTTGGCTGCAGCTCCCATGTTCCTCTCAAGGGTCTACCAAATGCTAAATATTAATAGGTCAATAGAAGAACACAACCTGCACAGATATTGTGTCAATTAATTATACATAATTATATCCTCCATGAGTACAATTATTTCACATTTATATTTGATTGGAATTAAGTGAAGTTACATTCCTTCCTCATCCTGTTACTTTTTTTGGCCAATTTCACTACTATGAGAAAACTACTAAAAAAATCTGAAGCTGAAACAGACTGTTCTTCCTTGCTTGCTATTAATTCTGTTGGGTGGACCAGCAACAATTTTGAAATTATTCAGAAAGCTATTTTATGTTATTACCACTACAATCATTTCCTAGCAATAGCATCCATCAATTTCAGGAACACGGATGTCTTCTCTAATTCAAGATTGCACTTGAACTAAAACTCCTTTTATTCCCAGCCAGAACTATTTTAGCCCACATTTACCAGAAGTCATTACAGTGATCGACCAACATCTGAAGGATACCAGATGCTTTTGTTATTGACAAGAAGGTCTAAACTAGAGTTGCTTTGGGCAATGAAATGAGCAGCATATATATTTAATAAATAAATACCCCAATTTCCACATAAGTTGTATCACAAATGTGCAAAGGGAAGACACAAGATACTTCTTGTTCTTTCAGTGATTCTGGAAACCATCTCAGTTTTGAAAAATTCCTTTTCTCCCCTCTTTCCATTGCTCGTGGCATTTTCAAAGACGAACTCTCAGCAATGTTTAAGTCAAAACTTTCCAGAAAATGCCACAGTACATTACAGTTTCTGTGGTTTTGGCTGGTACCACACAGAGTAATTTAGGCAACAATCTTACGAGACCAAACCCAGCATATTCCTGTGAAAGGGGAATGTGCTGACCAATTCCTTGACCTGGAACTTCTGTAGAGTATTGAAAGTTTTGGCAGCCACACCTGGACTGCAGAGAAGAATTCATATCCAGAAACAAGCACGTGTCTGGCTATATCAGATCCTCAACTACTGTCACATGAAAAACAACAACAACTGGTTTGTTATATTATTTTTGTTAAACCTCCACAGTGGAAGATTTGATCCTACAGCATTTTCTACCAGGGCATGCACAATCTTGAGCACCATGAAGTTTCTTATATCCTCTGATATAAATACAAAAAAATGGAGAGGTTCACCATTGGGAAATAGAGAGGAGATCGGGGAAGAAGCTCATCAACTCATCATCTGGTTGAACAGCTCCTTGTGACAGGTCAAATCTATCTTGGTAGCTGTTTTATGAACAGGCAAGATTTCCCACGCTCCAGGGAGTTCTCAAGTTACAAGTGTAGTGAAACCTATTCATCATGGTCATCATTTGTGATGGTTTCAAAGAAGGCTGGTCATGTGAGTGATTCGATTTTACAACCTTTTCTGTGGTTTACCATCAGCGCAATTTGTTATGGGTGTCAATAGTTCTCTTGTGTATTGTTTTGCTGAAAGCCGGAAGTAAATATCAATTTTCAGCAAAACAGCCATAAAATGCAGTCAAGAAACCACGAGATGCTGTAAACAGCCATAAATATGACCTGGTTTGCTGAGTGCCCAAACTGCAGTCATTTGACCAGCGGAGGTGAGCATCAGAATTTCAAATCTGGGTCTTAAGTAGGTCTATCAGAATTTTGAATGGTCAATAAGTGATCAGTCATAAGTCAAGGACTACTTGTAGCCATTTTGGAGACCATTTCAAAACAGGCTGTCAAAATGCCTCTGGACTATATCAGCCACATATATTCTAAGAATCTGGATGGTAAATGCTTCTCTTGGACAAGGTCTGGAAGAATGATAAACTGTAAACCTAAGAAATGAATTCTGAATCTGGTCAAAGGAGGAAACCCAAAATATCACAGTTCTGATCGTCTATGGAGTGTCATGCCCTTGGTAGAGTCAGACTGTGAGGGAGAGGAGGAACAGCCAACAGGGAGTGGAGGTGTGGCTCCGGAGGTTGTGAAGGAGGCTGGGGAAGGGCAGAGGCCAGCTGGGCAGTCAGAGGAAGAACCAGGGCCATCCCCTCTGTATCCTAGGACACACAGAGAGGAATGGAGAAGGAAACAACTTGGCTTACAAGAGAGGAAGTGGCCATGATCCTCTTCATTGGTTACAGCTGGGGAGACTAGTATATAAGAGAGATGATTACAACACAGCCTTGCCAGAAGCAAAGTGTGTTTTATTTTGGGCTGAAGTTATCTTGGTTGGCATCCTTCCAACAGACTGCCTTGTTATCTCCTTGAATTTGGTAATTACTTATCCTGGTCCGTTGTGGGATTTCCTTCATTATAGTTTGTTTGGTTTTTTATTTCCCCTCTATCTGCTCATTAAGTTCGGACTGTATTGCTTTCTTTTGAAGACTATTTTTGAGTACGTTTTGTTTCCAACTGAGAATTATTGAACAGTGGGGCCAAGTTGGAGGCATTAAAGGACATTTATTTACGTTTTGGATTTTGTTACATTTGTGTTACACTCCGGGTCATCACATAGAGATTCTCAGTCATCCAGGTCATAGTTGTCCCAATAGGGCTTTTTCAAAACACAACTGGACTTTCTGTGTTTTTTTTTTCTTGAACATATTTCAGTTCTCATCCAAGAAGTATCTTCAGTTTGAACTGAAAATGCTTCTTAGATGAGAAGATAAACATCTTCAGATAAGTTCAGTTGCCTTTTGAAAAAGGATTTTTTGCCTTCAGGGTCACAGTTTTGATTTAGAAATAGATTTTTTTGTATCTGTCAATGATCTGATAAGTTGCAAATGCTCTGGATTTGCCCCCAAAGTTTGAAATCCCACATGAATAGATGGTTGTAGATTCTTAAAAATCTTAAGTTGGTATTGATGGATTTGATACTTACAAGTAAATCATTCAAAAATGTATTTTGACTCCAGTACAAGTTCCTGTGAGGTTTTTTTTGGGGGGTAGACTTTTCATACTAGTGAAGTTAGCCAAAAAATGACAGGATCAGGATGGAATGTAACTTCATTTAATCCCAATTACATATTGATATGAAATAATTGTAATAGTGGGGAATATAATTATGTATAATTATTTAATTATTCATCTATATGATTCATAAATCTTAATTAACTCAATGACTGTGCATATTGTCTTCTTCTCCTGACTAATCATTAGCATTTGATAGATCCTTGGGAAGAAGCCAAGACTTTTGACTCTTCTCCAAAACATCGCATTTTCTTTGTTGTAAGTGTTAAACATTTGAGGTTCCATATAATGGATGGGTATACTTTTGGAACAGTATTTAAAGGGACATAAATAGTTGAAGTCCCTAAAAGATGTTAACATAATGTTGAATGCTATCCCAAAACTCTGGAATTTATTTGAGGAATTATGGTTGTACGAGGCATGGAAGGTGGCAAAAAGAGAAACTGGAAAATGTTATATAATTCCAGACATTAAAGATAGGTTCTTGAGATGGGTAATTTATCCATTTTGGATATATTTTGTTTTGTTTTTAATTTTTTTATTAGTTTATAATGTAGCATGCAAAGAAAATACAAAAGTAAATAATAGGAAAAATAGGAAAGGAAAAGGGGAAGAGAAAAATGGGGGAAAGAAAAGGGGGAAAAGAAAGAAAAGGCATTGACTTCGGATTCCCTTTGGTGCAGTAGAATAAGGCTGTGATGACCTGGGGCATGACACAAAGGCAACACAATCACATAAGTAAGAAAAGTCCCTTTAATTTTGCCCCCAATATCCAGTTACCTTCAGCTAGAGAAAAAACTCTCCCAAGAATAGTCTTTAAGTGGAGGAAATTCAGTCCAAAAACAAAGTACATGTAAACTGTAAATAAAAATCCACACAAACTGCGCTGCAGCAATTAACAGGCAGGATAAGGAATTGCAGACTTCAAAGGCCAACAAAACACACACAGTTGGGAAGACGCCAGGAACCCAGATAAGCCTCGACAATAAAAGATAACTCATGATTTGCTTCCCACAAGTTGCTGTGCGTAATCTTCCTTTTTAAACACTGTGTTCCCAGCTAGAGCTAATGAAGGGAATCAGGGCCCTTTCCTCCCCTGTAAGCCATGCAACTCACATTGCTCCCTTCTCCGTTCCTCCCTGCATGCCCTAGGATGAAGAGTGGGTGGGCCTGGATCTTCCTCTGAATTCCCTCTGCCTTGCTCTACCTCTCCCCTGCTCTGCCCAGCCGGACTTTGCCCTTCCCCAGTTTCTTCCACAGCCACTGGAGCCACACTCCCATTCCCTGTCAGCTGCTTGGCCTCCCCCTTGGAATCAGATTCCAACAGGGGCATGACAAAGGCATTAACATCAAACCTCAACTTTTTACTTTTACATAATAGTTTAAACTATTATTAAACTACTATAAACTGTATATTTTCAACCAGAGAATGAATCAATTCATTCTTCATTAATATGGATTTCATGATATTTTATAACAATTCAGTGGCATTTATAGATAGCTCTTGCTACAGTATAGGCGTGGCCTGATGGCACAGTGGTTAAGATGCTGGGCTTGTCGGCTGGAAAGCTGGCAGCCTACATTTGAGATCTGAGCTCCATGCAACAGGGTGAGCTCCTGTCCTCACCAGTTGCTGACAACGTAGCAGTTTGAAAGCATGCAAATGTGAGTAGATAAATAGGTACCACCACAGTGGGAAGGTAACAGTGCTCCTTGATGTCATTCTGGCCATATGACCACAAAAATATCTTTGGACAGTGGTGGCTCAATGGCCTTAAAATAGAGTTGAGCACTGTCCGCTATAATTGGCAACAACTATAATCCGCAGGGATTCTTTTATAGTTACAGTATTTTTTTTACTTAGTTTAGTTTTTGTTTTATTTATGCATTACATTAAATTATACTAGTGTTTTTTAATATTTTATGGCCCTTTTTACTGCTTATGTTTTGAATTATTCTACCTTTTTATAAACTTGTTATATATTTCTTAAAAGTGCTAAAAATTAATTTCATTGCCAAAAATAGAAAAAAAATTGCTTGAAATGTTAGTCTTCTATAAACCAGAAGAACAACCACACCCCTTCTTTTTGCCACTTCTCCACCCCCATATGTGGAGAAGACATTTGACTCCAAGTTAAGTAGCCAGATCTTCACATGATAGAAGCATTACTTTTGTGTTGGACACTGGAGCAGAATAACAGAATAAGAGAGGTTAAAATGGCTGTCCAATCTCTTCTTGAAAACCTCCACGTTTGAAGCACCTGCAACTTCTGGAGGCAAGTTGTTCCACTGATTAATTGTCCTCATTGCCAGTAAATTTCTCCTTAGTCCTAGGTTGCTTCTCTTCTTGATTAGTTTCCATCCTTTGGTTCTTGTCCTGCCTGTCCTGCCTAATGAGGGAAGGAAATCGTGAGTTATCTTTTATGGTCGAGGCTTATCTGGGTTCCTGGCATCTTCCCAACTGTGTGTGTTTTGTTGGCCTTTGAAGTCTGCAATTCCTTATCCTGCCCTGTCCAGTTAATTGCTGCAGAGAGGTTTGTGTGGACAATGTGGTTCCTGATGCTTGCAGTAAAAGGGCCAGCTGGATTGCTCAAACCAAGTGCCCATCTTTCACCCATTCACTTCCACCTAATTCTTGAGTCGCCTTCAACATCTTAGATGGCTCCACTTTCCTGCTTTGACAGGAGATATTTTGTGAAAGATACAAATCAGACTGGAATGTGCAGGAGAAAATCTTTCTTCTTAAGTGTTTTAGAGACAGGCCATCTCTCTTTATTAATTTTGGCATAAAAGGACCTTATTTTCCCTCCCTCTTTAGGGTGAATATTATCTCCCCATTCCATCCTCACCCCAACGCTTTCTTCTCTCCTCTGGATGCTGGCTACTGCTAAACACAAGTCTGCTATAGACATTTGGGAGTTTTGTATTCCAAGCGTAATGGAATTAAAGAATTATCAGCTCACTACAGGGGAGATTTCATATTTTAGATGCCTAAAGCAAAAGAATTGGATTGTCTCAAGACCTACAGTATATATCCCTTTCTCTCTCATCTATCTATCTATCTATCTATCTATCTATCTATCTATCTATCTATACATCCATCTATCATCTATCTATCTATCTATGCATCCATCCATCTATCTATCTATCTATCTATCTATCTATCTATCTATCTATCTATCTATCTATCTATCTTCTATTTATTTAATCTGTCATCTATCTACACCTACCCATTTACTCCTGCAGCATAGATGGAAACAAGATTGAGCAGGTCTCCTCTTTCAAATGCCTGAGAGGTACCTCCTTCATTCTGCTAGTAGTAAGAAATCTCTTTGGGCTGATGTTGCTAAAAATGCACAAAGGAGCTCCCATGCCATTCTTAAATTCCTTAAGATGAGAGGTGGGCACTCTATCCCTGGAGCACTCAAATTATCTGAAACCAAGCCAATAGCACAACTTCTTTATGGTGCCCAGCTGGGGCGCTTCTCCAGTTTTGCACCATTAAAACTTGTTCAATCCAAATGTCAAAGATAGGCTCTTCAAGTCTCAAATTGTGTCTTTGCTGCCATCCTGTGACAAGAGAAAGGGCCTCATGAAAGTGGAGGCAGGAGTTTGGATGACCATACTCAACTATTGGCTCGGACAATCCTTTGATTCCCTTGTCCTTGCCCCATTAACTATGAGCGATGACCTTCAATCCACATGGAAAAATGCTGTGGCAACTAAAATCCTCATCCTTGGGCTTCTCTCCAGGTCTTCTACTCAGCATGGGGTATGATCAGGCCAAAGCACTCATTAAACAGGGTGTGTAGCCAACACAGAGTGCTAGTTGGAGCTAGCCATGTCCCTGACCGTGTTTCCCATGTGTCCTTTAGGTTTTAATGTTTGGTTTTAATTATGTTTTAATTGTGTATGTATAAACATATTTTTATGACTCTAAGCCACCCAGAGTTATCCTGTGGTAAGATGGGTGGCCAATACATTTTATAAATAAATAAATAAATAAACCTTTATTGCCAGGGGAACCAAGAGGGCCTATGCCTCCCCCAGCATTCTTAACTAAGCTTGAATTACCTAAATACCCTCAGTGTCTATATTACAGTGATGATCACAGTAGCCTCACCGCACCATTAATGCATAAATACCCAGAGTGCACAGGGCCTTCCTCTACCTGCCTGTCCCTTGCAGATTCAGTACTAACCCTGCTACAACATATAACATTGCCAGGTTTCTGGGCAGCACACTTAAAATTCATTGGATGAAAACCTGTACCATAAACTAGACTTCATATCTAGTTCGCCACACTCAAGTGCTCTGTCATTTGACAGATATAGTCTTCCATGTAAGTGGTGAAGACACTCGCCTCTCACTTGGAAGGTTGAGCGTTCAATCCTAGGTAGTGGCGGATGTTTCTCTCCTGGGGCACCAAGAAAAAAAATGTCTGCGGTCAACTCCCCATGGCGTCAGGAAGGGCATCCAGCTGGAAAATGCTCAGCTCCATCCAGTTGCTCTACCCCAAATTAAAGGATTACAGGGTCATAAAAATGAGTCTTCCATATACAACTTTACGTTCCCCTCCTTTAAGACCCTTTTAGACTTGATTTTATATATATATATATATATATATTTGTTTTCTTAAGTTTTCGCGGGTACTTACATGTATGGTGTTCGGCTTGGTTCGGGTATTTACAACTTTAAAAGAACTACAATGACGTGGGAAAATACCCGAACTAACCGTCAACACCATATATATATATATATATATATATATATATATATATATATATATATATATATATATATATATATATATATATATATATATATATATTATTTTGATATATATATATATATATATATATACTTTCTGCTTTAATATATCTTCTAGTGTTACATACTTTTTAAAACTTATACATTCTCTGTGCTTTTTAATTGACTGGACTCCACCCTCGTTGTGTTGGTCTATATAAGGATTTGAGTTAATTTGACTATATCTAATTTACAAATTTATCCAGTTTAACTGTTATTCTTCCCCTCCAGAAAATTCTGGGACTGTAGTAGAAGCCTTTTTTTTTTTAAGCAAAGCTCTCTTAGAAGTTTACTCACATTACAGCCCTTAAGCATTTTGGGGGGAAGACAAATAAACACCAGATATCTTTTGAATATCCTCTGAAAGTGGTTTAAGAAGGTTCTGAATTGGCTTTCAAGGGCACCACCAAGCAGGAAATCAGCTGGTTCTTGCTGCATGAAATGAATAAGGCAGGGGGGAGGCTGTGCTATGGGAAATCGATCTGATCAGACCTGCTAAAGATTTGGCAGCACAAAGTTCCATCACTTTGAGGCAGGAACTACACAAAAACAGAATGGTAAACCCTAGCATAGGTGTAACATGTTTTCCAAACACCCAAAGTGCTCCCAGTCCAAGAAAAACATGGAATATCCAAATCCTGCTCCATTTGTGGTCTCACCCACTTTGCCCTTGGTACCGCAAAAGAGTTTACGGGTGGCTTCTGCACACTAAAGCGTTGTCCGCTCCTTCCAAGGCCTATAATTTACCAGCCGTGATTGGGGTTATGAAACACATTAAGCAAAACCAAACAAACAGCAAAAGTATATTGTTTGTGCATTGACATCCTGAATATCCACATGAATGTAACCAGGAATTGAATAAATTCACCATGGGCAATTTCAAGGACTTGTGGTCTTGAAGATTTAGCATTAAATCTGGGTTATGGGCAAGAGGCCTCCAAATGCTTGCCAGCTTTAGGGATGAGAACATGTCCACCATCTTCTTATGAGTGGTCCGGAGGCGTCTGATTGTAAGCCTTGGCTAGATCCAGCAGGGACATTCTTAAACAGGTAACCCTCGACCCAAAAGTGCTTTTTCAAGAGGCAACTGATTTCCTTGTTTTTCTTTGAAGACATTTCGCTTCTCATCCAAGAAACTTCTTCAGAAGCAAAACGTCTTCAAAGAAAAACAAAAAAGTCCAGTTGCATCCTGCATAAATCACCTTTGGCTTAACCATGACCCAGGTGATTGAGACTCTCCATAGACAGGTAATCCTTGACTTAAGGGCACAATTGGGACCAGAATTTCCATCGCTAAGCAACTCAGTTGTTAAGTGATTCATGTCTGATTTCACAACCTTTTTTTTTGCCATGTTTCTTAAATGAAACATTGCAGTTCTTAAGTGAACCATGTAGCTGTTAAGCCGATCCACTTCCTCCATTGGCCTTGCTTGTTGGAATCTGGCTGGGAAGGTTGCAACTGGTGATCACATGACCCCAGGCACTTGCTATAAATACACAGCGGTTGCCAAGCCCCCAAATTTTAATCATGTAACCATGAGGATGTTGTGATGATTGTAAGTGCAAGGACTGGTTGTAAATCACCTTTTTTTTAGTGCTCTTGTAACTTCAAGCAGTGACTAAATGAATGATTGTAAGTTGAAGATTACTTGTATTCTTCTGTATACAAATTCAAAGTTCTACATTTCAAGCAGGAATGTGATATTATTAAGTTGGCAATTTTATATATCAACCTAACTGGAATCCTTAGCTTAAAATCTACAAAACTACAATTTGTAAATTGTTGTGCCCAACTTTAAAAATAGGAATGATGGCTGCAAAATCAGTGAATATATGTCAAGAGGGGAAACCAGATGAGAAGATGAGGGGAAAAAACAACACCAAATATTTTCCAACATTATTTCTGGTTTAGCTTGCATAGATTCAATTTAGGCCAAAGGTTTTTTGGGAAAATTTTCCTGGCAGCTTGAAAACTGCTGTAATTTAACAGATCATTTCAGGTACAGTAATATCATAGTTGGTCATTTATGGTGAGCCTGAATTGTATCTAAGCGAACCTGCAAGAAAGCTTTTGGAATTAGGGAATGACATCTTTCAGATTGTTAAAACCAGCCTAAATGTACCCCCTAAAACCTTCATTTTCCACCAATGAGAAGCTTTACAAAATACAAAGTATGAATATGTTTTAATGCAAGTTGTGGCTCTTAAACAGAGATTCTTTTCCAGCCTTCCTCAAGTGCAATTACCATACAGATGTGTGAACTACAGAATCCCCTAGCTAACATCACCATTACTGAGAATAGCAGTTGAAATCCAAAACACTGCAGGTGTCCAGACTGGGGAAAGCCCGTTGTATATAATCATTTTTGTTCTTCCTCACTGCAGTCGTCAGCTGCCTGTCTCCCTTACATTAACCTGATGAAAATAAAGCTGAATTAGGAAATCTCTTTTGGATTTGAACATCTTCCTCTATAGTGCTCAGACTGAAGCAGCTAGTCGGATAAGTAGCGAAAAGTTTCAAACCAAAAAAGAAAAGAAGTCCAGTTGCCACAACTCAACTTCCACACATCTCTACCTGGATGACTGAAGATGTTCATCAACATAAAACCCAGAATATAGTTAACACAGCCTCCCAATTAGTGAATTCCTCTGCATCATTTGCCCCTTCCCATCTAGACCAAGAAATTAAGCACCAATTTATTTCCATTATGTTGGCATGTCAATGTCAGGCACCCCAGGAAGCAAAAAAGACACATGGAATTACCTCCGAGTAGTTTCCTTTAAGGTTCCTCACCTATAAACAGAAATCTCATCAAACTAAAGCAACGATTTGCATCACTATAGATATATCTGAGAATCACTAGGGAGGAATGTTTATAACTCTGTTCCTCCTGACCAAACTTTCCTCTTTGCTCTCTGGATTGCTGCCCCTCCTTCCTGGGAATCCAGACTTCATTCCACCACAGTCTACATTAGCAGAAACTTGTAAGACTCTGTTAATGTAACCATATGATAAAGTAGAGCTAGTATATCAGGTTGTGCTACTTGTCTAGACAACCTTACCAGACTAGCATCACTTTTGCAAGTCATTTTGATATGGTCTATGGGCTAATCAATAAACTAAACTAACTTTTGCAAGTCTGAAATACATTTCTCCCCCATCACCTTTACAGCTCAAGAAACTAGGGAAGACCCTCTTTTCTAAGCTCTTATCCAACAGCTTCCCAGCTGTGGCTCTTCCTCCTGTTTCCCAAGGTCATTCTCACATATGAGTACATCATTGTCAGCAAAGTCAAGAAGGCGGCCATGATGGTGTGTCCCATGACGCCCATAAAGAACAGATGAAGTTTTCCATTGCTCTGTCACACTGATGGCCTTTTTAAAAAACTGTGTCCTATAGCAGTGTTTCTCAACGAAGCAACTGTAAGATGTATAGAGTTCAAGCATGCTGGCTTGGGAATTCTGGGAGTTGAAGTCCACATCCAGAAACCGGGCCATGCAAAGAAGCGAAGCCCCATCCACCGGATGCAGGCAGCATGTGAAACCACGCTTGCTCTGGGCTGCGGAAAAACTTCTCTCCATGGAACCGGTCTCTTCATGAAAACTTCTCTCCATGGCCCCCAACCTTTTGGGCACTCCCTTATAGGCTGGAGATAAGAAGGCAAGGTTATGGAGACCGGCTAAGTATTTCCAAGGCGTATTTGCACATAGTGAGCTGTAAGTGGAGAATGATCCCTGGGAATTGTGCCACTCCTCAACCCCATGATTGTAGTTGCATTACTTTGAAAGATGGCCAGATAATTTAGCCACCAAGGTAAAATAATCACATGAAATAAAGGCTGGCTGCTGATTTGTCATCTGAGCAATAAAAGTATTGTTTACTGCCCTGTGTTTAAATTAGGATTGCTCCCTAGTAAATATGCTTCCGATTATAACCTTCTTGAGCATTGTTTGGATCTGCTTTTAATGAACACTGATTTTTCTCTTTCAAGTCTTATGAATTGCAGTCATTTGTTGTTGTTGTTTTTTTTAAAAAAGAGGTAAGTGACTCAATGCATATTTTTAAAAAACCATTTAGCATGTAGAAGAGCTGAACTCATTGTACACGGCTTTGATCTACTCAACTCTGTTTTGGCAAAAGGTTTGTTTTTGTAATGCTTTGGAAAGCCAACATAGAGACAAATGTTTCAGAGAATGTCGGAAGAAAACTGGAGCAGGATAAATGTGGAGTTGATCAATGTGGTTTCAAAAGACCAGGAAAGGGTCTGCCTCTTAATAAACTGGTAGAATGGGGAGCTTGGCATGCTGGCATTAAGGTGTTTCAAAAAAGTTCATACTAGCAAGCTACCGGTTAGCTGAAAGAAGTGAGATCAAAGATAGTTTGGCTGGATGGGACTTTGTCAAAGGCCATTTCCAAGCACTTTTGCTTCCAAAGATCAAATTTTGCAAGCTTTTGCAAACATCACCACTGTTCCTCTTCCTTTTCCCCCTTCCTCCCTCTTTCAGGATTTCTTGCTTTTGAAGACTTGACAAGCCCCTCTGCTCTTCTGCAGACACCCCTCACCCATCCATAATTTCAAGATCCATTGAAATACCAGAGGGTAGCATTAATCAGAGGGCAAGGCTGCCAGGTACATATTTTGGCCAGACCAACAATGCATGCCAAACCACAGGTATTTTCTGGGATGGTTCCTGTTATGAAAGCTCTTTTTTTTCCCCATAAAGATTCTTTGTTGCTGTAGCCCTCAACCCCTTTTATTCTCTCTGCTTTTTCCTCCCTACTTTCCTCCCTTTCCTAAGGGGGTTCTTCTTTTCCCGAGATGTCATTCCATTGGCTACTTAACTTTGTTTAGCTATGATCTTTTGTGATAGGAGGAAATGCATCTGCTCTTCCAACCTCAGCCAGGGCAGGGACCCTTTGGTTCTAACTAAGATCAACCAACAACCAACAAAGCCTGGAGCAATCAACAATCAGTCGACAACCCACAAAGCTGGAGTAATTTTTCAAGGATTTAATGGGTCATGTTATAACTTGTAACAAGAGCACAGACATGAGCTGAATTACATTGGTGTTATTCATTAAAGCAGTATTTCTCACTCTTGGCAACTTGAAGGTGTATGGACTTCAACTCCCAGAATTCTCCATCCAGCATCTTCAACTTACCAAGGTTGAGAAACATTGCATTAAAAGGTAGGCTGAATTGGATCTGTTCTAGATATTATACTGCCAGCTACCTGCCAGCCTGTAGACTTGATGTTGGCACTTTGCTCTTTGCTGGATTTGAAGAAAAAGTATTCACTTTCTTCAGTGCTATTATAATTTCAGTCACTGAACGAATGGTTGTAAGTTGAGACTTACTTGTACGTATCCATGTTCATCACACGTAGCTTGTTTTTCTTCCATTTATCCTTTTAATCTCAACAGTCTTCCTGTGAGGTAGGTCAGGATGGAAGATCATGAGTATGTTTGTAAGTTATGCAAAGGATTTCTGAGTGTTGAAGTTCAAAGATTTTAAGTAGCCAAGCTTGAAAAATACTGCTTTAGGGGTTCAAGGCAGCTTACCCAGAAGTCTACTCCAACCACCCCACCAATAATAGCAACAGTACAAGGTGAGTTGAGGTGAGAGAGAGCCCAACTTCACCAATAATGTCAATGAAAAGTCTCAGTCATCCAGGTAGAGTTGTCTGGAAGCTGAATCATGGCAGTTGGACTACGTTTCTTTTTTATTTGAAATGTTTTGCTGTTTATTCAAGCAGCTTCTTCAGTTGCCATGACTTAATTTCCAGTTCACCCAATAATGATCTCATGGGGACTTGAATGTGGGTCTCTCTGACCCAAGTTTTATATATTAACACTACCATTCTTCCTAATACAGATCAAGGTCCAAAGAGAAAGATTCATAATCCGTGGCTAACATGGTTTGGGTCTTCAAATTTGTTTGCAAACAGTGTTTTATTGCTGGTAAACAGCCGTTTTCAATTAGTAACTGGTCATAAACTGGCTCCCCACCTTCTCTCCAAGGCCAATTCATTTTTATGAGTTTCTTAAATGTGGGAAGAACATGGTGATTGGCAATTTACATAGTTGGATGGCAGAAAGCAAGCGGAATTGTTCCATCTCTTGATGAATGACCGTTTTGCGTCATTTGCAAGGAACAAAGTTCACCCATCTACTGAATCTTCTACCACTGCAATCGTCTATCATTGCAATCCTGGACCCATTTTGGTGACCCAACATCTAGCTTAAACATCATCCTTTCTATCTTACATTTTATACTTGTGGTTTGATACAACCCTACACCGTAGGTCAATGTAGGCAGTGATGGACAAATGATTTGAGTTGAAATCCTCTCCCATCCTAGTACCTCCAGATGTGTTGGAACCATAGCAATCCTATGTCTAGTGAGGTGTTGGCTATACAGGTAGTCCTCAACATACAACCACAACTGAGCCCAAAATTTCTGTTGCTAAGTAAGATATCTGTTAAGCGTGTGTTGCCCATTTTGTGAATCACTGCAGTTATTAAGTTACTAGAATGGTTGTTAAGTGAATCTGACTCCCTCATTGATGTTCTTTGTGGGAATGTTGCGAAAGGTGGATTCCATGACGCTGGGACAATGCAAATGTCATAAATATGTGTCAGTTGGCAAGCATCTGCATTTTGATCACGTGACCCTGGGGCCCAACAGTTGTAAGTGTGAAAGACAATTATAAATTACTTTTTTCAGTGCCATTGTAACGTCAAACAGTCACTAAATGAACTGTTTAAATCGAGGGCTCTCTGTATAGGACAATAAAGCTAAGATTTCTGGTTTCAATATATCCAGTAAGATTTATATTGCAAAGGATGGCAAACTTCTTTTATGTAGAATTATAGTTTATGTAGAAAGTTGATTTTTAAGGAATTGTCCTAACAAATCCTAACAAATAGAAAATGCATTAGATTGGAAGACTGTAGATTTAATAGCAGGCTGCCCTGAATCATTCTGATTGTAGCTTGCATGCGTTTTATAAAAAGGATAACAGGAGAAGGGCCAATAGGTTATATTTTTCATGTATTAAAAATAACATTTGCTTTTTGTATGAGTATGAGTATGGTATGAGTAACAGGAAGCAAACCTCAAAGTAAGGGTGGAAATGTGTGGATGTACCTATTTTATTGGGACTATTTTCTAAAAGCAGTTACAAAGAAATCCCACTTTAGAAAAAGAATATGGCTTGGAACATGACATTGATCTGACCGTGAAATATAAATAAGAATAAAAATGTGCCTGCTAGAAAATTGGAATGTAGTATAACTGGTATAAGTTAAAGACATGAACTTACAAGTGTAATAGTTTTAAAATGGAGAGAGATCAGGATAGGCTGGAGAGCAAGCTATGTATAGATAGAGAAGAAGAGTTCTCCACTCCTCTACTCGTTGTAGAATACCTTATGCCACCAGACTTGAAATTCTAGAACTAGAAAACCTTGAATTACGCCGTCTTCGGTCTGATTTAAGCATGGTATATAAAATCATACATTGCAATGTCCTACCTGTCAATGAATACTTCAGCTTCAACCATAACAACACAAGAGCACACAATAGATACAAACTCAAAGTTAACCGCACCAAACTTGATTGCAGGAAATACGACTTCAGCAATAGAGTGGTCAATGTCTGGAATACTCTACCCGACTCTGTAGTTTCTTCCCCAAACCCCAAAAACTTTAACCTTAGACTGTCTACTATTGACCTCACCCCTTTCCTAAGAGGTCTGTAGGGGGTGTGCATAAGTGCACCAACGTGCCTACCGTCCCTGTCCTGTTGTTTCTCTTATTCTTCTTTTATTTTTCTTATATGTACCCATTTCATGTATTCACAACTATGTATACACTTATACTTATTATCTTGTAAACAATTGGCAAATCAAATAAAATAAATAAATAAATAAATAAAATAAAATAAAATAGATTGTAATTTTCAGCATATTCTGAAGCTCAGTTAGAAAAAAATGTCATTGGCTCTATCTGATTGTGAGATAATATATGCACAGAGCAGCTAATTTATTCTACACTCTGAGTCATTTCTAATACTATAGTGATGGTTAAGGCCATAGTCTGGAAACCTGAAAGTCATATATCCAGAGGTCCTTTGAGTATTCTCCTTCTGCCATAGCCTTTTCCAGGGGACATTTTACTTGGTCTCCTAACGCCACTGTAACAGAGGACAACCGAGTGGCATCCTTCTGGCAACTAAATGGTAAACATGCACAAAGTGCAATAATTTCAGTTGTCCCACTTCCTGGCTATGTAACATATAAGCATAATGGCTAGATGTTTAGTCCTTCCTTCCCCTTTTGGGAGAAAACCCAATCTTACAAGAGATAAGCAAAATCATTTTTTTTTTTTTAAAGAAAAGCTAACATGTAAAAAAAACCCCTCTATTTTTATCTTTAAATGGTAATATGCAAACATTCGTCGCTTGAGAAGATAAATTACAGAGCTGCTCATTTCCAGTGAGCAGTTGGATTAAAAAATAAACTCCTCCCCCCCCCCAAAAAAAAATCAATTTTCAGGCATAATGATGCTCATCTGTTATCAAAAAAGATGCTGCAAAGCTTTAAAATTATTATGACAGGTCACTCCTTTCTAAAGCATAACGTAACTTTTTACCCAGTTTTACAGTCATTTTTACAGCAGTCCTTAAATGAATCACAGTGGTTGTTAAGTGAATTGTACTGTTGTTAAAGGAATCAAGCTTCCCCAATTGTTTGTTGGAAGCCCAGGTGGAAAGGTGGAAAATCAGTCATTTGGCTGCAAAATGCTGCAACCTTCATAAATCTGAGCCAGTTTCTAAGTGCCAGGATTATGATCACATGACCACAGGGGTGGCACGACGGTCGTAACTTTGAGGATGGGCTGCAAGTCACTCTTTCTGAGGCCATTGTAACTTGGGCATTACCTGAGCAATGATTATTGATAATGGTTGTGAGGCTGAACTCAAAGAAGAGTGCATAAGCCTAAGTAAATTATTACATAAATTATTACATATTGCATAAGTAAATTATTACAGTATAATAATTTAGGAGTTATTCTGGAGAGCCAATCTAAGAAGGAGGAGGATGAAACTGGAGAAAGCCAAGGTCAAGTGAAAAGCAAATTAATGCCTGCTTTCCTCCAAACTACTGTTGTCCAGATGCTATAAAATCCATAACTTCATAGCCTGCAGCAATGGTTTTTTTTTATCAAGTTTGGCAACTCTACAATGTATGGACTTCAACTCCCAGAATTCCCCAGCCAGCATCTTAAAGTTGCCAAGTTTGAAAAACGCTGCTCTAGGGTTGATGGAAGCTGAAATCCGGTTCATCTGGAAGGCACATCCGGAAGATCAGGGAAGGCCACAAATTGATAGGGAAGAACAGCTGAATGAAGACAACTGTGGGGAAATGGGACAGAAAATCCCAGCGGCCGAAGATAAAATAACCAAAGAGAAAATGTACAGCTGAGGAACACCCAGTGCAGTTGTGTGCAGGGTAGATGAGGATTATTATTTTTTAGAGGAAAGTCTGAAAAGAAATTCAAAATGACAATTGTTCCTTTAAAAAAAATCCTTATAATTGTAAAGAATTTAAAAACAATCCAAATCAGGCAATTTAAACTTTTTAAGAAGAAGAAGAAAATAACAGCTCAATATTCCCCCAACTATAAGCATATAGACAAGCCAGAAAAATATACTAGGGAGAAAAAAAAACTTAAAGGATAAATGTGTTTGGTCTGGACAGAGGCCTATATATGAGAAAAAGCATTTGCACATTTTTATAGTCTGCAAAAATAACTGCAATCACTTCAATCTCAGTTTTGCAAATCAGTTTCAAGGTTAAATAAGGATTTCTGACGTTCCCTCAAACAACAAGCCACAGGGTGGCAGGCTTTAACGCCTAACCATTCCATGCCATTGCAACAACAGGAGAAATAGAAGAGAGAGAAGGGTTCCGTCTTTTGCAGTGAATAAAATGCAAAATGTGAGTCTCGTGTTCAAGGCCAGAAGGGTACTCCAATGCATCTGTAATGCTGCCCTGGGGCCCATTTAATAGCTTACCAGATCCGAAGCCAAAGGTTGGTGTGCAAAGCAGCGGCAAAAAAATGGCCTGGTATTGCTCCAAAAGATTAATAGACCACGAGAGAGAGAGAAATCAAAAGACTAACCTGACATTAAGCTTCTCTGAATGTCAAACTCATTTTCTGTATAAGAAAAGATTATTGATCCTGTTAGAATTGCTCTAGGCCCACTGTGGAATGTTCTGGATGTACAGTAGACCATGGAAGAGAAAAGAAGAATCATAGCAGGGTTATGCACAGAATAACAGCATGAGAGAATTTGAGGGGGGGGGGAAGTGCAGAGAAAAGCAACTAAGATGGTTAAAGGCCTGGAGACTAAAACATAGGAAGATTGGTTGCGGGAAGTGGGAATGGCTAGTCTAGACTAGAGGCTAGAAAGACTAGGAGGTGGCTAGAATGGCTAGAAAGACTAGGAGGTGACATGAGAGCAGTATTCCAGTACTTGAGGTGCTGCCACAAAGAACAGAACTGGAAGGTCCCTGGGACCTTATTTTCCAAAGTGCCAGAAGGCAAAACAAAAAACAATGGATAGAAACTAATCAAGGAGAGAGAAGCAACCTAGAATTCAGGAGAAAATCCCTAACAGTGAGAACAATTAACCGGTGGAAGAGCTTGCCACCAGAAACTGTAGGTGCTTCATCACGGGAGGTTTTTAAGAAGAGACTGGATAGCCACTTCTCTGAAATGGTGTTGGGTCTCCTGTCTGAGTAACTGATTGTTGAACTATATAGCCATTTGAGATGGGCATCTTTTCAAGAAGCCCCCCGCCCCCTCCATCCTAAGGGTCTGTAGATGCATCTAATCCTCAGTTTATGACCATTCAGATTTATGACAGCACTGAAAAATATGACTTACAACTGGTCCTTGCACCAACTATCACAGCCTCCCTACAGTCACGGGATTATGATTGGGATGCTTGGCATTGGAATGCATTTATGATGGTTGAGGGTCATGTGATCACCATTTATGAACTTTCCAACTGACTTCCAATAAGCAAAGTCAACTGTGCAAGCTGGATTTCCTTTAACAACCGCACAATTCATTTAACAGAATAGCAAGGCTCCTATGAACAGGGATTTTGTGTGCAATAAATCACTAGTCTCCTCCATTCTAATGCCATGAAGACATATTGTCGGTTTATAATACAAATCGGAAGCTTCTAATATTTCAGTGTTAGATAGGTCAGTGTTTCGCAACCTTGACAACTTGAAGAGGTGTGGACTTCAACTCCCAGAATTCCACACCACCTCAAGTTGTCTACTATTGACCTCACCCCTTTCCTAAGAGGTCTGTAGGGGGCGTGCATAAGCGCACCAATGTGCCTACCGTCCCTGTCCTATTGTTTCTTTTATTTTTCTTATATGTATCCATGTATTCATAACTATTTTTATACTTATACCTATTACCTTGTAAGCAATTGACAAATCAAATCAAATCAATAAATAAAGTTGACAAAGTTGGGATAGATTTGATTGTAAGTGAGGGAGTCTACTTTAAAAAGTGACTCAAGCAAAAACTTACATACCCACACCACGCTTAACCTACTCAGTTACAACCTAGAGGCTATGTTTGCATAAAGTGATGCACTTGGTTAGTTTTGATCCTGGTTAACTTCTTGATGTCCTATGTGAATCCATTCGATTTGGTTAATTGATGGTTTAGTGAATCACACAGATTCAACAATTAGATTAAGTCTATTGCATAAATACAGAATTTATGTATTTATAAATTATTTCAATAACAACTGCCATTAGATAACAACTTCTGGAGGGTTCTTGTCTTAGTAGTTACCAAGGCAGAGAACAAATATAGATTTTCCTGGTCAAAATGAAGCCAAGCAGGACATAAGCAGAGTGGTCTGTGACATTCACATCTTTCTATTTTGTCTCGATTGGACGGTTTTTACCATTGTTTAAAAGCAACAACAGAAGATAGCAAACCAGTTCAACATACCAGGCTGTCATTAATTATTTTGAAAGAGAGAGGAAAGAAACTCATCCACAAATACTAACAACATTTTAGAATGCAACCACACCCCTTCTCAGAAATCACCCAAAACCCAAATAGAGACAGCAATTTACCAGGGAGGGATCCCAAGAAAATTAGGACTGTCCCCAACAAGGGTTCAGTTTTCCTCCTCATTAGCCCACTTACAAAGGTGGCCAGCCACTGACTCTGCACATAAAATATGAAACGTGTCATAATCCAGCCGTGCTGGAAAATTTAAAGATTAACTCTGAACACAATTACTTGGAAGTGAGTTATGCTGAGTGTAATAGGACTGTAGCTTGTCTGACTTGTAGAAGGTTAGAAAGGTTAGAAAAGGAATGCTCCTTCATGAAACCTTTCTGGAGGAGTGACAGGGAGCCATTTACAACTGTGTCTCCTGTATTCCCGTCTGAGCTTTCCACAGTGGGATCTTAGCCCCTGGCTCAGCTCCTGATGGCTGGAGATGGCATTACAAAGTCAGCTATTCATGGCAATGCACGGTGCAGTCTGCCGACAGCAGGCCTATTACTAACCACAACAATTCAGTACATCTCCTTTGGCCGGCTCCATGTCTCAAACAGTGGTCTAAAAGGCATGCTAGCCCAGAAAGATGCTGTCGTTTGGATCCTGGTCCCACTCAAATGGTGGGGAAGGGAAGGAGAGAGGGAGGGAGGGAGGGAGGGAGGGAGGGAATGAAGGAAGGAAGGAAGGAAGGAAGGAAGGAAGGAAGGAAGGAAGGAAGGAAGGAAGGAAGGAAGGAAGGATGAATCGTGGGGAGGGAGGAAGGAACAAAGGAAGTTTCCACTTTCAGCAACACCTCTTCCATTTGGGAGATGGTGATGGCTCTTTAGCAGATAATAAGTAAGATTTCAAAGGCCGAAGAAGAGTTTTGAGAATGGATGAAGCCAACAGCCCTTCTCGGTCAGCATTCCTGTTCCCCCAGGGGTTGGAGAGAGGTATTTGGGAAGCTCCCAAGAATGTAACTTAGAACATTGACACAGCCTTATACTAAATAATGTTATAGGAAGACAAACTGGTGACTCTCCAGCTGTGTGAGGATTGCAATTCCCAACATTCCCAAGCAATTTATTCCCCAAATCCTCTAGCAATCCCCCATCACAACTGGAAGACATTAAACTGGAGAAAGCTACTCCCTATCAATCAACATTATGACTGCACATTTTATGATAGGAATCTTTTCCAAAAGCTGGAAACTGAAACTGGATACTTGAGGCGTTCAACAGTTTTGCCATTTTGAGAGCATGCTATAGGTGCTTTCAGAAAATTATTGCAAGAATGAGCATGGTCAATCACAAAACAATATTTCAAAAGAAGACAATCTGGAAAGAGTTTTCTACTCCCCACTTTCTAACAAACACTTCCAAACTTCTGAGCTAAGCTGGTGGGTTCTCCAGCTTAGCTCACAGCTGGTAGCTATGTTTTCCCAGTGGATAAGCAGCACAACGCTTCATTTATTGATCCTTCTGCAGACAACCTGTCTCCTGCTAACCATACATTTAGCAAATCTGTGCATTTCGTTCAAGTGGAAGCGGCAATCAACCATCTCTCTTTTGACCAAATGACACTTTTGGAAACCAGCTGAAGTTCAACATAACCTTCAAAAACAACATGTGAA
The DNA here is from genome assembly GCF_049901735.1 of Notechis scutatus. NCBI lineage: Eukaryota > Metazoa > Chordata > Lepidosauria > Squamata > Elapidae > Notechis > Notechis scutatus. The sequence continues at coordinate 8,113,196 of NC_142016.1, forward strand.
CAAGGCCAGCTCTACCATTAGGCAAAGCATGGATCAACCTCACATGGTAGAACCTGAGGAACAGGGGCAAAGTGTTAGAGAGCAGACTGTTGTATGCTGAGCAATCTTCTGTATAACACCCAAGAAGTACACAGCTTTAGTGGGGACAGAAGAATTTGCCTTAGTTTAAAACTTGCTGGGAAATATTTTATGATTGAGTATATTTATCTCTATCTTTTTCTCTATCTCTATCTCTATAGTTATAGATATAGATATAGATATATAGATATAGATTAGATATAGATATAGATATATAGATAAAATGAGATATATTAAGAAGTTATCTTGGTGATTTACTGGGGGGGATACTTTAAAATATATACATTTTAAAATATACAGTTGATTATTTAATGGATACTAGAAATGTATAATGAGAGTATTTTATTATGATTAAAGTAGGGGAATGAAAAATGCCATGTGGATCCTAAATATATTGGCTTTATTTTATTTTTACTCTTTTTAGCTTGTTTATTATATATCGGCTTAGAGAAAATTAAGGATAATAATGATGTGCAATGTAAAATAAAATAGGTGGTAAGCTGAAAATGGAAATAATAGGGGATAAAGAATTGAAAACCTGTGTGGATGAAATGATATTGATATTGAATTAATGAATTGAAATATGAAATGCAAATTTATTTAAAGATGAGTGAAATAGATAACGATATGAGATATTCTATAAGATTAATGGAAATGAAAGTATGACTATGTACAAGTGTTATAATCCAGAATCATGTTGCTCACATGAAGAGATGTGTAAAAATTTTAAAAAATAAAAAACTTTTTATTTTTTAAAAAAGAATCTGCCTTAACCAAATCTTGCTGTAAAAGTCAACCACCAATCCTCTTGGCTTCTAAAAAGCTCTGACCCTGCCATTAAAGAGAGCATAACCATCACTTTGGGAGGTGAATTGTGGCTAGGGCTGAACTTCTTCACCCTGAGCAACTTTTTCTTGAACCTCAAATGTGTTATTCTCTGCAGTGACTTAACCTCAGCACTATATTCAGCAAAACCCCAGAAAGAGTGCAGAGAAGAGCAATAAAGATGATTCAGGAAGCTGAAACTTATGATGAATGGATGCAGGAATTGGGTACTTCTATAAAGAGAAGACGTAGGGGTGACATGATAACAGTGTTCCAATATCGGAGGGGCTGCCATAAAGAAGAGGGGGTTCAACCTATCTTCCAAAGCACCAGAAGGCAAAACAAGAAGGAATGAAACTAATGAAGGAGAGAACCAACCTAGAACTAAGGAGAAATTTCCTGATAGTTAGAACAATTAACCAGTAGACCAGGTTGCTTCCAGAGTGCTCCATCGCTGGAAGTCTGTAGAATCCAGTTGCCTCCTGAAAAACATCCATCGCTGGAGGTTTTCAAGAAGAGGTTGGACAGCCACTTGTCCAGAATGGTATCCTCCTTGTGCGGGGGATTGAACTAGAAGACCTCCAAGATGCCTTCCAACTCTTGTTATTCTATATTCTTCTGTTATGTTTAAACAGAAGTCCAGTGAAATGTTTATTTTCTATCCCCCTAAGGGCAGAGTTAGCAGATAATTGGACATGCACAGGAGGGACAATTGGAAAGGAGGACAATTTTGCAATTGGAAAACTGCAAAAAAAAAAAAAGGGTACTTAGGCCTCCATGTAAATGAAATTACTTTTTGCAGCATTGGGAAGGTTGGTTTTCCCATCACAGGAATGTGCTAGAGCCACTTAGGAGGCAAAAACCATCAGTGTGTAACTCAGGGATCCCCAAACTTGGCAACTTTAAGACTTGTGGACTTCAACTCCCAGAATTCTGCAGCCAGCATAGCTACCTGGAGAATTCTGGGAGTTGAAGTCCACAAGTCTTAAAGTTGCCAAGTTTGGAGACCTCTGGTGTAACTGATTAAGGTCTTGTCAATTTCAAGGAGCAGCACAAAACAGGGTACTGATCAACTAATTAACAGAGCTAAGTTTTTAAATTTGCTATTAGCCTTATTAGGAGGAACTGTTCAGGAAGAAATAGTTGGATAGTCAAATAAGTTGAACAATATTTGATTTTAAGGATATGCCTGCTGGATGGAGAATATGGGCATAACAAGGAGGACATGTCCTCCTTTTGCCCGGCAGCTGGTAAGCCTACCTAAGGAGGCACTTAAAGTGACATCTATGTACACCCAATGCAAGGGTCTTCAAACTTTGACAGCTTTAAGACTTGTGGACTTCAACTCCCAGAATTCCTCCTCCAGTCATGTTAGCTCAGGGATTTTGGGAGTTGTAGTCCACAAGTCTTAAACTTGCCAAGGTTGAAGACCCTTGACCTAATGGAATGAGCGGGAATGAGCTACAAAACTGGGACCAGAGGGGAAGAAGTCCTCCTACAAAAACTTTGGTCGGGAAACTTCTTTGGTTCACCCTTGTTTGTCTCCAAGGAATGTTCTGTGCAATCTAGACTCGACGTAGCTCTGACTTCATATCTCTTCTGAAATCGGTTCAATGGGATCAAGCTATTTCCTCCAGAAAAGCCAAGTTGCACACCACTCCACACACAAGTCATAAGCTTTTTTTTTCTTTTTGTGCTACCTGTGATCTTACGTTTCCATCCTCAGAAGAACCTTTGGCATTCAATGGGAGATGCCTCAATCAAATGCAGGAGGTCAAGGGGACTGCAGATTTTTGGACTTACAGGCAGTTGCACACATAGGATAAAGTGAGAAGGTAGATTGATGGGAGATAATATAATTGATCTCCATTTTATTTTTGAGTAACAAAAGGGAAGTTTTATTCCTTCAGGATTTACAGAGTGATGGGATACAGAATGAACCCTTTTCTTTATTCACCATGAAGTCAACAAAGAAAAAGACAATCTTGGATCTTCTTCACACTGTTTTCAAGGGGTTAAGAAAAAGAAATGATAGAGTGGAAATACCCTTAATCAATGCTGTCAGGCTCCCACAACTAAATGTTGGCAAGACATCACAGGGACTTTACATGGTTAACCTAAGATGCATAAGCATGGTTCTTAGTTCTGCATCTTCACATTAGTGGAAGACTTACAGACATAGCAAGAAGAAGCTATAGATAGCAAGAATTCAATCAAACAATACTTTATTGCCTGATGCTAGTGTGAAGTTCCCATTTCAATCAAAGTAATTCAAACCTGTAGGTCTTTCCTGTTTGTCCTTCCCATACATTGATGGGCTCTTTGCACAGCCATTTGGCAAACCATTCCACCAGTTCTCAGCAGATTTCTGTCAATGCTAACCTTACCCACTTTCTTCAGTTTCCTTTCAGTAGGGTCTTAGTTTCTACCAAGGTGTTATTTAAGTCATGCCTCGATTGCTTCTGACAATAATTGGTTGTGTTCACCCTCTACAATGAGAAATCTCAAGAAGTTAATCATCAGGATGCCATATTATTTCAATAAAGATGAAAAGACGTGGGTTTCAACACCACCCATAAGGCAGCCTTTCAAACTTTGGAATGCCACAAACCACTAACATTTCAAACTGCAGACTAGTAAGGGGAGAGCTGTTTTTGTCTAGAATAAGCACACAAAAAAAAACTATCAGGAAGGCTGAGCACTGAAGAATGGATGCTTTTGGATTGTGGTGTTGGAAAAGACACTTGAGAGTCCCTTGGATTTCAAGGAGATCAAATCAGTCAGTCTTAAAGGAGAACAACCCCAACTGTCCTTTGGAAGGCCAGATACTGAATCTGAAACTCAAATACTGTGGCCACCTAATGAGAAAAGAGGACTTGTGGGAAAAGACCCTGATGTTGGGAAAGGTGGAATGCAAAAGGAGAAGGGGACGGCGGAAGAGGAGGCCGTTAGTTAGGGTCATCAAAGCAATAAACAGTGGTGCTCAGGGTGGCCTGGTGTGCTGTGGTCCATGGGGTCATAAAGAGTTGGACATGACATAGCGACTGGACATCAAGGTAAAAAAGAAAGAAAGAAAGGAAGGAAGGAAGGAAGGAAGGAAGGAAGGAAGGAAGGAAGGAAGAAAGAAAGAAAGGAAGAAAGAAAGAAAGAAAGAAAGAAAGAAAGAAAGAAAGAAAGAAAGAAAGAAAGAAAGAAAGGTAGAAGGAATTTGGTAGCATTTTTTCAGAATAAGACACCTGATTAAAAGGCTTGAGCTCACAAAAGCTTCTTGATGGAAACTAAGGAGAGACGCAACTTGGAATTAAGGAGAAACTTCCTAACAGTGAGGACAATTAACCAATGGAACAACTAATTGCTTTCAGAAATCATGGGCCCTCCATCACTGGAGTCTCCTTTTAAGAAGAGACTGGACAGTCACTTGTCTGAAATAGATTAACAAATTAACAGATAATCAGAGTTGGAAGGGACCTGGTAGGTCATCTAGTCCAACCCCCCACCCAAGCAGGAGACTCTACACCATTTCTGACAAATGGCGGTCCAATCTCTTCTTGAAAGTCTCATGTGATGGTGCTCCCACAACTTCTGCATGTTCCATTGATTGATTGTTCTCACTGTCAGAAAGTTTCTCCTTATTTCCAGGTTAAATCTCTCCTTGTTCAGTTTCCATCCATTATTCCTTGTCTGGCCTACAGGCACTTTAGAAAATAGCTTGACCCCTTCCTCCTCCCTGTGGCAGCCCCTCAAATATTGGAAGACCTCTATCATGTCTCCCCTGGTCCTTCTCTTTACTAGACTAGCCAAGCCCAGTTCCTGCAACCGTTCATTGCATGTTTTAGTCTCCAGTCCCCTAATCATCCTGGTTGCTCTTCTCTGTACTTTTTCTAGAGTCTCAACATCTTTTTTATAATGTGGTGACCAAAACTGGATGCAGTACTCTAGGTGTGGTCTTACTAAGGGCTTTATAGAATGGTATTAGCAGGGGTGGACTAGAAGACCTTCAAGGTCCCTTCCAGCTCTATTTGGATTCCGATTCTGCCTGTTTAATAACAATTTTAATAACAGTCAAAAAGGTGCTACAGACCATTAAAAACTTCAAATAAGACAGAACTGTCTCATCACTTTGAAGTCTCAAATTCAGAAACCTGCTCTAAATAATGCAGCTCAACTAAGCTGAAGTTGAAATGCTGAAGAAATGCAGTGGTTTCGGAACATAAAAAGGATGGGGGAAAATCTTCCATATAAAGAATTCATTTTGAGTTGGATGGAATTTCTTGATAATAAAAACATTAGAAAATTTGGTCCTTGTGGCTTTATTTGGAGAACTGGGAAAATGAAGAGAAATAGCTTCATATCCTTTTTCAGTGTGGATGGTAAATGGGTACTTAAGAGTTTTTCCTCTTATTTAATAGCCCTCACCTGTTTAATACTGCTGATACTGTATACTGTTAGATAATTAAAGGAATTTTAAAGGCTGTATTTCTTAAGAAGCAACAGCTGCATTCCTAAATTCAGTAGCCAGAGTTTGATTTAGAACTGGTTTGATGTAGAAATTGAGATGCATATTTGTGGTTCATGGCTGAAATTTTCTCCTAAATTTTTAGGGGAATGAATGAAATAGATATATAAAAACATAACAGTCTGATAAACTTTCATCTGTAAACCACAATTATGTGCATCTATTTCATTAAAAAGGGAATCAAGAGCAGCTAAATTCTTCATTAGGTGGTAAGTTCCTGTTGCTTCAATTGAATTAAGAGTTACAGTAAACTCCTATTCTCCTGCTTTGTCTGGACAAGATGGAGAACATAATCTTGTAGGTTTCTGGCTTCCTATGTATGTCTGAACTCTGTCAAATGTGAACCATGCTTTTCCTTCTTGCTCAGCTTGGCTAAGTAGGAAATGTGTGGTTTTCCTTTGTGACTATGTAAGTGAAAATTTAATAACCAGTTCTCTTTCACTGAACTGGTGTCAGGCCCAGGCAACCAGATCCACACATGAACACTTCACGTTGACTAGTTTATTTTAGTTCTACCTATAGTACAAGAATCTCCCCATACTGCTTGCCTTCCCTTGAGAACAAACAGATAAGGTTCCATGGAACTGGTATGTGTGTGTGTGTGTGTGTAACAGATGTGTGTGTGTGTGTGTGTCCACATCTCTTGCTGTTGTGCAATGACTCAAGACTAATTCCCCGCTTCATCCCTCCTCCTTGGCTGGCTGAGAATTTCCCAACTGGCCAGATAACACCCCTAGGTTGCTAATTTCTGGAGCATTCATCTGCCTCTTCTTTGCCCCTATTTCAGTGGTTGCTAAAATAGTTATGAGAAAAGATTAAACACAGGAATTTCTCCTAAGTTAGTATTTTAAAAACTATTTCATTCCATCCTCACAATATGATGGACTGTATATTAGATGGAGCCAGAAAAAAGAGAGAATGGGAATGGGGGAGGCACTGTGTGATCTCCGTTGTCCTTTTGTTATCTCTATTCCATATTGTGAAGGAAGAGGATCCTCACTTTTAATTTTACATTCTTATTTTTCAATTGCTAAATAGTATAGCATTAAAAAAATGCAAAAATGTTACAGGGTTTGACAGATCTTCATGGTAAGGCAGATCTCTAAGACTAGAATGGGAATAACAGAAAAAAACTGCCCAAAGTCCATTGGAGTTGTCCAGAAAAAAAAAGTGTAAAGTCTAAAGTAAAATAAAGTAAAGTGAAAGAGATTGGACTGCCATTTGTCAGAAATGGTGTAGGGTCTCCTGCTTGGGCAGGGGATTGGACCAGATGACCTACAAGGTCCCTTCCAACTCTGATTATCTGTTATCTGTTAAATTTGTTAAAAAGATGGAGTGGAGTAGAGTGGAGTGGAGTGGAGTGGAGTGGAGTGGAGTAGAGTAGAGTAGAGTAGAGTAGAGTAGAGTAGAGTAAAAATAGTTGTGATAGCAGTCACAAATGAGAACCCAACAAGACTTGTGTGCTAGTTGTTTTCCTAACTTGTTCCAAACTCACAATTTATGACAACCAAAACCAGGACAATGGTTCCAATGAAGGAATGGGTGGACCTGGGCACGCTGGCCTTCTTCCAGCTGCATTTTACAGTCTTCTTTGACACTGGATATTTTATTTTTTTAAAAAGCATAATTGTATTTCTCCCTTGACTTTGTTAGGATTTTCTGTCAACATTTCTGAGAGAAGGACAATGTTTTTAGAGTGGGTGTTCAGGATACATTCTTCCAAACATTATGCTTGGGACATTCAGCTAAAATATTTGCAGTTTCCAGTCTGCAAAATAGAGTAGTTACAAAAACAAGGAAGGAGTAAAGAACCAAAAGCTGGGTAAGTTTCACTGGAGCTTGGCCACCTGGATTCAGAAGAACAAGGAGTTCAAAAATATCTCCCGAAAAAGATTGGATTTGGCTGAAGACCTGAAGAAAAATGCCCTGCTGGTTAGCAGAGTGGAGGTACTCTGGTATTCAAGAGGTAGTTGTAGCATGGATGGAGTCGAGGTTATATTCCATCTTTCTGGGTGTTATAGCCTCTTCTGATGTATTTTTTCCCTGCGTTGTGAAAATACAGAGGCTACAGTCCTAGGCCAAGGGGATAGTACAGTACAAGAAAGTCTGCAACTTTATGACCCCAACTGAGCCCCAAATTTTCATTGCAACTGGGCCGCTGGCTGGTACATACGCAGCTGAACCGCAAGTTGTTAAATGAGTTTTACTCCATTTTATGACCTTTTTTGCCACAGTTGTTAAGCGAATCACTGAAGTTATTAAGTGAATCATGCGGTGGTTAAATGAGTCCAGCTTCCCCTATTGACTTTGTATGTTGGAAGATTAGAAATGGAGCATCCACAACTTCTGGAGACAAGTGGTTCCACTGGTTAATTGTTCTAACTATCAGGAAATTCCTCCTTAGTTCTAAGTTGCTTCTCTCCCCGATTATTTCCACCCATGGCTTCTTGTCCTGCCCTCAGGGGCTTTGGAGAATAGCTTGACTCCCTCTTCTTTGTGGCAGCCCCTGAGATATTGGAAAACTGCTATCATGTCTCCCCAGTGCTTCTTTTCATTAAACTAGACATACCCAATTACTACAACTGTTATCATGTGGCTGTGGTGTAGAGTTGTAATTGCAGGAATGTTCTTATCTTGGGTGGCAAACCTCAGATAAGGAATGTTTACAAGCAAGTACAACTCAGGCAAACAAAGTCACTAATGTAAAGGAGGATTAGAGACAGGAAGTAAACATATGTTAGACTTTAACTAGAGATAATTAATTGTGTTAATTACTATGCTAAACAGAAAGTTAAGCAGAAACCAAAGTTAACCAATGTTGGAGGATTACTAAAAATGTGTATAAATGCAAGACTAGACTCCAATAAAGTTCATCATGAATCAGTTGATCATGATCAAACACCCTCGACTGCCTCGTCATTACAACACTCTGGGACAATCCAACAATCATAAATACACGCAGTTGCAATTTTGATCATGTGGCCATGGGAATGCTGCAATGATCATAAGTGTAAAAAACAGTCTTGCATTACTTTTTTTCTGAGCTGCTGCAACTTTGAATGTTCACTAAATGAATGGTTGTAAGTTGAACTTATGGGATTCCAGAGTACCTGTACTAGGGGATCCCATAAGTTATCTGGAGGGACCCTAATACAGAGGTTCCCAACCTCTGGGCGATGGTCCACTATCGGGCCATGGCCTACTTGCAACTGGGCCGCTGGCTGGTACATACGCAGCTGAACCGCAAGTTGTGATGTGCGTGCATGCACATGTGCACTGACCTACCACTTGAGTGTGTGCGCCAGCCTGTAGCCTGGTTGCAAATAGGCATGGCCCAGTAGTGTATCGTGGGATGGGAGTTGGGAACCCCTGTATTAGGATCAGTGGTGGATTCAAATAATTTAACAACCGGTTCTCTGCCCTAATGATTGCTTCCAACAACCAGTTCACCAAACTGCTCAGAAAGTTAACCAACTGGTTCTCCCGAAGTGGTGCGAACTGGCTGAATCCCACCACTGATTAGGATCCCTCCAAAAAACCACCCTGGGCTTGATATGTGTTGCAGCCTGTTGGCTGACAGCCCCTCCAGCAGCTGAATCAAAGGAGGAGGGGTGGGGGGCAAGATCAGCATCAAGGCAACCTGAGACCTCCGAGGGAGAAGAGGGAATGGAGCAGTGGTGGGATTCAGCCAGTTCGCACCACTTCGGAAGAACCGGTTGTTAGCTTTCTGAGCAGTTTGGTGAATGGGTTGTTGGAAGAAATTATTAGGGCAGAGAACCGGTTGTTCAATTATTTGAATCCACCACTGGAATGGAGCTGGCAGAGAAAGAGAGACAAAGGCAGAGCCTGGGCCATCCGTCAGTGCTCAGATGGAGAGTCAACAGCCCCCAGGTCTGGAGGTGGCTGATGAGGAAGAGGAGGAACAACTGGGCCCAGTACCTGACGCGTGGATGCGCAGAAGGCAGAGGAAAGGAGAGCAGTGGAAATCTGTGGGCTGGTCCTTGGGACGGAAGAGCCACCACTACTAGCAAAGCCCCACCCTAGCTCTGGGGGTAAAAGGCAGGGGGAGGCGATGGATATATGTGGCAGACAACTATTCATCTTCTGGTCAGCCTGGAGAGAAACTTTTTGCCTGGGCTGCCACCATTCCTAATAAAGGAATCATTTGAGTTCACGTCAGAGGGTTTGTCGTGTTTGGGGAGCTGGGTCAGAACAATATGGATGCAGCAATGATCTGACTTGCTGCCAGTACATCTATTTTGGCCCTTAACTACTGTCCACTTCTCCAGGACTCTGGCACAACTTTGTGCCAAATTTCATTGGATTCCATGCGAAAGACTGAAGCCCAACCATTTTGTCTATAATTTTAATCATTTATATGTGGCAGGACATCCAACAACCTTCTTTAGCTCTCCTGGTTAACGTATGATTTGTCACTGACAATTCCAAATATATGAATAACTCATGATCAAACTTTTTGGAATGACTGCTGTAGTTTTTTTTTTTCCCCTCAAAACCAGAAACATCTGAGTTCATTGCAAGATCTAATGAGAGAATTTCCACACATGGCAGTCCAAAATATGTTTCTAGCATTTCTAGATGGAAAATGGAACAGAAGCGCAATGCCCAACTTGAACATCCCATTAAACCTGCCATGCCCCTGTCGGAGTCTGAAACCGAGGAGGAAGATCAACCGCTGACAGAGAGTGGGAGAGTGGCTCCATTGGCTGTGTAGGAAACTGGGGAAGGGCAAAGTCCAGCTGTGCAGAGCAGGGAAGAGGTAGAACAAGGGAGGGGGAGTTCAAAGGAAGACCCAGGCCCAACCCCTCTTCATCCTAGGGCATGCAGGGAGGAACAGAGAAGAGAGCAATGTGGGTTGCGTGGCTTATGGGGGAGGAAAGGGCCTTGATTCCCTTCATTAGCTACAGTTGGGAAGAGAGTTTAAAAGAAATGCATGCTGAGTGTGGCAGTTTCTGGGAGCAAACGTGAGTTTATCTTGTGTTCACTTTGGTTATCTGTGTTCCTGGCATCCTCCCAACCATGTTATTTTTGCCATGCCTTCACGTCTGGAATTCTTGCTCCTGCCGTGCCGGACTAATTATCTCATTTTGCCTTGATTGGATTATATTTACAATTTTGTTGGCCACATTTTGGATTTGATTCTCTGTAGCCAAAGGCTGTTTCTGGGAGAGTTTTTCTCCAGCCAGAAGGTAACCAGGACATTGGGGGCAAAGTTGGAGCTAACAAAGGGACTCCTACTGATTATCTGACTGTGTTGCCTTTGTGCCACGCCCCGGGTCATCACAAAACCACAGTTTAGTGTATTGAGAATGAGCAACCTCAATCTTTAGAACCATGCTTCTCAATAAGGTCATTAGGATGAGATTTGGAGCACTGACATTAACTCATCATGTTGTCCAATCTCAACAACCTTGAATTATATTCAGCTATGGATTCTTTGAAATTCTCTAACCATATAAGCAAGCTTGTTGCATAAGAACCACCATTTATATTAATTATAATGGGATGCTAGCTAGACTTGATAAATTCAATTTAATATAAATCAAAAACATATTGTAACTTTCTGGTCTAAATTCCTATTTGCAGTTTAATGTCATGATGGTGTCATGAACGAAAATTTGAGGCAGTTCACTGTTAGCACATTAAAGATGGATCTGCTCATTGTTGTAACACAAATATTTACTTATATGTAACTAAGCTTGTTTTGTAAAAACTACCTAATTGTGCTTTATTTAACAAACCATGGACATATTTGGTGTGATAGTTTGTTCTTGAGAGTGTTGCATTTTAGCATTTACAGCATAAAGTTCAGCAAAAATTGCATTCCATGTCAAGTACATATATCAATTTCAAAATCTTGTAAATGCCCCAACCTAAGTGCAGCTGTCAGGCGCAAGAAATGAGGAGCCAAGATTGTTCAAATGAGAATAAGATTATTCCATGCTATCTCTCTACAAGAATCATAACTATTAACGGTCAAAGCAAATTGGCGATAGATAAGAACCAATGGAAATCAAAGAGGGCTGGATTTAGATCTCTTGTGGACACGAAGAGACTTCAAACTGATGATGTGCTTGACCCCTCCCTCAGGCTCAGCCAGGTAATCTCCTATATCAGCTCTGCCTTGATTGTGAAACGGTCCACTAACTATTTTAAAGCAGTGTTTCAAATGGCCCTTTTCATAATCCAGATTACAGGCTTACACTGGAAATGTAACAAATCAACAAAGTTCTAAGATTAGTGTTATTCAAAATGAATTTTTTTGCCAATATAGCATGATGTCCTAGATTAGATCCACATATTGCATTGAGCCATGCTTTGTTTAACTATTGTTGACTAAGTAAAATAAAACTGACTGGGTTTGCACAACAATGCTTTATAAACCATAATCGCTCTATTCACACATCACACAACACCAGAGATAAGCAATGTTTGGAGATTAGGTAGTACAACCCATGTTCTTAACATCTAAGACAGTGCTTCTCAGCCTTGGCAACTTTAAAACATGTGGAAGTCAACTCCCAGAATTCCCTAGCCAGCATGCTGGAGTATTCTGAGAATTGAAGTCCACATATCTCAAAGTGGCCAGGTTTGAGAAACACTGGTCTAAGATGTCATCCAATGATGTAACATAGATAGAATAGATAGATAGAATTCTTTATTGGCCACGTATGATTGGACACACAAGGAATTTGTCTTGGCGCAAATGCTTTCAGGGTACATAAAAGAAAAGATACATTCATCAAGAGTCAAGAATCATAAGGTGCAACACTTAATGATAATCATAGGGTATAATAACTAATCAAAACATACTAGGAAGTCAATATAAATCATAAGGATACAAGCACCAAAGTTACAGTCATACAGACACAAGTGGGAGGGGATGGGTGATAAGGAGTGATGAGAAGATTAATAGTAATAGTAGTGCAGACTTTGTAAATAGTTGGACAGTGTTGAGGGAATTATTTGTTTAGCAGAGTGATGGTGTTCGGGGAAAAAACTGTCCTTGTGTCTAGTTGTTCTCTATAGCATCATTTTGAGGGTAGGAGTTAAAACAGTTTATGTCCGGGATGTGAGGAGTCTGTAAATATTTTCACAGCCCTCTTTTTGACTCATGCAGGTCCTCAATGGAAGACAGGTTGGTAGTAATTGTTTTTTTCTGCATCCTAATTATTCTCTGAAGTCTGTGTCTGTCTTGTTGGGTTGCAGAACCAAACCAGACAGTTATAGAGGTGCAGATGATAGACTCAATAATTCCTCTGTAGAACTGTATCAGCACCTCCTTGAGCAGTTTGAGCTTAGAACATTCTTTGTTGTGCTTTTTTGATGAGGTTTTTGATGTTAGGTGTTCATTTTAGGTCTTGTGATATGATAGAACCTAGAAATTTGAAGGTCTCTGCTCTTGATACTGTGTTGTCTAGTATTGTAAGAGGTGGTAGTATGGGAAGGTTTCTCCTAAAGTCTACCACCATGTCTATGGTTTTGAGTGTGTTCAGTTCTTATTTATCTTATTGACCAAAAATATTCAGATTTGGTTAGCCAAGGGACTGTAGATGTAGTTGGGAAGGAGAGACACCCCTTCCAAGAGACAATACTCCCATATGATTCTATCCCAGTGTTTCTCAACCTTTACAACTTTAAGATGAGTGAACTTCAACTTCCAGAATTCCCTAGTCAGTCATGAATTCTGGGTGTTGAGTTCCACACAGCTAAAAGTTTAGATGGTTGAGAAACACTGTTCTATCTAACACCTGGAAAATAGATGAAATTATACTGTTAAACTAAGAAATCTGGCACAACAATCTTGAGGCACTAAAAGGTGGGTTTCATGCAGTTTGTGTGGTATGGTGTGACCACTCTGATGCTAAACCCAAACCAACTAAATTAGGGGTCTCCAACCTGGCAACTTTGAGGCATGTGGACTTCAATTCCCAGCTGGGGAATTCTGGGAGTTGAAGTCCACAGGTCTTAAAAAGTTGTCAAGGTTGAACACCCCTGTAAAGCTCCTTGTGTCTCAATGCCATGTGAGGTGGACTGAAATATCCTAATATGTCTTTTTATTGATTTTTATTGATGGATTTAATCCAAGTTAATTTAAACCTTTTCTGTGAAAACACCTTCAGAAATGGTTGTTGTTCCGTTTTTCTACAACCTGATCCATAGTTTCTTCCTTAGTCATATATATCATAGTTCAAGTTAAACCTTTCTAAGGCCCTTTTCACAGAAGAGGGGCAACAGGAAAGTTATTGAGTGGGGATGTTGGGAAAAATGAAAGAATTCAGAAGTAAGAGGAAGTAAATTAATGTGAAAAATCAGAAAACAATTGGAAAAAATGTGCAAATTCAAGATTATACATAATATGAATAAAAATTAAATAACAATAAATTATAGGAAGAGAAGGGAAGACTGTGAACAGAGAAAATAGTAGTTTTCAGATACGTGAAAGACTGTAACAGGAAGATGGCATGGGTGTATTTTCTATAGTTTCTGAAAGTAGAACAAGAAGCAATAGACGGAAGCTTTATAAAGGGAGATCCAGGTTAATGTGGATTACAAGATTCTATAATTTATAAGAGCCTAAATTCTATTCATTCAGTGCATGAAAATGTATTGTATGTTCAGAATGAAAATGATTGATAAACTGAGGGGATAAACAGCAATGAAAAGCAAAAAAAAAGGGCAATTGATTCAATGTAAATGTTTAAGAGAATACGATTTCACCAGTGAGTGATAAAACAAAATCTTAATACTCTAACAATACAACCAGTAGTGCCTTAGTAAGAATCATGCCAAGCAGATGAAATCAAGCTCTTTGCTCCTTTTTAAGTCAGTGGGGTCAAGCTGGGCTTTCTGCTACAGGACATGCAAGAGACACTTACTAACAGTTCTATTTTTACTGGCAGATGAGTGGACTATCACACAATGAAAGAATGAACACCAAGGAATCCAACTGTTGGGCCAGTTATTAAAAACAGGATATTCAGAGCAAAGGGAGGAGGTTTTCATCACCAAAGAAAAAAAGTAACAGAACAATTTTGGAGGGTGGAAAAAAAAGGAGCTAGAGAGAAAATGAAGGGTCCTGCTTCTGAGGAGACCACCAAGGTCCCTTCCAACTCTATTATTCTGTTGGGGAAATTATGTAAGAATCTCCTATCCGATAATATATATATATATATTAGTTCTATGCAGATTCTGGACTGTAGAAGAAGCCACAATTAACATAATAAGTTGCTCTTTTAGTACAAATGGAGGGATTCAACATCTTGCCCACAACTGAGCCACATCAATTTCAGAAAGACATGATGTCCTCCAGACAGATTAACATTCAATTTCAGAGTCTCTTAACTGGCATCAGTGTTTGGAGTTTCTGAGCCAAAGGTCATGATGAGACACCACTTTTCTCACTCTGTGCTGTTCTGTGGCTGGTTTGACACAACCCATATATCCCATTTTATGTGATCTATGGGCTTTTAGATGTGACATTTGTGTCGGGTTTTTTGGAAACAATGTGTGGGAGTGGATTATCCCCTGTAGCCCTTTTCTGGCATGCTTCCTTGACTTGAGTCGCACAAGAGGCAGAACTTAAGTGATCTTGAAGAACCTAGGCATGGCTGATTCTGGTTAGGATATTGATGATTAGAACTGGGGACAAGTTTCTCCACCCTTCCCCCCCAAATTCCAGGATTAGGTGTTGGTCAACCACTTCCATATTGGAAAGCTGCATAGTCACATTTCTGAAATGCATCAGGAAGTTTGATTCAATGGAAATTTGACCTTCTGTGTGTGAAGCTACTCATTAGGACTTAGTATGATGTACAAACCAAGTCATTTTTGGCTTCTTAAGCAAACTGTAGGTAGCTTTTCAAGAGCCTTATTTCTCTCTCTTTCTCATCACTTCTGTGTGTCAATTTTATCTTACTCTTTCTCCCTGCTCCTCATTCTCCTGCTCTCCTTGCCTTGCCAACTTTGAAGAAGGGGCAGATGGCTCTTGTTAAAAGTTTGAACTGACTTCTTGCCTAGAGCTTTTGACAACAGGCCAAAAACTGCACACAAGGTTGTACCCACTTCCAATTTCAAGCAATCCTCTTGGAAGGGCTAGGAGAAGTGGGTTTTGTGGTGGGAAAACTGGACATTCATCTCTAGCACTGGGCTGAACATGCAATGAATCATGGTTTCTAGAGAGTGCTGTCTACAATGAGAGGGGAGAAGGAGGGAGGGAGGGAGAGGGGTGGGGAGAGAGAGAGAGAATACAAAACTTTTTGTTTTGTTTTGGTGTCTTCAAGTCAGTGTTGACTCCTGGCAACTGCCTGGAGAAGTCTCAGCAGTTTTCTTAGCAAGATTTCAGAAGTGGTTTGCCATTGCCTGCTTCCTAGGGCTGAGAGAGAATAACTGGCCCAAGGACACCCAGTTGGCTTTGCACTTAAGATAGAACCAGAACATACCATCTTCCAATTTCTAGCCTGGTGCCTTAACCACTACACCAAAGTATCTTTCCGTTTTGGTAGAAACTACAAAAATTAAATTCCATCAGTTGACTTTCAAAGGACATCCATTTCTTTTACTAGTTACCATCTGAAATCAATCATTCTAAATAAAATCAACCCAGCGTTGCTGCCCTCAAGTCAATTTATCAAGTGGGGCTTGATCAATAAACCCTATAAATTATATATACCAGATACGATCTACTGGATCATTCCGAATATTGATGCCACTCATCTGGGGACCATGCCAGGCTGACCTTGGTTGATTTGGAACCGCCAAACAGAGCCAGACCTGGTTAGGGCTTGGAGTAAACCACCAGGAAATCTTACAGCTGTAGAACAGATTTGGACCTTGAAAAATCACCCCAGTAAATGAAAAATGCACGCAAAGGTTTGGCTTCCTCCCCTTATAGTCTTTTATTTAAAGCAATACACAAGCAATCACTGTTTTGCATCTTGCAATCAAGTAAATAATATAGACAAAATGTTCCAAAGAAGGGATAGAGGCCAGCTACCTAGTTTTCTTATTTAGGATTTACAGTAAATGACTCCCACCCCAATCCCATTCTTTCCGAAGTCTGCCCTCTCTACAAATATAAATACATTCATGAACTCCATCCCATGGACTTTGGAAAAAGATACCACGGTTCTGAAAATAAATTCCATATGAAATGTACGTTGGGACAATGGAGCTTGGCATTCAAACATGGGGGGATGCCTTTCTTTTCTGTCCCCCCTCCCCCCCTTCCCCAGTCTAAAAGTTCTGTTTTCCTGCCTGAAGCATGGCTGGACCCAACCATGAGCACATAAGGTGTGTGGGGGGGTGATTTTGTGACATGTCAAGGGTTTTGCTTTTAAGGCAGGATGAAGGAAAAGGGAAGAGGAAGGGAGGAATGAAGGAAGTTTTCCAGGGTTAAAAGAGGGAAAATGTGTTGTTGTTTTTTTTTCCTTACAGCTTTTCCTGCTAAACTAACCACCTGGATCACTTCTCTTCTCTCAGCCCTGCAGACTCAAGAGAAGGTGGTGGGGCTTGTTCTTTTCCTATTTCTAAAGTTTTCCTCTTTCTAAAGTGAAGGCGGTGGTGACAGGGAGCAAGGAGAGAAAGAGAAAGAAACTTGTTTATGCTTCTTTTAATATCTCCCTTCTGTTTTACATTTACAGTCGTTTCAAAAGATACAGTCCTAGCTCAGCCAAGATTCCTAAAGAGATATCCTGAGAAATGTAGACCAGTTCTCTAACCCAGATTCAAAGAAAACAAATGTCAGGCCAGCTATTGATATGAAATAGTTTAAAAATGAGAAAAAGCTGCCTCAGAGCTAGGTTTACATTAAACTACATTTCTGCAATGAAAGGGAAGGGAGCCGCCAAGGAATTTCCCTCAGCTAAGGAAGAAAGAGTACCAGGGCAGGATGGAAAAGGCTAAAATTACCTGCCAGCAAGGTGTCTGAAAAAATTGTGTCCTAGTCCTTAGCAATCACGGGGCCAGAAGGAGAGGGAATGCATTGGGGCACTGTGACAACTGGTACTCCCCGACTTACAACAGTTCGTTTAGTGACCGCTCAAAGTTACCACCATTACAGCATCCCCATGGTCATATGACCAAAATTCGGATGCTTGGCAACTGGTTCATATTTATGACGTTGCAGTGTCCCAGGGCTTGTGAGCAACTGTGGTGACCTTCTGACAAGCAAAGTCAATGGGGAAGCCAGATTCGCTTAACAACCATATTACTAATTTAACAACTGCAGGGATTCACTTAACAACCATGACCAGAAAGAACATAAAATGAGGCAAAATTTGCTTAACTGTCTCGCTTAGCAACAGATAACAGCTGTGGGGGCGCAGTGGTTAGAATGCAGTACTGCAGGCTGCTTCTGCTGACTGCCGGCGGCCAGCAGTTTAACAGTTTGAATTTCACCAGGCAGCTCAAGGTTGGCTCAGCCTTCCAGCCTTCAAAAGTTGGTAAAATGAGAACTCAAGATTTTTGGGGGAAATATGTAAACCACTTAGAGAGGGCTCTAAAATCATTGTGAAGTGGTCTATAAGTCTAAGTGCTATTGCTCAATTGTCGTCATACATCGAGAATTACCTGCATAAAGTTGACGTTGACGGAGGAAGATAAAATTGTTTTGCATACCATTCCAATCCCTGACATCTGTGTGTCCTCTCTTTTTTATTTACTTATCAAGTCTATTGGATTTCATCCAATTACTTTGGCTTCAGGTACTGCCAACAATAAGTTTATTTACAGTAACTAGCCAATAAGACAAAGCACACACCAATGCACAAAAACAAGACACTTCAGTGTCATAAACCTTTTAATTCCCATCCTTGCCCTGCAGACAAAATCTCTTATTTTCCATTGTCTATGCTGTACGACTTTCCTTTCACAAATGAAGTGTGATAGATTTAAATATTCAAGCAGCTTAAGAACTGCCAGTTTATTTCTTAAAGTGGGTCTCATCTTCACAGATCTCCTATGTCTCAGAACTTAACCTTAAAATCTAACCAGGTTTCCTGAGGCCATCTTGACCATATCTACCCCAAAGCATTCCTGGGATGGTTCCTTGATTCATTTGTCATTATGTATGGCTCCAAACATTTAGCTTCCCACCCGACCCCACTAAAGTAACTATACTACAATTGGAAAATGAGACAAACATGTGCCAGATGAGCAAGAAACAGAGTCAATGATCTAAATGTTCCCTTATAAATCTTTGGGTTAGAGTAACAAAGTAGAAAATTCAGGAGCATATATAATTGGGAGTGTATAAATATATTAATGAAATGTATTTACAAATTGAAATATCAACAAACATATCCAACAGGGGAAATCAAAATCTTCAAGTTGGCAGGTATAACCTCTCCCAAGAATGTGACTGCTTGTCTTGTGCCTCTGAGCTGAGATCCGTTCAGTGTACTTATCTATATTCCTCAACCTTTAGTATCCAGGGGGAAAACTAGACACATGTCATAATCTCCGGGTGCAAATTGACATCATTTGCCCAATGCTGTCATAAAATAATCTATATAATCTCCCCATTGCTCCTTCCAGCCAGCCATCTATGTCTTCAACCATGCTCAAATCAGAAAGTGATACTCTAGTTTGAACCATGTCGACCATTTACAACAGAACACAACAGCTTCTTTACCTCCAGCCATTAGTTGTGCAAAGTATCAAGCCACCTATTCCTTACACTTACTTCTTCAGAAGCAAATCTTGGCTTAGTAAATTAAATCATGGTATTTGGGGTTAGGATGGTCACCAGGTATAAAGGCAACAAGCCCTAATAATTCTTAAGCATGCCTACCCTGGGTTACTAATTTGTGTGAATGATTCACTAATGCTGTTTTTCTCAACCTGATCTCCCCTAACCAACCAGGCTGGCCAGACATTCTCATTGCAAATTCATTCAAAGGACCCAAGACTAGGGAGGTAATTTTGCTCAGCCCAGAAAAAGGAACATTTTGTGGAATGCTACATTAATAATGCATTAGAAACAAGATGCCAAACCCTATTTCCCGAAGCAGCAAGACCCAAGCATCTCCCGTTATTCAGAATCACTGCTAGCAAGTCCTAATTGGGGTTCCCTGTTTGCAAACGGTGAAAGGTTTTGTTTCTGATGAACGAGCAAGCAAAGAACATAATGAAAAGACACGCACCTTCAGAGCTGGGCCACCTCTGTTCCTCCGCCTCCCAACCCAAAGGATAAGTGGCCTTTTGCAGGAGAAGAATAGAAAATATGAACCCTCCATACAAATAAATAAAATCCCATTAGTAGAGAGACTCCACCCTCTTGAATAAACTCAGCTGCTCCCCTTTTCCTGCCCTTGTTTTGCCCTGTAAGAATGATTGACAAGCCTAGCTTTAAATAAGGATGTTGTGGGTTTAAAGCATGTGACCCGTTTTTCCTCTTGTTTTCTTCATTCACCTCTTTTCAAAAATCCAGCACAGGGTTTTTCTCCTCTCTAACGTTTTTTTTTTCTTTTTTCCTTGACTTTTTCCGCTCCTTTCCCAACGGGATCCTTAATCGGGAGCACACGGGAAGCGTCTCCACGTTCCACATTCACCCCTTTGCTGCTTACACTGGCAACTTTCCTGAAACCCTTGAAGGGTCTCAGTGCCAGCTTTGCTGCACCTGGAAGGCCAGCACCCCCTGAAAGATGGACTTAAACAGACTGCCCTGAACCTGGTTCACTATTTTTTTTTATACCCCATCCATTACAGGTAGCCCTCAACTTACAACCATTCATTTAGTGACCATTTGAAGTTACATTACTGAAAAAAAGTGTCTCACATGTATGACCACTGCAACATCCCAGGGTCATGTGATCCAAAATTTGGGTGCTCGGCAACTGACATGTATTTACAAACATGTGATCCCCATTTGTGACCTTCCCAACCAACTTCTGACCGAGAAAGGCAATGGGGGAAGTTGGATTTGCTTAATAGCCATGTGATACTGATTTGCTTAACGACCATGGGGAAAAAAGGTCACAAAATTGGGTATGACTCACTTAAAAACTGCCTTGTTTAGCAACAGAAATTCTGGTCCTAATTGTGTAAGTTGAGGACTACTTGCACAATGAAGATTACAAACTGAAGGCCATGGGGTCTCAATCTCTATTTATGCACCTCTTGATTGCACTTGTTTTGTGAACACAGCCAACTATTGTTTACCAACAAACTAACCAAAAACATAGAGTCTTTAATACAATGTGTGACCCCAGTCAGTGCTTCTAATTTGGTGGACAGGGAGCAAAATGACTCCAGTTTTAGTTTGAGAATCTGAACATATGTCCATCATCTGTGTGACACTTATTGGCCTAAACAGAATTAATACACAATACTACCTTCACACAATAGGTTTAAACTGGCTCATCAATTAAACCATGCTCTAGGTTTGCACCATACAACAGGTATGTATTCTTACACCTGCCTCCCACCAAATAACATAAAAAGATCTTTGACCTAACCAAGACTGAACCTGATCGCATTCAGCTTATTATTCGAATGCAGACACTGGGTTTAACTGACTTGGTTAAGCATGTTGTATGAATCCAGCCTTGAATTTCTTTCTACTTAAAAGTGAGCCAGAAGCAGCGGCAAACCCTGCTATTTGTGGAACAGGGTTTCAGGAAAACCTGGAAGCCCAACCCTGAATCTATAGAGAATTTTCCAGGATTTGGTTAATGGTTTGGTGCTACTTGTACAAGCAAGTTAAATAATACGCAGTTCCTATAGGAAAGTTTATGGGAGCCTTTCCAGACAAGAATGATTCACTGGCAACCATACAACCCAGTGTTTTTGGATGTTAAGATGGAGCTTGGAAAACTTCTGCTCTTACACAATAGCTCTTCAAAGAACCGCTCTCCAAACCCAAGTCTGAGTTTTAAGATTCACCAAAAATAAAAGATAAACCATAATTTTGGATGGAGATCTCTTTGGCGGCCTTCTTTTGCCCACCGCCCTTAATATCACTCACTTTATAATTAAGGGGAAGAATTCTAGCTGCAAATAGATATCAACTCAAATCAAATCAGATATAAATAGCAAACTTGCAAACGTAAGTGAGTGAAAAAATAGCTACATGCCTTGAAAACACAGGAGTTACAGCGGAAACTTGACAGACCTTTCAGCAGCCATAAACTGAACAGTCTGTGAACATACTGAGGATAGGATGTAATTCTTTCCGTACGCTTAGAATAGATTCCAGACACGTGTCTAATAAAGTTCAAAACACCACGGGACATTGGAACAAAAGCAACAGATGGGACACAGAGCAGCCAGTGGGGAGAGGCAGATCAAATATTTCCTAGGCAAAACAGACAAATGAAGGTCCCACTCAATCAGGTCATGGACTGGCCCAAAGGGAAATGGAGATAATTTACAGAAGCCTTTTTGCATGCTAGAGATGGACTCTTCAAATTCTGCTTTGCAAGAATTCAATGGGGTTTGGTAAGAGAAACAAACAAACAAAAAGTTTGCTCAAATGCAACTGTCTTTCTATCACTACTACAGCCTTGCTTGTTGATAAGGGATTCTGGCATTTTTATTTAAGCCAACAGGTTAGTACTGCTTCATATCACCTTGAGTAAGACCACACTTGGAATATTGCATCCAGTTTTGGTCATCACAATTTAAAAAAAAAGAAAATTGAGATTCTGGAAAGACTGCAGAGAAGAGCAACAATGATAATTAGGGGACTGGAGGCTAAAACATTTGATGAACAGTTGAGGAGTTGATTTTTGTCTAGTGAAAAGAAGGACTGGGATGACATGATAGCAGTGTTCCAATATTTGAGGAGCTCCTACAAAGAAGAGGGGGTCAACCTATTCTCCAAAGCGGGGGTCTCCAACCTTGGCAACTTTATGACTTGTGGACTTCAACTCCCAGAGTTCCTCAGCCAGCAAAGTCCACAAGTCTTAAAGTTGCCAAGATTGGAGACCCCTGCTCCAAAGCACCTGAGTGCAAGACAAGAAGCAATGGATGTACATTAACCAAGAGAGATGCAACTTAGAACTAAGGAGAAATTTCATGATAGTGAGAACAATAAACCAATGGAACAGTTTGCCTTCAGAAGTTGTGGGTGCTCTTTGACTGGAGGCTTTTCAAAAGAGACTGGATAGCCGTCTGAAATGGTATAAGGTCTCCTACTTGATCAGGGGGTTGGACTAGAGCATCTCCAAGGTCCCTTGCAATTTTGTTATTCTGTCCTGTTCTTAGAGGTGTAGCAACCTGGAAAAGTTTGAGAGCCCCTGAGTTAAAGCACCGTAACTCAATGCTTTAATAAGCACAGACAGCTTTTACTTTTCTAAGTTCAGCCATCCAAAGCTGACGAAAGCACAGTCACTGATTCACCCATGCTAGAAAGGCAGGAAATCCAATTTTCAAATTGTACTGATGCACTTGTTTCACTGAAAATATGTCTGGAAAGGCAGGAAACTGCACTACTGTAATTTAGCGGCTTTCCAGCATCGCCGCCACACAAGGCTTTAAGGGAACACACAAGCTGCTCACCTCAGCATAGAACTTTGGGGTTCTCAAACTGAAGGTTGGAGTCCCCCAGGAGATCACAAGCAATTTCAAGAGAGGTTACCTCCTCCGCCCCTAAGGCAAACCAGACCAGCCTTGTGCAAGCTGAGTGACAGTTCTCTCAAAATTTGCCCTGGGCTTTGATCCCTGCTTTGAAACCATGAGTTTGATCAGGCAAAGTTGGAGCAGGTTTTGATCTCACTTCTGCTTTGCCTAGGTAGGTGGAAGAAGCTATCCATTAACACAGGGGTCTCCAACCTTGGCAACTTTAAGACTTGTGGACTTCAACTCCCAGAGTTCCTCAGCCAGCAAAGCTGGCTGAGGAACTCTGGGAGTTGAAGTCCACAAGTCTTAAAGTTGCCAAGGTTGGAGACCCCTGCATTAACAGACCAGATTTCTGTTCTTTCAGGCACTTGAGCTTCCAGAAGACTGGGAGACCACCATTGAGAAGTAACCTGAGATAGAATACCTCTTCATTTGCAACTATCACCCATGGCACTCAGCCAAACGTCTTCCATCTCCAATTTAAGAATAAACTTAAGTGATGATTCTTCCTACCAGCAGATGACACTGGTTGGAGAGGAAACCAAAGCCAGGAGAATTCAACAATCATTGCTCTTCAAATCTATAGTCAGGACCAATCCCTGTTCTCATTATAGAGACAGATTAACAGGGCATCATAGGTTATGCCGTGTATTTTTTTAACCAGTTTCAAGAGTGGAGGAATGCACAATAATGCAGCCATGATTTAGATTTACGAAAGATGTACATTTTCTCACCACTACAAGAACTTGAGATGAGGAGCTGGTCTGCACCATCCCTAAATGATGTGGTGGAATGTAGTCTGGATTCCCAAGAGGGAAGAACTGCATTCCTGAGGGTAAGAGGCAACAAAGCTTAGATAGTTTGTTGGGAGAAAGAGAGTTAAGATGGCTCCTCCTTAGACATTCTCAGACTATATATCTAATGATGCAAGTAATTACTTTAGGTTGGCAAGGTGTCTGACTATAGCTGAGGAACAGTAAAACAAATCGCTCAGAAGTAAGGAGTCCTTGATTCTTTCTTGAGCTTAGTTCTTGGGGCTCAGAGAATACCAAAGATTCCTCATTTCAACTCTGAGCTGCAAATATTCACCTCTGTCTTGCTCAGAAGTAATTCCATGTGACTTTCTGGTTCTTGGGGCCTGACAATATTTTTACAATACCACCACTGCTCCATGTACAATATCATTTGATGTCTTTCCTCACAATACTTACATATGTAACTAGAGGTAGAAGCTGTGGTAGCTGTATATCTTGTACACCTTATATGACATGTAAATTTCTCCCCTTATTAAGAGATGCTTCGGTGGCCCCAGTCAGAGGGTTTTTTTTCCCAGTGAGAGAAAAAAAAAACCTCCTACAAAATTTCCAAAATGTGGTACATTCTGCACCGCTGTTAGAAAGTGTTAGAAATAATCCATACAGAGGTAAGACAGGTTTTGACTCGGAAACTGGTTTATGTCGTCTGAGATTTTTTTCCCCCCAAATAAGTTTGGCTTTTGTTAGGTTACTTGTTTTGAATTGTATGTTAACGTTTGGTCTCTGACTGAATAGCAAATAAATAAAATTAATGAGGCTGAGGGGATTTATACCCATCTGTTCCAAGACCATTATTTTTAGCCACATAATTATATTTAATTACTTTTCAGCAATTTTTTTAAAAAGAGGAAACAATCGTTGAACCAAATAGTTCAAATATTTTAGCACCTGTATAGGAGTTAGTGTTGGAATGGAAAATCCACATGGATTTTCTGAGAAAGTCTGGAGAGACAGTGCCAGAAGAAACCAATATTCAGTTGACAGATCTTTCCTGAAAAATTAATATGGATTTTTGTTCCTGATGTTTAGTTTTCCACGGCCATTCCTCTGCAGGAAGCATCATTGTGTGCAAAAGCATTGCTGCTAGAACAGTTATGAATTGAGCCAGCCTAATGAAGGTGAAAGAGCTGCTATGTACACTCTGAGCTAACTGCTCCTGCTAACTCTGGCGTTAAACTTAGGAAATTGTCTTGCTGTTTAAATAAAGGAGTAAGGGGAAACTTTCTGAAATGACTGAAGGTTGAGATAATTTTCTTAGGAAGACCCTGAACACCAACTGCGAATTAGAAAAATAAAATCAGGTTTCAGAGAAACCAGATCAACGCCAAGGTTGGGAAAGAGATGTTTGTGTAGAAGAGAATGCAGCTAATGGATTGATCACAACCAGACGGTGCCCCAGAAATTGGTGTCATATGGAAGAGGCAAAGATGGATTATCAGGAACTCAGCAATTTTTTCATGTGGAAGACTTGTCCAGGCAATGGGGTCTCCAGGATGATACAGATGGTACATGGGGTCTCCAGGATGATACAGATGGTACATGGGGTCTCCAGGATGATACAGATGGTCCAGGATGATATGAAGTCTCGTTGGTACCAACATGGCCACCATTTTAACATGTTTTTCCATACAGATAGTCCTCAGTTTATGACAATTGAGCTCCAAATTTCCATTGCTAAGCAAGACAGTGGTTCGGTGAGTTTTGGCCCATTGTAGAACCTTTCTTGCCACAACTGTTAAGTGAATCACTGCAGTTGTTAAGTAAGTAACATGGCTATTAAGTGAATCTGCCTTCCCCATTGCCTGCCAGAAGCTCCCAAAAGGTGATCACATGACCTCAAGACATCGCAACAGTCATAAATACATGCCAATTGCCAAGATCCAAATTTTGATCATGTGATCATGGGGATGCTGCAAAGGTTGTAAGAGTGAAAAATAGGCATAAGTCACTTTTTCGGTACCTTTGTAACTTCAAACAGTTGCTAAATGAATGGTTGTAAGTTGAGGAGTATTTGTATGTTCATTGTTACCCATGTAAAATACTGTTGACTAGCAAAAGATGCCAATCGGAATTCAGAAGGCTGGCATGGATGTCACATAATTTCCTAGCTTGGAATTTTCATTTTTGGATTTTATGATTATGTTTCTTTAACAATGTGGGGAAAACTGGATTTGAAAACAGGACATCAATCTCTTCTTGCAGAAAAGAGAAAATGTGGAGACTTAAAACTAGATGATTTTTAACTTAGTTCTTCATGATCACGGTATATGTTGAATGGACTATAAGCTTTTGTCTATAAAAAAACTAAGTAAACTGACTATATAATCAATGAATTTGCACAATATCAACAGAAATCTGAATAACCTACTGTACAGGTGTTCCTTGACTTACAACCGTAACTGAGCCTGGAATTACTGCAATAAGTCATAATGTCATCATGTGATTACTTTCAAGTTTATGACCTTTTTAACAGCGTCATGATGTGAACATGGCAGTCATGAAGCAAATGCTGCACTCATTAGGCAAATGTGTTGGCCATTAACAAATCAATTATACTCAGGAAATAGCCAAAAAATGCTAAAAATCATGGTCGTATGACCCCTGGATGCTGCAAACAGCTGTAAATGAGAACTGGTTGCCAAGCATCAGAAATTCAGATTGAATGTTACCACAGTGTGTGTGTGTGTGTGTGTGTGTGCAGCTGTTGGGACTGTGAAACTGGATTATAAATACTATTGGTCCATCTTGACTTTGACCAAATCCTAAGTGATCAGTCATTAAAAGAGGACTATCTGTATGGCTGATGCATACTCACAGATTTTTTTTTCCTTAATATTTTTCCATAAATAATACTTTACACTATTTTCTCTACCCCATTCCTGAAGAGAAGCATGAGGAGAAGTCAAGGGCTTTGGATTTTTCTTCCATGCTTTTATATCCATCCTTTCTCCTCCATCAAGGAGCATACATGTGCTTCCTGGGAAATCTCCCTTCCATGCATTTTACAATCCAATCTAGCATCAGCATAACTTCATCTTGCATCATGGAGACTATCTCTTTGCAAGTTCACGCCTGTGCTAACTGCAACCAACGTAAGAGAACTATGACTCTGTGGTGTGGTCTGCCTACCACCAGGCTGCCATATCAGTACAAACCTGTTCAGTTATTGAAGTTTTATAGTTGGAAGGTTCCCCCCAAAAAAACATCTGCTCTGACAAAAGAATCCTCCCACCCAACCCCAGCCATTGCCCATACAATGCCATGGGTATTAGGACTCCTTGTGTGCAAGAACCAACCACATCTGATTCTCAATTCTTTAGCCCCATCTGCTTTTCATGTTTCTGGTGATTCGTGGTGCCTACGGGTGATAACCCTCCCACATTTAACATTGATATGCAGCTTGAAAGTCTCAGCCATGCTTATCTACTCATATCTCATGACCACATTCTCAATTTGTTCTGCAATTAACACAACTTAATCTTTCTTAAAAGATTCCAGATTCCTAGAGGCCATAGTCTTCTTATGGCTATTAGGGTTTACAGGTTCTAAAACACTGAGATAAAAATAGAATTATTCCCTTGTATTTTTTTCATCTTACCAATAGAAGAGAATATTGATAGCTCAAGGTTGAATTGTGAGGTCCTTGGTGCTCTGTGAGTTTGGTTGTTTTCTTGCAGATGTTTCTTACCCAACTTGGTAACATCATCAGTTCATCAACCAAGCTTACAGAAGGCCAAGGACCCCACAGTTTTTTCCTCTTCTTTGGGCTTTTGAGATACTGTCCAGTAGAAACCCAAGACAGAGTCATGGATTGCTGTTAATTCATTAAGGATGCTGTTAATTCTTTAATGATGCAGCCATCATAAATTAACTCAGAAACTAACCCCATGCTTTCAGCCAAACTCTGACATTAATTACCCAAGGACTAAATGAGAATATACATTAGAAAATTTGCTACCACATTGCTTCAGAAGACTTCAGCATTTTTGAAAGTGCAATTTCTTTATCAAATCAAAGAATGTCTACTTCATCCATCTGTGCATCCAATGATGAAAACATTCAAACAAGTGGCAGTAACTGTAGAGAAAAACGGGACTGTTAAATATGGGTTGTTTCAACCAATGAAAAGACATTTTTAGATTATTTAATCTTTTCCACATTAAGAAAATCTGTTCATGCTTAGAAAAAAAAAACTATGGGAATTTGTTGGAAAGTTAAAATACAGTACTATATTTACAAAAAGGAAATGACCTTGAAGTGAAGACAATTCCTTTCCCTGTAAAATAGAGTAGATGTAAATCAACTGTCTGCCACCACTACATTCAAAGCTAACCTAAATGAACTACCCATGTTCAGGATAAACTATTGGAGAAGAGGAAGGAAATGGAATTGGACCTTCCTTCAGTGGAAGATGTTTATTTTGCTTCTATATATTATCTGTGAATAAATCTCTTTCCAACAGTAGAGAATAAAAGTTGTTCAGAGTTAAATTGTTGAATTCTTGGGGTTGCTTAGCTTGGTTGGGTTGATTATGTTACTCCTAGATTGGTAATGAACATTTGCAAGAAAACATCCAAGCTCTGAGATCATCAAGAACCCAATAAATCCCAACAGACTAAGCATAGAGATCAGATTCTTCTATTAATAATTATTCACAGCTGGTATATCAGCATATGCACAGAAAATGCCCATATAATAGCAAACCAGGCATAATCACACAGATATATCCCCTGTGAAGAGGGCTAGTGGGAGCAATTAGCCATGTAGGAAAGTAAATTAGCCAACAAAGGAGAGAAAATGAACTACTAATTATGTTTTGGTATGTCATCAACTCAGGGTGACACGGTGGCTCAGTGGTTAAGATGCTGGGCTTGTTGTCTGGAAAAGCGGGCAGCCTGGGCTTGAGACCCGAAGGCCTAATAATTTTTTTTTTTTTTTTTTTATTTTGTTTTTATTTTAAAAAAAAAAAAAAAAAAAAAAATAAATATGAGTAATAAAGGTGCTGCATAGAATGAGCTAGGTGAGGAGAGCACCCATTCCTGCCCCAACTCCTGCCAGCCTAGCAGTTCGAAAACATGCAAATGTGAGTAGGTAAATAGATACCACTTTGGTGGGAAGGTAACAGCACTCCGTGATGTCATACTGGCCATATGACGCAGAAATGTCTTTGGACAGCGGTGGCTCAATGGCCTTGAAATGGAGATGAGCACCACCCCGTATAATCAGCAACAACTGGCGGAGTAAAATCTACAAAAACTCCTATGTCATCAATTCAAAACAGATTTATGGCAGCCAATTTAAGAGGAAATTTCCAATAATCTTTTCTGCTGTCCTCACCACTCTCTGCACATCCTTCCTATCTGAAACAGTAACACTTCTAAACTGAACAGTAATACAAGATGATAAGATGTCCTCAAGTGGAGATCAGCTTCTGAGGCCAGCCAAGATTGAGAAGGTGCTAGGAATTGCTGAAGGATTCGTTGCAATTAGCATAAATTGCCAACAGGACCAGTCCAGAAAGCCCTCTTTTCACTCTGGTTTGGTTGTGTTTGCCCACAACAATATCAGTTATAATTGAAACTGACTGGGCAAATACAGTTGCACAGAAGTTGAACAATAAGATTGAACTTTGCTGGAACTTTGGGCCTTAGATATCTTCTATAGGAATAACGTCTTTTATATCCCAAGATTCAGTTTTGCTTCCTCTGCATTTCATTTTTTCCAAGCATGGGAAAAGATTTATGCTGAAACTTTAAACTGAAAGGTTTTTAGCAGATTGAAATATTTTTCTATAATAATACAATGGAACAAAATTGAAATGCAGTTGTGATGGCACATTGTCTCGTATTTTTACAGCATGCACAACTACTAACTGGAAGAGCACAGATCAGTGGTGGGATTCAAAAACTTTTACCACTGGTTCAGTGGGTGTGGCTTGGTGGGCACCAGTGGTAGGATTCAAAAACTTTTACTACCGGTTATATGGGCGTGGCTTGGTGAGTGTGGCCATGTGACTTGGGTGGGCAAGGCTTTTTTTGCAGGCTCCACTCATTTTTGGGAGCTTCTTAGCCACAGAGGAGCCTTGGGGGAGGGGTGTTCTCCCCTAATGCTACTCTGGGGCTCTGGGAGAGAAAGGAACAGAGCATGGGAGGGGCATGCAGCACCCCTCCAAGCTCCGTTTTGGGAGCCTCCTAGCCTCAGAAGAGCCTCTGGGGGGTGTTTTTGCTCCCCTAAGGCTCCTCTGGGGCTCTGGAAGGCAAAAAATGGAGGAAGGGGCCTGAGCTCCTCCCTCCATTTTTTGCCTTCCTGGGCCTCAGCAAGGGGAATCCGGCACAGCTGATCTTATCTACAGCTGATTATCGGGAGGGGGAAAAAAAGAAAGAAATACCTTAGGTGAATGTCAGGGAGGCGGGCAGGGTGAGCGAGCATCAGGCGGGAGGGCGACTGGGTAGGGGGCATGGCCAGCCAGAACTTACTATGGGTTCAGTGACCCATGCCAAGTTCTTGCTACCGGTTCACCCAATCCGGTGCGAACCGGATGAATACCACCACTGGTGGGCACGCTTTGCGTGCATGCACACACTTTGCTTGCAGGCACGCACCAAACACGCATTTTGTGTGCATGCATGAACCAAATATGCACTTTACGCAGGCACAGAGGCATTTGTGCAGGCACAGAGGTGTTCCAACTCACCTCCTGCAAGCCTGCATGATCCCGGTCGCTTCAGCAGCTGCCGCACGACACTTATCTTCAAAAGCAGAAGATAAAAGGTGAATATGGGAGCCCGGGCAGGTGGGTGGGCCCAACAGCAGAGTAGTGGAGAGAATCGGTTTGGTCTCCACTGCTCATCACTGCTACCAGCTCGGCAGAATCGGGTTGAACCAGTAGCGTACCACCACTAGCACAGATGGCAAGTATAGGTAGTCCTTGACTTACAACCATTTGTTTAGCAACTAAAGTTGCCACAATAGCACTAAAAATTGATTTACAATCGGTCCTCACATTTACGACTATCAAAGCTTTCACTATTGCATTATCAAAATGTGTGTGCTTGGCAACTGGCATGGTTTTATGACAGTTGCAACATTCAACATTTGTGTCCTTCTCAACCAGCTTCCAACAAGCATTTAATGACCATGTGATTCAAATCAACTTGACTCAATGATCTCTTAACAAATGTGGCAAAAATTTATTATTTGGCATTTTTTCAACCTATTAAATCCTTCCCAAGGAGCTGGGAGAGGCAGATGTTTTTTATGGTGCTAAAGATCTCATCGCAAGATTTAAGCTGTTCCGAGTAGCTGCCTTCTGCAGTTGACTGATGGTGATTTTGTCAATGTTGATATTTACTTTACTCCAATAGTACTCCAGTAGTACTAATACTATTCCAGTAGTACTCCAGATGTTTTGCACTGGCACCCAAGGTGCCTATTACTATTGGTACCTTTGTTGTTGTTGTTGTTTTTACCACAATCATTCCACTTCCATTTGCAAGAATTTATATTTTGTCATTTGTCATTTTTCTTTTTTTGCTGTTATTCCTGCTCTCAGTGGTTCAGGGCAGCATGGTGGCTCAGTGGTTAAGACACTGGGCTTATCTGCTGGAAAGTCAGCAGCCCAGGTTCAAAACCCGAGCTCCTTGTGGTGGAGTGAGCTCCTGTCCCTACCCCAGCTCCTGCCAACCTAGCAGTTTGAACACTGGCAAATGCAAGTAGATACATAGGTACCACTTCAGTGGGAAAGTAACAGTGTTATGCTGGCCATGTGACCATGGAAATTCCTTTGGGCAGTGCTGGTTCAATGGCCTTGAAACGGAGATGAGCGCTGCCCCATAGAGTCAGCAACGACTAATGGAGTAAAATTTGCAGGAACTCCTTTACCTTTTTATCACAGTGGCTCAAGGTTTCTGGTCAGACTAATTTTACAAGCTCTGTTGAGCTACTTCCTAGATGCATGGAATTACTACATCTTGCAGTAAGTAGTTAAGTGTCCTTGAATCAATCCCAAATCCTGATGACCAAATGGACAAATGCCTTCTGTCTTAATACCCTAATGGGAAATCCAACATCTCTTCCAGGATCATCCCAAGACTTCCACCATTCTGTCCACCCCTTTGTCCACTACCTTTCTTTAACTTTACCAAGTGTGTCCACCATCTGGTGTGTCATGTGAAAATTGTGAGTTTAACCTTGCTGAGATTGCATCACATGAGCTGTTGATCCTTACTTTGTCCAAAACCAATCACTTGGTTCTTCTCACAGTCCACAGGACTCACTAATTGTCTCCATATTATTTGAAGGCCTCTACCTTGCTTTTTCTCAATGCTCAGCTGTACATTTATAATGTGTTCTTCATGGTTTATCCAAAGTTCTCTTTAAACAAATTACAGCAAATATGTCCCAAAGGTGCTTTTTCAGGAGGCAACTGGACTTCCTTGTTTTTTCTTTGAAGACATTTCGCTTCTCATCCAAGAAGCTTCTTCAGCTCTGACAGGATAGTGGGAAATGGAAGGATTTATATTCCTTGCAGAGTCTTCAAAGAAGAAACAAGAAATGTCCAGTTGCTTCTTGAAAAAACACTTTTGGGACAGCCATGACCTGGATGACTGAGAATCTCTACAGACGTACAACAAACATGCACATTCAGTTACTAGATGCTAAACACACACACACACACACACAGACACAACAGAGCAGTGTTTTCAACCTTGGCAACTTTTAAGGTGTATAGATGTCAATTCCCAGAATTCCCCAGCCAGAGGAATATCTAGAAGTTGAAGTTCATGCATCCTAAAGTTGCCGAGTTAGAGAAACACTACAACAGAGAGGTTATCCAGTGCTGTGTTTATGCCTCAACAGATCCCAGAAACCCCAATTCCACCATGAAATTCACTGGGTCATCTTAGTCCTGTTGATCCAATACTATAAATTTAAGAAATAAACAAGTCCAACCCTGTTAATTCATCACCCTGAAGCTGCATCCCACAGAAGATTTAGGGTACTTCAGAAGAAAGAGCCAAGAATGAGACACGGCCCTTTATACCAGATGGAGCTTTTTGATAACTTCATGTTTCAGCTCCTCTTCAGGTTTCCTTGCCTCCCTCCATAACAACTCCTCTCTTCAACAAGCATCACTTTGGGCTGCCTGGCCCAGAAGCCAGGACATCACAAGGTTGTGAAGAAAGAGCACCACCCGGACAAAGCTGGGCCAAAAGAAGTGAAAAACACTGCACAATGTTAATATCCCATTGCCCTTTTAACGATCTCTCGCTCGGCTAGGCCAGGACTGTGGTGAAAATAAAATGTTCTGCCAAACACCCCCTCCCCCCCTTTTTTTTTAAAGCATGTGGAGACGGTTTAGAAAAGATATAAACTGGAATTCTTTCCCTTCTCGGTTTCTCTTTGGTTACCAGTGTCTTTGGCTGAACGCCTCGTTTTGCAGCAAATACTATGTCTGCGGGAATGCCAATAACTTAATTAGGTTTCAATAAAACATGCCAAAGATCAGCCTCCTTTCCCCCTTGTCGTCTGGGCTGAAACCTAATCTGTGTCTTGTTTCGGGGATGTCAGAATTGGCTTCTGTTCCTATCCTACTGAATTTCAGATGGTTTGGCCTGGGAAACTGAAACCGTAGACTGGGATGCAATCTCCAGGAGAGGTTGGGTGTATTCGTAAGCCTTGGGTAAGAAAAAGACAGTGAGTTACAAATGCCTAGCAGGAGCTTTGTGAAGAAAGTAAATTGAAGTACTGGAGCAGCTACCCTCAACAAAATGCAAGAATTTCAGAGACAATTGATTAAATTATGTGCCATCTAGTTGTTTTCGACTCCTAGTTACTGGTTGGAAGATAGATACCTAAATAGATAGATGGTGGATGGATGGATAGATGGATGGATGGACAGACAGATATTTTCTATGATTCAGAGAGAAATCTAAATTGCGATCTTTCCCCGGATCAGGAGCCTTTGCTCGTGGTGATTCATACCATAGTAACTTCCCATTTGGATCACTGTAATGTACTGTACGTGGGGCTGCTCTTGAAGAGTACGGGGAAGCTGTAGTAGCACCAGTAGTTGTGGACATTTCTTGTTAGTGCATATAACACCCTGCACCCAATGGGTTTACAGGTGTGATTGAACGTGCTGTTGTCACCTTGTAGCCCTACATGGCATTGAGCCACGCTATTTCTCCCTTCCAACTCTATTATTCTGTGTTGTGTAATAATAGATGGGGTTTTCCCCAAATGAACCCTAACATCATAAAATATCTACAGAAGGAAATCAGGAGTGGGGAAATTGGCAGCACCTGCAAGAGTTTAACCAGACTGGCTGAGTTCACACAGAATGCCAAGCTAAGATTTTAAACTATGATTTGTGTGGAATAAGCCATAACCTTAGCTCATAATAGGAGATTTGTGTCTCACCTAAGCAAAAGCAAAGAATCCATATTATGGCTCTGTGCAATCGTTAAGCTAGGAATGGAGCAAGATGTCAGTTTTCATTAGTTTCCCACCTAAATTCCTTGCTTTTGGAAATCTGTCGACTTTAGTTTCCCAGTCTAGTTTTTGTTTTTGTTCTGTACTTGAATTTGTACGTATTTTGGTCACATATCTGCAAGCATGTGTTTTGGTTTACATTCGTCTCACAAAGCCAGTCTGTGCAAACCATTTCCTCTAATATAATACATTTCTGTATGTCATTTTCCTGAATGGCTGCTTTTTGCACAAACCTTGTCCTTAAAAGGCATTGCAAAATTCAGAAAACCAGCCATGCTGGATCAAGAAGTATGTATGTGTGCATGTGTTGGGTGGAGGGTTTTGTACGTGTGTCTGTATGTGTGTCTACTGCTGCCTCTCCTGGATCAGGCATTGTCGTTTTCTCCCCTGATCAAGTGAAAGGACTTCAGGAGGCTCCTGTAAATATTGAAGGAAGAGAATTGTTTTGGTCTGGTAACTCCTTTTCAGACGAACATACTTTATGAAAAAGCATCAGCTTTTGTGAACTTCAGGAGGCTTCTGGTGGCCCATGACAGGGGAGGCATGCATTTTTTAGTCCTTTTGGTGTTTGACTTTTAATAAGGGTGGGGAATCTGGTGGGAAAGACCCCAATGTTGAGAAAGATTGAAGACAAAAAGAGAAAGGCGTGGAAGTGGATGAAATGATTAGATAGTGTCATTGACACAATGAACGTGAATTTGGGAAAACTCCAAGAGGCAATGGAGGACGGGAGGAGGGACTGGTGTGCTATAGTACATGGGGTCGCGAAGAGTCGGAAATAACATAGCGACTGAACAACGACGGGAAAAGAAGTGGATTTCCGGGGATGCCAACAACTTCTATGTCCTCTCTTATATTTCTTCATCCCATGCAAGGAATCATCGAACATCAAACCACCAAAACACAATGTCCACACTGGTGATGTAATTTCTGGGTGGTTTGGTGGTTTTATGGTTAAAACCAAAAATCATTTAATTGCTAGAGGCTTCTACCGCACCTTTCTCACCCTCATTTTCAAACTACCTGAAAGAATTGTGCTGCTCCAAATTACTCAGGTTTTTTTTTCCCCCTATTGAATTTTGGCAGATCGGTATCAGAGGAGCTACGTGTGACTTGTGGACTAACCGTCCCTAACATGTTGCTTCAGAAACGTACATTTCAAATAGTTTTGCCTTCATGAGCCAATGACAGATTTCTCCCCATGGCTAGCGTGAATCCAAGCATTACCAATCGATTCGCCTCTGAAACGCCTTCACATTACTCAGGGGAATTGCCAAATGTGGGCTTGAATCAACAAGCCTTTGTATTTAACCGCGCACTCTTTCCTTTTAAGCTTGAATGCTGCAGAGAAGCGTAAGCACCGACGGCTGTCTTTATTTTATCACACTTTCTCACACCTTGCGCGTAAAGCTTTCTGGCAACCATTTCGGCTGGACGCAGGCTCTGTGTTCTTCCTGCCTGGAAGTCAAATAGAGCTGAACCATGTTCAGAAGTTTTAAAAATAAGAGCCGTGTTTCCCGTGTTGGGTACCAAAAAGAAAAGGTGAGAGGTGCTTTTTCAAGAGTCAACTGGACTGTCTGGTTTTTCTCAGAAGACATTTCGCTTCTCATCCGAGAAGCTTCTTCAGCTCTTTTTTTTTTTCTTGAAGGCGCTGAGTGTTCAAAAAACAAAATCTGTACTGAAGAGAAAGGAGGGTTGACTTTTAGAACACAGAAAGGCACTGATGGCTGAGTGGGGAACTCATCATGGGTTTGGCAGCATAGTTCTGGTTTCATGGCTTCTTTTATCCATTTCTTTCTGTTAGGTCTACAGGAAGTTCTCAACTTCCAGCCATTCATTTAATGACCGTTCCAACTTACAATGGCACTGAAAAAAAGGGACATGATCATTTTTCACACTTATGACCATGGCAACTGACATGTATTAATGACGGTTGTGATGTCCCAGGGGTCACGTGATCCCCTTTTGCGACCTTCAGACCAACAGATTCAACGGGGATGCCAGATACACTTAACAACCGTGTTACTAATTTAACAACGATTTACTTAAAAGCTGAGGAAAAAAGGTTGTAAAATGGGGCACAATTCCCTTAACTGTATTGCTTAGCAACAGAAGTTGTGGTCATAAGTCAAGGACTACCTGTAAATCTGCCCACTCTCTCTTTCTGTTACAGTGGATGTTCGAAGCAATTCCTAATGAAGGTCCACTTTGACAAAATGGCCACAGAACCTTTCTTAGAGGATTAGTTGATTTGTGTTAGTTGGGCTGTTTTGTCAGGAAACAAATTATCCTTTGTCACTGATCAAATGTTTGGAGGCTACTGGTGCTGATCAGGCACTATTTCCACCATTTTGTTAGAAGAATCAATTTGAGAATGAAAGATCTCTCTAGATGTTTTTTCAAGACCTCTTTTGACGTTTTTCATGTTTTTCATCTCCTAAATTATGCCACAGGAGGTCCCAGTGTGGTTGGGATCTGCAGCAGAGTGTTTCAACCTTGACAAGTTTACAAATGGGTGGACTTCAGCTTCCAGAGTTCTGGGACTTGAAATCCACCCATCTTAAAGTTGCTGAGAGTTTGTGGCCAGCTGTAACAGACAAGCATTTTGTCTACAAGGAGGGAAAATGAAAGATTATTGACAAATTCTCTTTCCCAATGGTTTCATCCTGTGTGTGTGAGAGAGAGGTGGGGGAGAGAGAGAGAGCACACAACTATATAGTATATACAGGAGTGGGATTCTACAGGTTCGCACCTATTCGCTAGAATCGGTTGTTAACATTCTAAGCAGTTTGGAGAACCGGTTGTTAGAAGAAATTACTGGCCTAATCCTGTAAGGAAGGCTGGAAGGAAACATTCTGGTGTTGCTTACAGAAACTGCCTCTCCGTTGACCCTTATTACATTCTTGACAGGAGTAGACTTCCTGTCTCTGGAACTTCTCTGGAGGTTTTTTTCCTTCCTTTGCTGGTACTTTGCTTGTGTGGAGTGACCATTCAAAGTTGCAATGGCACTGAAAAAAGTGACTTATGACCGTTTTTCACACTTATGACTGTTGCAGCATCCCCACAGTCATGAGAGGCCAGGCGAGGAGATGCGTGCCTCGATGTAAGTGATATTAAGTTGGCCACGCCCAGCCAATAACATGACCACCAAGCCACGTCCACCAACTAAGCCATGCCCACAGAACCGGTTGTTAAAAAATTTGAATCCCGCCCCTGAGTATATATCTGTATATTCTGGGAACAAGATGGAAGTGGCTTTCTACAGAATAGGCATGGCCAATGAGAAGGCACAAAAACGGATGACATTGTCGGATAGAAAAGAATGTCCTCTTGAATGGATCTAGGAGATAGGTGGTCTTCTTGGAAGTCTTGGAGGTCTTTTAGTCCGATCCCCTGATCAAACAGGAGGTCCTGTATCGCAAATGGTTGTCCAATGTCTTCTTTCAAACCTCCAGTGATGGAGCCTCCACAACTTCCTGAGGCAAGCCGTTCCACTGGTTCATTCTTGTCACTGACAGGAAATTTCTCCTTAGTTCTTGGCTGGTTCCCTCTTGAAAAGCTTCCATCTGTTTCTTTCTGTCCTGCCTTCAGCTGCTTCGGATTCACCGGTCCTCTCCACAAAGCCTCTCAAGTATTGGGAGGCTGCTATCATGTCACCTCTAATGCTTCTCTTTGTTATTGGGTGATTCTGTTGGGTATTTTTCCCCTTTTCAAATGCCCTTTCCTTCACTTTTGCAATCAGGGAAGAAACGTGGAATGCACATTTATTTATTTTCCTCATGATGGCCCCTACATAGAGATTTGAAGGGAGTCAGCACCTTATTTCCATCTTATTGCAATGTTTACCTAAAGAAAGAGAAATTCAGCTGTATCGGGAAAGAAGCAAAAATGGTACAATCACCTCATTAAAGCTGGCTTAAAAACAAACCACCACTTTCACAACATTAAAGATGCCACAGAAGGAAAAAATATTGCTCAGGAGAGGGACTGCTGTGGATTATGCCCACAAAGATGTTCTCTGGAACACAGTTAACAAGAGCATTTTATTCAACACACATTATCTCTCCAGCTCAATTTTGCATCATATATTTTATTACATAGAGATTTTAGCCAATGGGGTAAATAATTCTAGACAGCCAGCTGCTCCTTATGCACCATGTCTAAGTTTTTATTGCCAAAATGAGTATCAATAAAATATGGATAGTCCATGGCTTACAATCGAGTCCAACATTTTTGTTGCTAAGCAAGGCAGTTGTTAAATATGTTTCGCTCCATTTTATGACCTTTTGGGCACAATTGTTAAGTGAATAACTGTTGCTGTTAAGTGAAATCAAGTAGTCAACAAATTTGTTGACCCTCTCCTCTTTTGGCAACCTCTTAAATACTACAATACTATTATCATGTCCCCCAGTCCTGCTTTTCTTTAGACTAGTCAAACCCAAATCATGCAACCATTCTTCAAACATTTTAGTCTCCAAGCCTTTAACCTTTAATTATCTTAATCTTTCTTCCTTCCTTCCTTCCTTCCTTCCTTCCTTCCTTCCTTCCTTCCTTCCTTCCTTCCTTCCTTCTTTCTTTCTTTCTTTCTTTCTTTCTTTCTTTCTTTCTTTCTTTCTTTCTTTCTTTCTTTCTTTCTTTCTCTTTCTCTCACTCTCTCTTTCACTCTCTCTTTGTTTCTTTCTCTTCCTTCCAGGTTTTATTTTTTCATCTTGGCCAACACAGCTATTTTGCAAACAAACTGGGCCTCCCATGCGTGTGTAGAACATCAGCTATAACAGAGTACAATATATGTGGTTCACATGTGCATGTTTCTAGACAGCATATTAAAAAGCAGAGACCTTGCCCACATCCCTTGTTGACAAAGATCCATATAGCCAAAGCTATACTTTTCCCAGTAGTCATGTATGACTGTGAAGGTTGGACTATAAAGAAGGCTGACCGCCGAGGTATTGATGCTTTCTAATTGTGGTGCTGAAGAAGACTCACGAGAATCCTTTGGACTTCAAACCAGTCAATCCTAAAGGAAATCAAATCTGACTGAAGGACAGATATTGAATCTCAAATACTTTGGCCACCAAATGGGAAAAGAGGACTCATTGGAAAAGACCTTGATGTTGGGAAAGATGGAAGGCAAAAGGAGAAGGGGACAGCAGAGGATGAGATGGCTAGGTAGGGTCATTGACACAATGGAGGTTAATTTGGGCAGGAGACAGTGGAGGGCACGAGGAGCTGGTGTGCTGAGTCCATGGGGTCAGAAAGAGTCAGACACAACTGAACAACAAGAACATGTATGTGTTTACTATCTCAATGTAACACATAGTCCATGTAACATACAGTCCGTGCTCTGATATGCCCTCTTAATGCTATCTGCTCTCCACCATCCATGCTCTTTGCATGCCTGGCTCCATTTCTAAAAATGCTTTCGGGTAACTGTTACTTCTTCTGCTAGTCAGCACAATTTTTTTTTCTGAGTTGTGGTATTTTCATTTTGCTTTTGGAAGGCGGCTAAAGGGAAGGGCTTGCTATTTTTATGGGACAGAAAAAGGGGAGGGTCAGTTTAATAGGCGCTGAAACTGACTAGAGGAGATTAAAACTAAGCTCTCTGATAAAATCTGGTGATCTAAATTTGACCAGAGGAAAGGTCTGAAATCCTTTCTACTCGGTTTCATAGTCTGATGTTGAAAGTGAATGAGGTGCCGAAGTGAGGACAGGGAGGAAGAGGCAACATAATCCCAGCTTTCTGCAAAGAATTATTGGGTAGAAAACAACGGGTGTCTCTTTCCAAAAGAGTTACATCGAATAAACAGAGACAAAGGAACAAGAGTCTGGACATGTGCACTTTTTTTTTGGCAAAAAAACTAGTCTGAAAACAACCACAACTTCACTTTCCTATTTCTCCAGCATGTCGACAGTCTCCAGCCCAGACACTGTGCTATTCTGATCTGTGCTACTCCCAATATTTTGGGCTTGTATGTCATTGCCAATGAAGGGAGAATTATAGTTATGTTATTATATGTTACATTGATGGATTATGTGTCAGCAAACCATTGCTAACACTTAGGAACCACATAGATCGATTTCTCTGTGATGATCTGTTCCTAGCCTGGTCCTTCAGGTCTTCCAAGGATGCCTCCATACTACTGAAACTGGGTCCATCCACCTGGCTGCTGATCGTCCTCATCTTGTCTTTCCTTCCATCTTTCCCAGCATGAGAGCCTTTTCCAGAGGGCTGGATCTTCACATAGTGTGTCTAAGATGGATGGGTGGATGAAGGATGGATGGATGGATAGGCCAACAATTGGAGACTGCATAGACAGACCTTTTTCGTGCCTATCTGAACCTGGTCCTTCAGGTCTTCCAAGAGTGCACCCACTGACACTGTACCTGAATCTTTCCACCTGGCTATTGATTGTCCTTCTCTTTCATTCCACCTTTCCCAGCACCAAAGCTTTCTCCAGAGAACTGGGTCTTCACATAATGCATCTAAGATGGATGGATGGATGGACAAAGGGATCAACCGACAGACAAACAATCAATTAGAGACTTCATAGACGGACCTTTTTCATGATTACCTGTCCTTAACCTGGTCCTTCAGGTCTTTCAAGAGTGCACCCACTGACACTGTACCTGAATCTTTCCACCTTGTCCTCTTCTTCTCTTTCCTTCCACTTTTCCCCGCATCAGAGCTTTTCTATATCAGGGGTGTCAAAATCGCATCGTCATGGCGTCGTCAGGTGACATATCAGGACTTTCCCCTCCTCCGCTAAACTGAGTGGGGATGGGGCCAGCACATGACACATCCGGCCCATGTGCCACGAGTTTAACACCCCTTCTCTAGAGAGCTGGGTTTTCACATAATGTGTCCCAAGTAGGATAATTTGAACCTGATCATTGGTGCCTCAAATGAGAGCTTTGGGTTGATTTGTTCATTGATCCATTGGTTTCTTTTCATCTATATTATTTTCAAGAGTCCTCTGCAAAATCAAGATTCAAAAGGGTCTGTGATCTTCTTATCTTGCTTCTTCAAAGTCCAACTTTGGATTCCATGGGATGAAAGTGTACTTCTCACATGGGGGTGGGATTCAAATTTTTTAACAACAGGTTCTGTGGGCGTGGCTTAGTTGGTGGGCATGGCTTGGTGGTCATGTGACTGGGTGGATGTGGCTTGGTGGTCATGTTACTGGTTGGGCGTGGCCAACTCAACATTACTCACATTGAGGCATGCATTTCCTCGCTTGGCCTCTGATGACTGTGGGGATGCTGCAACAATCGTAAGTGTGAAAAACGGTCATAAATCACTTTTTCAGTATCATTGTAACTTTGAATGGTCACTCTACACAAGCAAAGTACCAGCAAAGGAGGGGGAAAAAACTCCAGAGACGTTCCTGAGACAGAAAGTCTAGTCCGGCCAAGAATGTAATAAGGGTTAATGGAGAGGCTGGTTCTGTAAGCAACACCAGAATGTTTCCTTCCTGCCTTCCTTACAGGATTAGGCCAGTAATTTCTTCTAACAACCGGTTCTCCGAACTGCTTAGAATGTTAACAACCAGTTCTAGCGAATAGGTGCGAACCTGTAGAATCCCACCCCTGCTCTCACATGGAGGTACACTATTTTGATCTTTGTGGGCATTTCAATCTCTTTTCCAAGTCCACCATGGCTGTGCTAGAAATGCTAGTCTACACTATATTTCATGATTGCTTATTCCTTTCCTAAAAGGTATAAACTATCTACTACATCAATATCTTCATTATCAATTCTAATTAGGATACTATTTTTGAATAATTGCAGACAAGAGAAGGAGGAGTCTCTAGTGGCTTAACAATCAGATAAAGAAACTTAGGAGGGACTGACCCTAATGGATCAAGTAGTTAAAAGTTTGTATCTTCAGACTTGAAAGATTCTGTTAATGCGGCCTTACAATAAGGTAGAATTAGTTAATCTTGTGTTTCCTGTCTTGTTTACCAGGGGGACTGACATGAGGTATCTCTTTCCAGTTCTTTAAACACTAACAATTAGACACTATAAACATAACAACTAACAATAAAAAACATTAACCTAAATTATTCCCAATTCCATAAACACCTGTGATTAAAATGAAAGCTGGAGAACAACCAGGAGGAGGGAAAGGATTCAGACATGACTCCATTTTTATTACTAACTTTGAAAGTTACCGAGATACATCTTCCAGTCCAGGAGGACTTTTTATTTAATTACTTATTTTTTAACAAGTTCTCTAGTGGAATAGTAAGATGTTTCTTTCTTTAACTGAAGGAAATAAATAACAGGTCAAAATAAGTACAATGGTGGTCTTTTTCCTTTCTTTCTTTCTTTTTTTACCAGTCTTTCTTCTTTTACCAGTGTTTTCCAGCCTCAGCAACCTTATGAAGCATGGATTTCAACTTCCAGGATCCCCCAGCTGGCATGATGGCTGGAGAATTGTAGGTGTTGAAATTCACATCTCTTAAAAGTTGCCAGGGTTAAGAAACAGTACTGCAGATACACACCAGACAAGTGTCAGGGTTCCGATGATTGCCCTAATTAAATCATGAGCCTCGAGCCAAGCTTCAAAAGAATCCAAAAGATTTATTAGGAGCAACATGTCCAGCACTAACCCATATGAAGCCAACTCTGAGACACATAATTTACTATCACCTATGACCCCGTTTCCCCCCACCCCCCTGGGTGTGTCATAAATCAGATTCTCCAATGAAATGTTCATGGGCTGGGTGTCATCAATCACACTCTCCAATGAAGGATTTTCGGAGGCAGAAGATCCAGTAGCCTAGGCTACAATCTCCACAAGATAAGCATGGAATGTGCTTCTGGCCTTCATCTGCCCCACTCTCCCTCAAGCCTTTCCCCTCTCTTTCTTATGGCAACTCGGAAACAGGCATAGGAATGATTTACGAGTTGACAATGAGAAGATGATAGGAGGTGGTCAAAGAGGGACCCAAGTGAAGGCCAGGTGTGGAAAGAAAAGAGGATGGTGTTTGCACTTCTACAATGGGAAGGATGGATAAAATTGCTGAGGAATTTACCCTTTCTGATTGTCATAACCCTAATTTTGATTATCTATGGTGATTCTTAGTCATGGCTGTCTCAAAGGTGGTTTTTTTTTCTTCTTCTTCCAAGTTTTTCTTCTGGTTTTTCTTTGAAGACGTTTCCCCACCATCCAGCCAGAGCTGAAGAAGCTTCTTGGATGAGAAGTGCAACATCTTCAAAGAAAAACTTAGACATTTAACTATGCGCTTTTGGATGAACACCCTTCGAATGGTGCAGGAGTATGAACAGATTTCCAGAAAAATTGCAGACTACAGGAACCATTCGTGTTTCAGTTTGAGATGTAGGCCTCAATGACTCGCTAAAAGAATGCAAA
The DNA here is from genome assembly GCF_049901735.1 of Notechis scutatus. Taxonomy (NCBI): domain Eukaryota; kingdom Metazoa; phylum Chordata; class Lepidosauria; order Squamata; family Elapidae; genus Notechis; species Notechis scutatus. Next base: position 8,156,884 of record NC_142016.1, read on the forward strand.
TGACCAGCTGTCTGCTAGGAGTCTAAACCCTTCCATTCCCCACCATTCAGTCAGAGCTGAAGAAGCTTCTTGGATGAGAAGCGAAATGTCTTCAAAGAAAAACCAGAAAGTCCAGTTGCCTCAAAGTTAAAAAAAAAAAAAAAACCACATTTGGGACCTAATTTGGATAGAACTCATTATGGCCAAGGTGGAGGACATGTTGAAACCAGGAAAGAGATTCTTTAAGCCCGTTTAATTTCCAGGCAGGAATGCAGCAGTTAAAAGCTGCAACTCAAGAGAAAGTAAAAAACCTACAAACTTTGTCCTCAGCTCTCTTAACCATGACAAAACTTGAACTTGAGATCTTCTGTCTGAAAAGCAGGTGTTCTATCGTTGACCTGCACTCATTTCTCATTAACAAAGCAATTTCCTTTGTTTTACTGCTGCTCAGGGAAAGCAAAAAGGGAAAAGATTGCCAAGCATCTGGCAGACCACAATAGAAGAGAATTATTTTGATGGATCACCTCTTGGGCCTTCCTTAAGGAATTTGCTCTGTTTTACACTTCTGGGTAACGTGATGATAAAACCCAGGTTTGGCTGCCATAAAAATTATTGAGATCCCGGAGAGAGACAATCTTGGACACTCTTCAGGTGTCCTGTTGCACCCTGGAATAATTGTTTCCTTGTGTGGTAGGTAGCAACATCTTCTCTAATGGACCCTAGAGAAGAGATTGTGACAAGACTGATGCAAAGAGCAGACCATCGACTCCCAATTGGAAAAATAAAAATGAAATGCAATGTTGTGGCATTTGGGGCCCTCCCGGAATGAAAATGCTCAAATCAAGATGATAGAATTTTGCAAGGTTTGGATTTTCAGGGCCTGAAAAGTTTGCTCCATCAGAGACATCAGGGCAGTTTTGAAAATCTGGTTTATATTAGGAAATGGCACTGACCACCCAGGGAATCCCAGCCCCTTGTAATGAGCTTGATCTTCTCTGCACAAGAGCCTTCTGCTCCCACCAAAGCTGCAAGCATGGAAGGTGGAGGCACAGGGATTTCCTCCCCAGTCCCACTCTCTCCATACAATTTCAATAATTTGTCCAGACATGAAAGCGGGTAGCAAAATTCCAAGTCAGTTGGCTAATCTGAAACCAAGACAAAACATCTCAAGACCTTCAGCCGCAGCCATCCTCGGGGAGCTTTTTAAAAGAAGCTGTTTTGGTGGAATAACAGATTGGATCATCCCAGAGAAGGAAACCACAGCACTGAGGCGATTCATCAGCCCCACTTACAAAGGGCCCCTTGTCTGTCAGATGCTTGGAGCCTCCCTCCCCTCCCTTCCCTTGCCACCCCCACCCACGTGCCAACCTGCCAGGAAGGAAAGGCACTAGAAAAAGGCCATGTGCGGCTCTCTGAGTGCCAACCCTGGGGAACAATTGTTAGCACAGAAAGTTGGACTTCCTCTGCCACCCAGGTCAACCTATAGCCCTGGACACCTTGGGGAGCTGAGGGAAATGAAATGGCCATGCGCCAAAAAGTGCAGCAATGCTTCCAAGCATGCATTTAGAATGAGGGCCCCTTCTTTCGATCCCACAATTTTTCCCACAAGGATGTGTGAGTTTGCAACAATTTCCTCTTCCTTCCACTTCTGCTTTAGGCAGCAGTTCCTGAGAGCTGATAAACACAGCAAAGCAAAGAGGCCACCTCAATGTCATCATAACATACGGTTCCTGCAAGAATCTTTTTATATTTATTTATTTATTTATTTATTTATTTATTTATTTCTGGGTGGGGAAAAGGGGGAATGCAGGATGGAGCTAACTCAAAAGTCAATTAAGTGGCATCATGGGGAACAGCCACCCATCCTTACAATGGAAAGTCCTATGTTACCAGGATTTTTAATAAAAATAAGCGGGACACAGAATGCTCCTGCAAAGATGGATTTTTTTAAGCGGGAGTAAGGAGGGACACGGTGGCTCAGTGGCTAAGACGCTGTGCTTGTCGATCAGAAAGATCAGCAGTTTGGTGGTTCAAATCCCTAGCGCCACGTCACGGAGTGAGCTCCTGTTACTTGTCCCAAAAAACAGGGACTACTTTGGTGGGAAGTTAACAGCGTTCCATGCACCTTCAGCATTTAGTCATGCTGGCCACGTGATTATGGAGACGTCTTTGGACAGCACTGGCTCTTTGGCTTTGAAACGGAGATGAGCACCAGCCCCTAGAGTCGGGAACGACTAGCACATATGTGGGAGATGGAGAACTTGTGGTCTTCCAGATGTTACCAGGCTCAAGCTTCCATCAAGCTCAAGCAATGCTCAGGGGTGAATGGAATTATAGTCTAACAATCCCTAAAGGACCAAAGATTTTCAAACTCAGAACAGGGGAAATGTAATGGATTCCCAGGAGGGAGGGGCCGCTTTCCAGAAGAACAAGAGACAACTCACTTCAGATACTTTGTGTGAAAGAAAGAAGGTGAAGACAGATCCTCCCTAATAGTTCCCGGAGTATACGTTGGATGAGGTAAGTAATCTACTTTAGATTGACAAGATTTCTATCGATAGGTGAGGAGCAATAAAGAAATCTGCATAGAAGAATCACAATGTGTCTTTCTTAGTTTTTGGAGCCTGATAGGAAATGAAATAAGCAGGCTTCTTAAGGATCCATCAGCTCCAACCATGGGAATCTGAAGATGTTTGAGAAATCTGGAAAGCCATGGGACAGGAATAAATGACTAAGGCAAACTGCAACCTACTTCTGAAATTAATTCAAAATGAGCTAATTAGCAAAATGTAAGTTAGCTGCCAACTTGGGAAGCGTGTGGTTTCGTTGGAATATAAGAAGGGTAGACAGAGGCAATGTTTGTAGACAATGTCCCTGCATGGTAAAAGGGAAAGAATTAATGGGATTTGTGTTTAGCCATCCATCAAGATTGTCCCAAAGGTGCTTTCTCAAAAGGCAATTGGACTTTCTTGGTTTTTCCTTGAAGACGTTCTGCTTCTCATCCAAGAAGTTTCTTCAGTTCTCAGAAGCAACAGCTTTCCTGAGAAGCAATATAACCAACATTGCTTTTAGACCAAAAGCACAATTCCCTTCCCTCCAAATTCTGCCATCGCCACCCACACCCGCTTCTAAGAAAATGTTTTTGAAGCCCTCTTTCTCCTCCAGGACCACAATTATAAACAAGGTGCAGAACTATTTACCAAGTTCAGCAAGATCTTTTTTTTTTTTTAAAGATGCTTTGGCAAACTCTTTTTGAACCGAACCACCATCCAGGGTCCTCTAAGGGCAAAAACCTGCTGATTTTTCATTTTCAAGTGCTTAATCAAACCCTGTATAATTTATAACCCCTGAACATTCAAAAAGTTGGACAGGATTAGGTTGGAGTGAGCAAACGCCGCCTAAACAGTTTCTTTTGCTTGTTTTTAAAAATAAACTTTTATAAATTCAATTGCCACTTGCAACAGTTGTCCTTTCTCTTCTCTTTTGTTCTTTTTTTTTTAAAAAAAAAAGAACTTTGTCTTTTGCTTAGTTACTGTTGACTTTAATTCCTGTGAGACAGCCAGTGGCATTTCATTTTATATGATTTTTTTTAGTGACCTCGACTTCACTAAACAGCTCTCCACAGAGCCCGACATGACACAGGGCAATACAATTCCAATAAACACATAAAACAATTAAAACACAGCAGGCAACAAAAGCAAAAGTCAAATTAAATTACTCCCCCAAAAAGTCCTAGGGGATAAAACAATTGTATTGCAAAGCCATCAAAGGAGGCTGTGGTCAGCCTCTTCCACCCTTTTTAAAATTATATTATTTTAAATCTTGATCTACTGCATTGTTTCAATACAGTAATGTTTATATCATATTATGCACATATAAAAGATATCACTCTTTATATCAAAGGTTTTTAACATTCTATTACAGATATCAATCTTCATATCAAAGATTATTAACATTCTATTTTTTAGGAAGATTATTGACAATGCAAAAGAGGAGAAAACCATTCGATCAACATTAGTTACAGTTTAGGATGTCTGTTCTGTATTCCAAATATCAAATTATTCATTCAAAACTAACATTGAGAAAAGAATCACTATGACTCACAACAAAACATTTGTTGTATAATAGAGGTTTTGATTTTAAACTGATTACTTTTATATTAAGATCTCCATTGTATCATTACAGACATATGTTAATGAAAGGAAAAGAGAGAGAAACTGAACAAATTTAATAAGAAATACCCTAAAAGTAGAAAAATAAAATTAAAAAGGAAAATAAAGAAAAAGGCTATTGGGTTACTGACTTCCCTCCTTTTTAAAAGCAAATCAGCTTATTTGCAATATTTGTAGACATTTAGCCCTCACAGAAGCCAGACTGAAAGTAATTACTGAATATTTGCCATGTTCTATGATATATTGTATGTATTGGGAACCACTCTTGCTTAAATATGGTCAGCCTTGCCAGGAAGAACAAAGGTCCAGCCAGTAAAATATGTTGTAAGTCATTGTTGACAAAGCACATTGAATTAAACGGATGTCTATTCTAACAGACTCCAACCTAACATCCTTTAGATTTCAGGGGCTATTTATTCTTCATGCAGGCTAGAAGATGGGAAACCTCAATTGTCTATCCCTTCTATTCCTCCTCCTCCTCCTCCTCCTCCTCTTCCTCCTCCTCCTCCTCCTCCAGCACAGCATTGTGATCAAAGCTCCTTGACAACCAAAGGAGAAGGGCTTCCATCATGATTCTGTCTTGCAATTTTGACACACACACTCCCATAGATGCCCAGGGACCTGTTCATTTCACAATGTTGGCTGTGTTCTGGAATAGAGTCTATTTATTGTGACTCAGTCAGTTTGCCTCTGAAATTGCAGCAATGCTGGTCTTTTCAATCCTTTTTTCATTGATGGGAAATCTTATTTCACCCTGCTCCCAACTGCTTACCTTTCCTGCCTTCCATCCCCCATATTGTCATTCGAACAATGCCCAGTGTCACAAACATCTTAAAATAGCTTGGGGATAATTGTGTCATGGCCCATCAAGCTAGACAAGATCAAGAAACCAACTTCTATATAGACTTCAACAAGAGATTTTTCCATTATAGTCTTGGATATATTCAGAGTTTTCAAAACTGGGAGAATTCCTCAGCTTATGCCCTTCCCAAAGTCCCAACTCTACAAAGTGGAAGGGAAAGTCTTCAGTTACCATTGACTCAAAGTGATTTTGGTTAACCTCCAACATTTTTGTTTGTATCCATAGATCCACTTAGAGGTCCTCCAGAAAATCAAGACATTAAGTTGTAAGGGCAGCTTTGCTTGTGGAGAATGTGTGTGAAGCACCTGCTACTGCCAGGTACAGAGGTGGGAGGCTGGAAGGAAAACATCCTTGATAAAGGAAAAGTATATGCAGGAACCCAACTTTACGGGTTGAAGGAACCATATTTTTAAAAAAATCTAAAGGCACTTCCCATTGTTGAGTTGAAGTGCTCTCCACCCATCCTGGAGTCAGCAGAGAACAGTCTGGCCTGACATTTTTTGACCCCATTGTTGATCCCAAATCTGCTTCTCTTTCCTCTGTTCTCAGCCACTCCAGTCCCTAGACTTCCTTCCACAGTAATAGGTGACCGCCTAACAGATTTAAACACATCCATGCCCTTGGATGAAGTCAGGAAAAAGAAAACATAGTGTTTTAACACTGGTACAAGAAAGGAATTATAGGCCAATCTCATTTGTGAGCTAGGGATAAGGTGAAGACAACATTATACAGAAGAAGACCAAAAAAGTTAATGAGGAGAAGGAGAATGAGGAGAACAAAGGAAAAGGCAACAAAGACATGATTATGGTGATTGCTAGGCCAAGTGGTTTGGTGTTATGATAGAAACCTGAAAAAGTTCACTCAGAAGCCAACAGAAGCAATGACACCCTAACTATAACTGAGTGGAGGAAGGATGGCTCAAGGGTTAGAATATTTGGGATTTCCCCCATTTTGAACCCACATCACTTTTCATGCTGCTGGTTCAGTCAAATTTAGTCAAATTCAATTCTCCACCCAGCTTTGCCTAAACCAAGAAATTTCCAAGTCTCACTGAGAAGTCAAATAACAGTGTGTTTACATATGCTATAGCCAATATTGTCCTCCAAAGAAATCTAATTGCTGTTATTAATACATTTACTGGATTATATGAAATATCTGAGGAATTTGAAGAACTTTCCAAAACACTGAAATCTGATAAAGTCATTGGCAAGACAATGGACTCAAGTTCTCTAAATGATGCCCTCAATCTCAGACTGAGACCCAAGCAGTCATTTTTGAAGACAGATCATAGAAAGATAGAATCATACAGCTGGAAGAGATCTTGGTGGTCTTTTAAGCCAATCTCTGCCCAAGGCAGAAGTCTTCATGCCATTTCAGACAAAGGCTGTCCAATCTTTTCTTGAAAACCTCCAGCGATGGAGACCTCACAACTCCAGAAGGCAAGTTGTTCCATTGATTAATTGTTCTCACTGCCCTTCTTGAGAACTATCCATGAGGAGTACTTTACTACTCAACACTTTCTAAAGCAAATGGGAGCAGATTCTCTGCCTGAAATATGGTAGGTGTTCCAAAACCTGCCTATTCCTCTTCCTTGAGGATTTATCCCTGAAACATGATTGAACGTTGGCAATGATTATAGGGAAGACACACCAAAGCTGTTTCAACAATATTTCAAGCTCCATCTATCACCTTCTCCATTCCTTCCTCTCCAGATGACCTCTCTCTTTTTAAAGTTTCCAAGTCACAGAATGCCCTCAGAAGAAACACTTGAAAGTTGCAGAAGGTGCCCAAATAAACACAGATTCCTATGCTAAAGCAATAGTGGGTGGCTTGTCCTCCTCTACTCCCCCTCACTTTCCCACAGACCACCCTAGTTGGAAGTTTGTTAAAGTCAGGAAGTAAAGGACAGAAATATCTTCCCATGTATTTAGTGCATTCCAGTTCTTTGAACAAATCAAGACTTCAGATTACCTCCCTTTTTCATAACTTTCCACTTCCATTCATTTAAAATGGAAGGCATCTACCAGCTATTAAAGTAAATCTATTGGGGACTCAGCTGTCAGAGCTCTCCTTCACCTTCACGGTGAAAAACAACACATTGATATCCATCTTTCTAACCAAAGATTAGGAAGGTCTGGTGTTTTCACCCGTAAAAATGCTGCCATTTTACTCATATTATAAATATATTAAACTTGTATGCCTCCTCCTGACTTGCAGTGATTCTGGGTAGCTCACCACAAACATATACAGTACCATAAAACATAAAAAGTAAAGGAGAAAAGGTGGCAAGTGTGATGAAGTGAGGTTTCTCACTCTCCATCACCAAAGACCTGGTGAAGAGCCTGGTCTTCACAGCTCTTCTATACCAGGTGTCTCCAACCTTGCCAACTTTAAGACTTTTGGACTTCAACACCAAGAATTCCTTTTCCTGACATCTTTTGCTACTTGATTCTTGCCAGCTGCCATGGAAACAGGGAGAGGGGTAATTTGGTGTTGAGTGGGGAGGGAGGGTGCTGGAGGGAGAAGTTGTTTGAACTGAAAAAGATGGGACCCTTTCCTGCTTACTGAACAACTGCATACACATATCTTTTCTAGGCCAAGGTCAACCTTCTTGGCAAACCAGATGTACATGAAGATGTACTCAACATGACATTATACACACTTCAAATTGGATGTCCAGTTTGAACTACTGGGGGAGGGAAATTGGGATAACTTTCAATATGTAATTTCCACGCCTATTTGCCTCAGAACTTGCTTTCCTTTTGTTGTTATCACTTCAAATCCAGTAAAAGTACTTTTCTCTACTTTAATGGAATCTAAGGTTTTCTTTCTTGGATTTTGAATGGAGGCACAGCTGACATTAAGCAAGTTCTCTCTCTCTCTCTTTTTTTTTTTACCATCCCACCCGGAGATTAACCTCTGCTGTGGAGGCTGAAAAAATAATGTCTAACCAAGGCAGCGATCAAGAAGATATGGGAGCTGTTGGATCTGTCCCTTCACAGCTTCTTTGCAGTCAAGGGGAAGCTGAGCTGCTGTCTGAGTTGCAGATTGAGGAGAAACCGATGGTTCATCCCAAATGGTTTTTGGGAGTAGGACGGATGGAAATCCCAGATGAGCTTCCCTCTGGGGTGACGGCTGCCAAATGCTGGCAGGGAGAAACTGCCTGGCAGGAGGAAGACAGAGAAGACCTTCTGCTGACCCAAGCTCTGCATTTATTGAATGAAGCTCTTGAGAGTCGGAGAGCTAAGGAAAGGCATGCATGCAAAGTGGCTAGGGAAGAGAGGAGGGGGGCAGAAACCTTTGCAGCCCCAGGAGTGCTTCCCCTGGCCCAGCTGGGGCCAGCCCAGGCAGCAGGAATGCCAGTGGCTGCAGTAGCCCAGGCCCCCCCTGGTGTGTGTGTGTGGGGGTGGGGGGTAGCACCACGGAGGCACCGATTTCCAAAAGGCCCTCCGCTGGAAGTAGAATACGGAGGAGTTTCCAAGGAGTTGGGATTCTTCTTAGCCCAAGTCTGGAATCCTATGGAGGAATATGGGGATGGTTTTGCCTCAGAAGCAGCCAAAGTGAGGTGTGTCACCGAAGCCCTAGAAGGGACTGCAGCCCAATGGATGGTCACCTTTCACAATGATGATGCCCCTCACCTAAGGGATTATGACATGTTTATGGCAGCCTTACGAACTCGGTTTGAAGATCCCCTTGCTGAACGTAAGGCAAGAATTAGGATGAAAACTATAAACCAGGGGTGAAGGTCAGTAGCTGAATATTACCCAGGAATTTTGAGAGTTGGCATGACACATGCAAGGGTGGTCCCAAGAGCCCTGATGGAAGCTTTCAAAGATGGGCTAAATGAGGACGTCTACCAAAGCTGTATCTCCAGAAGATATCCTAGAGATCTTCAGCGATGGTATGTGTTGGCAGCTGATGTGGAAATTGATCTGACCAGAAACAGACACAGGAGTGGCCCCAGCTGGAGTAAGCTGCCACCTACCACTCCCCAAGAGGTGCCTAACGTTCAAAAGAGAGGATCAGCTGTGAAACCCAAATCCACAGCATGCTTCCGATGCGGGAAGGAGAGTCACCGAGCTGCAGATTGACACACCAAACTGGATGTCAAAGGAACGTTGGTCAGAGTGAAGAAAAAACAAAACAAAAAAAACAGCCAAGCCGCATGAAAGGACCCTGAAGGCCATGGAAGTCATTGAGTTCACTCCTCCAGGAAAGGAGGGGTTGGGAACTTGACCCCTTCAGGCAAGAGTGAGTCTGATTCTGACGATGACCCTCTGGTAAGTCAACAAGTGGGCCCCATGACCATCCCAGTGGAATTAAGGGTGCCTTTGTCCAGCACTCAGGGGAAGATGTTGGCTCTGCTGGACTCTGGGTATACTAGATGCGTAATTAGCCTAGAGGTCGTGGATAAACTGAGGTTGAGACTAAGAACTTTGAAAACTCCCATAGCATTTTGATAACTAGATGGATCAGTGGCTGGGGATGGCCCAGCTCATTTTGTAACAGAGCTAATGGAAATGAGAGACGTTGTGTTTTATTGTGGCCCCATGGATGGAGCACCCCCTCTTACTCGGATTACCCTGGCTCCAAAAATGGAACCCTCAGGTGGACTGGAGTATGGGTCTGCTGCGCATACACTCCACCCAACCACAGAAGGGGGAAAAACGCTAGTAAGGCCCCAGGACTCCAAGGAGTGGGCATCAGTGGCAAGTGAACACATTGCAGGAGAGGAGAAAATTCTGAAAGCATACTGGGACCTCAGGGAGGTTTTTAGCAAGAAGGCTTTGGATGTCCTCCTCGCCCCACAGATTGTAGCATAGAGATCCTCCCTGGAGTGAAGCTCACAAAGCCAATGATGACACCACGAGAGCTGGAGGAATTGCATTCATTTATTGATAAAAACCTAAAACAGGGTTTCATCCAGCCTGCCAGGCCCTGAGTGGCAGCCTCAGTGTTGTTCCAAAAAAAAAAAAAAAAGATGGCTCCTTTTGCTTATAGGTGGATTACAAAAATCTGAACACCATTTGCATGGAAAACATTTACCCACTCCCCTTAATGAAGGACATGTTAGCTCACTTTGGCAAGGGAAAGATTTTTACTAAGCTTGATTTGAGAGAAGCTTTCTATCGAGTCCAAATTAAGGAAGGGGATGAATAGAAGACTGCATATAATTGCCCTTTAGGTTGTTTTCAATTCAACATTTTATTTATTTATTTATTTATTTATTTATTTATTTATTTGATTTGCCAATTGTTTACAAGATAATAAGTATAAAATGTATACATAGTTGTGAATACATGAAATGGTTACATATAAGAAAAATAAAAGAATAAGAGAAACAATAGGACAGGGACGGTAGGCACGTTTGGTGCGCTTTATGCACGCCCCCTACAGACCTCTTAGGAAAGGGGTGAGGTCGATAGTAGACAGTCTAAGGTTAAAGTTTTGGGGTTTGGGGAAGAAACTACAGAGTCGGGTAGAGTATTCCAGACATTGACCACTCTATTGCTGAAGTCGTATTTCCTGCAATCAAGTTTGGTGCGGTTTACTTTGAGTTTGTATCTATTGTGTGCTCTTGTGTTGTTATGGTTGAAGCTCCGTTTGGCCTGCAGGGAGCCCCTGCTGTATTCATGCAACTGATAAATGAGGTGCCCCTGTACAAGGAGGTGTTGGTTTACCTCGACAATATTCTTATCTATTCAGAAATCATGGACAAGCACGTAAAGTTGGTGCAGTCAGTCTTGAAAAAACTCCAGGCGGCTGAACTGTATGCAAAGCGTGAATTTCAACAAGGGAAAATTGACTATCTGGGGTATCACATCTCACATGAAGGAATAGAAATGGACCCAGGTCCGAGCCATTTTAGAATAGGCTCCCCCATGCACCAGAAAACAATTGCAAAATTTTCTAGATTTTGCTAATTTCTAACATCAATTTATCCTGGCTTTTGCAAAGATTACATTACAAACCTCCTAAAGACTAAAGGAGAACTGAAACCAAAGCCCAGTCAACCTTTGGAGTGGTCCATGGAATGCCAAGTGGCTTTTGAGAAACTGAAATGACTTTTTGCAGCCAAGCCTGTTCTTAAACACCCAGGTATGGATGCTCCTTTTGTAATCCAGGCAAGTGATGTTGTGGTGGGAGCAGTCCTACTTCAATCAAATGCGGATGGGACTTTACAACCTTGTGCTTACACCTCCCGAAAACTGAGACTGAATGGAAATGGGCTATTTGGGAGAAGGAAGCGTTTGCTATCCGATGGGCATTATTAACTTGAAGACATTTCCTTGAAGGGGAAAAACACCCCTTTGAGGTGTGGACGGATCACAAAAACCTAGAGACTTTAAAGACCTCACAAAAGCTGTCTCCCAAGCAAATTCGTTGGGCGCAATAGTTTAAGCGGTTTAATTTTTCCTTAAAATACTTGCCAGGGGGAAAAAATTATGGCCGACACTTTATCTAGATTGCCCTAATATAATAGCGTCTGACCTGAAGTGATCTGTCCTATTGTTCCTACTAAGCAACTGGCTGTCCCAGTGGTCATCAGAGCCCAGGGGAAGGGAAATGTTAACATTTCAAATGATTTAACCGAACAGTTAAAAGAAGCTTTAAAATTGGATGATTGGTTTTTATCCTACTCAAATGATTGTACTATTCGTGATGGCCTGGCATGGATGGGGGCGAAGTTATATGTCCCTGCTAGCCTTAGAGGAGCCATCCTAAAATATGCCGATTCAAAAGTTGCCGAGCATTTTGGGTTCGCGAAAACTTGTTAAATGGAAGTTTTGGTGGCCATCTTTAAAAAGGGACATATAAGCTTATGTCACTAGTTGTCCTGTATGTGCTTTGGCCAAACGACCTCCTGGTAAGCCTCCTGGTTTACTACAGAATGTGGCTAGGCCGAGTGCCCCGTGGAAGGAAATTTCCATGGATTTCATTGTGGAATTACCTGAGAGTGGGGGAGATACAATCATTTGAGTGGTTACTGACCTATTTTCCAAACAGGTACACTTTGTACCCTGTGCAAAGATTTCCTCTGCAAAAACTTTGGCTAAACTGTTTATTTTACATGTGTATAAACTACATGGTGTTCCTGAATGGATAATTTCAGATAGGGGGGTAGGAATGAGGAATTCTGGGAGTTGCAGTCCACAAGTCTTAAAGTTGCCAAGGTTGGAGACCCCTGTTCTATACAACCGCAGAGTGAGGGGCATCTGGATCTTAGGGGGAACATTGTTCCAGAGGGCAGATTTTCCTACAGGGAAGGTTTCTGGGTCCTGAGAGATGACATTGTTTAACTGAAGGAACCAGGAGTGTACCAATCCTGCAGGAAAAATTGGCCAGGCAGATACCATGCGAGACAGGGGCCTCTCAATTAACCAGGTCCTCTGCCATGTAGGGCTTTATCAAGCACCTTATATCACCTTTGGGTGAAGTGTGTTATTTTCTGCCTTTGTCAGAAAAAAACTTTTCTACTTTGGAATTTATTCTGTGCTTTTTTTTTTAAAATGCCATTTCTCAAACTGCGAACTGAAGCGGAAAAAAAATGAACAAACAAATTGGATGATCAGATAAGTCATAAGGTTATGGTTACAGCAGCTAAGAAGGATAAGGGTCTGGTTCATAAAGAATCACCTTGCTTAATAGCCGTTTTCTGCAAAAGCAAAAACTGGCTGGGTTTGCAAAATACACACTGCCATTAAACATGGTTTACAAATCATTATGGTTTTTGGCTTGGTACGCACACCTCAAGGCACATAGCAAAGTTTCTTGGTATATTAAAGCCTTTTTTAATTATGTCTGGCTGCTGTGTGTTTTATTTCTTGTTTTATTTTAGCACTGGTGTGTGCAGTGGTGGGATTCAATTTTTTTTACTACCGGTTCTGTGGGTATGGCTTGGTGGGCGTGGCAGGGGAAGGATACTGTAAAATCTCCAGTCAGAGGTAGTGTTTGCCAGTTCTCTGAACTACTCAAAATTTCCGCTACCAGTTCTCCAGAACTGGTCAGAACCTGCTGAATACCATCTCTGGGTGTGTGTATATGTGTGTTTAATATTGTAAGCTGTCCAGTCATGCACTTGAGATGGGCAGCCATGTAAGTGCCAGGAACATGATCGACTATCCCACCATACAATACCAATAGGAATTTGCTCATGCCAAGAGATTCTCAGAGGAGAAATGTAGAGAATGTAAATATTCAGCTGCCACTAATAACTGCATTGAGAAGATGAAGGTGGAAAGCCCGTTATGTAAGGGAGACATAAGTAAAGAGGGAGGAAGGAGATGGGTGAGGAAGGAAGGAAGGAAGGAAGGAAGGAAGGAAGGAAGGAAGGAAGGAAGGAAGGAAGGAAGGAAGGAAGGAAGGAAGGAAGGAAGGAAGGAAGTTTTTTATCACTGAAGCTTTGCTTCTTGATTTAAGATTTGGGTTTTCCCCTTTTTTAATGAATGGATTACATAGTTTGAAAAGCCTGTATTGCGTAACCTGAGAGAAAAAGTGAGACAGTATTGGCTGCTACGCTCTCAGTTTTTATCATATTGATCCTCAGCATTCTGATCTGCTACTCCCAGCCTTTGTGGGTAATGGCAGAGGAAGTGTAGTCTAGCAACCCTACCCTCTTCTCTCTATGATATCCACCCACCAAGTGGTTCTACACTTTATGCAGTGCTATCAGGCATGGGGTAACCAAGAACAAAACCTATAAAAGCTCAGAGCAGTTTCTTTATTGCATGTTTGCCCATGGACAAATCTTGCCTGACTAAAGCATGCTGTGCATACCTGTCTGATAAATGCTGAAAATAAATTAGGGAGGATCCCTTCTGGGCCACTTTCAGCATAGCAGTGATTCAAGGCTGATGTTTCTCTTTATTCCCTCTCTCATAACTCAGTGCCAGATTCCACCACAAGTTCTTTTGCCATATGAAAAGCCACTTTCTCTAGATACCTGGAAAAGTAGACGTTCTTCAATCAACAACACAGCTGTTTGGACATAGTCCATATCCAGGTCTCATCCTCGTTGGAATGAAAGGGGTTCCTCTGACATTTCTTAAATCCTGCATTCCACTTCTTGCTGTTAAAGACACTGAGCTTGTCAACTGGAGAGCTAACAGCCCAGGTGCGAGACCAGACCTCCACACAATGGGGTGAGCTCCCGTTCTTTGCTCCATCTCCTGCTCACCTAGCAGTTCAAAAGCAAGCAAATGCGAGTAGATTAATAGGTACCACTTCAGTGGGAAAGTAATAGCCTTGCGTGCGCCTTTGGAGTATAGTCATGCTGGTCACATGATTATGGAAATTGCCTTCTTGGCTCATCTGGCCAGGAAACGGAGATGGGCCCTAATTTGGACGTGACTGGACAGGGAAACCTTTATTACCTTTTACTTCTTACCCATCATTGCAAAGTGCTTTAATACAGCGGGGCACTGTGGAAAGATTTGTGAAAAAAAGAAGCCCTCACTGTGAAATCTTTTGTGCAGTGTTATGTCCAGGCGAGGGGGGGAGAGTCTACGAGGACAAGAGACCAAAGCAGACAGGATGTAATACTGTGCGCCGACAGGGAAAATACAACCTAATACCAAATGCTCCATGTGTGAAAGAAATTATGCTTAGGTCTGGCAAAGGAGGAAGCGTTGGACTTTTCATTTTCTAGTAAAAAGAAATGACAGACCATTAACTTTGCAGGAAGAGAAGAGAACCTCAGGCAACAAAGCTTGAGTGCACCGCAATGTCTGGCCTGCGCAAAAGAAGGACAGAAGAGGCACACGGAGAGAAGGCGAGGAAAATTCGAGCCTCACCAAAAAATCATTAAGCAGCATTTTCTCAACTCGCAGAAAGAACGGGGGGAAACCCGAGAGGATTTCAATTGCAAGGTATTAATTCCACATGTCCGAAACTTTAGAGGGCTTAATAAGCAAACCTGCTCCCAATTCCATGCACGCTACTGAGGATTTGAAGACGGAGAGGTATGTGCTGCATGGCACGGGTTTTAAAAACCGCAGTCACCCAGAAAAGCATCCTAGACCAAATTTAGATCAACCTTTCTGAGTACAAGTACGCCTCAACTTACAACCACAACTGAGCCAAGAAAATTTCTGTTGCTAAGTGAATTTTGCCCCATTTTACCCACCTTTCTTGCCACAGTTAAGTGAATCATTGCAGTTGTTAAGTTAGTAACCCAGTTCTTAAGTGAATCTGGCTTCTCCGTTGACTTTGCTTGTCAGAAGTTCACAAAATCCCGTGACCCCCTGGGCATAGCAATGGTCATAAGTATGAAACAGTTGCCAAGCATCTGATTTTTGATCACATGACCATGGGGATGGCTGCAATGGTCGTAAGTGTAAAAAAGGGTCATAAATCACTTTTTTTCAGTGCCATTGTAACTTTGCGTGGTCACTAAATGAACTGTTGTAAGTCGAGGACTATCCATATCCCTTAGTACTAGGGGTGAATCCCAGACACAGTTCCAATTCACACACTGAGTTGAGTCACAATTTATTTGCTCTATTTAATCAGGAATGGCTGGGTTCAGATAACACACGAAAGCCAAGCTGACCCTCTTGTGGCTGAACCCATTGTGTGTACTGATCTTCCTCAACGTGTGATGTCTGCCATTCAAGATACGATAAGGAGCAGTTAAAAAGGAGGGGGCGGGATTACAGCTTAGAGTTTTCATTAAATCAAGTGCTTGGAAATCTACAGCATTTCAGACAATTTTAGGACAGCAAACTACAAATGAATTGACTTCACAGATCCTCTGGAGAGAGAGAGATTTGGGATCTCTATGTGACCTCATATTTAGACACCTTAGAACAGGGGGTCTCCAACCTTGGCAACTTTAAGATTTGTGGACTTCAACTCCCAGAATTCCTCAGCCAGCTTTGCCTTAGAAGACAGAGGCTCAGTCATAGGTGGTGGAAGGCATAAAATAGCAATAAGCACTTAGACTTATATATCGCTTCACAGTGCTTTACAGACCTCTCTGAGCAGCTTATAGAGTCAGCATATTGTCCCTGACCATCTGGGTCTTCATTTTACTGACCTCAGAAGGGTGGAAACCTGAGTCAACCTTGAGCCTGTCAGAATCGAAATCCTGAAGTGGGCAGTTAGCCTGCAGTCCTGCATTTTAACCACTGCGCCACCACAGCTCAAAAGCTGATACATTTCCCCTCTCCGCTCTCTCTGTTGGCATTTTTCAGACAGCATAACTAGATCTAGAACAGAACGCTTGCCTTTTCTTCATAGAGACGAGGGGGAATGTTTGTGTGCATTTGAATGCAAAAAGGTTCCGAGTTCGTTACTATCATCCACAGTCAAGATTCAATTCTTTTTCAATTGTGCATGAGTGCCAAATATAATAGGGAAGGCTGCATATTGGAGGAAAGTATATGTAATATGTTGAGTGTTAGTGAAAATTTTCAAAAACATGGAAACTAGAAAAGAAAGAAAATTTATAAGCAGAAAATTGAAATATTGAAAATGACAAATTCACCCATCCTGACTTTAGCATTTGAGCCCAGTCTAGTTGCTTTCATCCATCCCTTTTCATACCCTATCATTATTATTAATAATGCTATATTATTTATTAAATTGTATGCCAGCAATTTCTGCAAGACAAGTTGGCTTCAAATATGTTCCATAACAGAACAGCCACACACTATCTGCATAAAACTCTGGAATCATCATGAAAAAAAAAACTTCAGAGCAAGGTTAATATAGTTTCATCAATATGTTAATACAATTAATATTTATAGTCATATATTTCAGAGAACAGATTAATTATTAACTATGGATGTGCAAATCACTTAAATCATTCAGTTGACTCAAACTGAATTTTTGAATCAATCTGGGGAAAAATTACATCTGCACCCAACCGTTAAACTGACTCAAAACCAGCTGATTGGGGATATCATTCCAATCAAATCTTCAAATCCCCACCCACATTTTTTCTCTGACTTCAAGGAAGGGCTAGTTGCCTGAACCTGATTCAGGATTGTTCCCTAGGGCTGAGAGTTACACTAACCTGTGTTCTTTATCGCTTTAAGACTGTTGAGCAGGAGCTAGAGCAATCAGGGCAATTAATTTTGAATACATCGATTCACTCATTTATCAGTAAATAAATTTATATGGCTGCCCAACTCACACAGAGGTGGCTGCAGGCATCTACATTTAGAGGGTATCATTTCTTAGCCCTATTATCTGCTTCTATTATAATTGTTCCTTTTAGTATCAGGGACCACATGATGAATAATGTGCTACTATAATATTCATCAGTGAACAAGAAATTAAAATCAAAAACCTACAAAACAGCTCCATTAGTTGAACCAAAATTAGAGCCACAACCAATATATCGCATACCAAAGGTTCAAAAAGCTTATTCTGTCATACAATAAAAAGACAATCACCAACCAGCCACTTAGCTAATATTTTGGCCCGAATGGTATTGTTCCATCATCATACAGTGAATTTAACAACACTATGTAATTTAATCAAACAGTATAACAAAGTTGGAAGGGACCTTGTAGGTCATCTATTCCAACCCATTGCCCAAGCAGGAGACCCTGTACAATTTCTGACAGATGGCAGTCCAGTCTCTTCTTGAAAGCCACTGGTTGTCCTCACTATCAGGAAATGTCTCCTTATTTCTAGGTTGAATCTCTCCTTGATCAGTTTCCATCCATTGTTCCTTGTCTGGCCTTCAGGTACTTTGGAAAAGAGGTTGACCCCCTTCCTCCTCTCCTTGGCAGCCCCTCAAATATTTCTCTTTATGTAATTTCATCTCCAAGGATTAATGAAAGGAAACTAGAGTTGAGAACCGTTAAACACCAGTTTGACAAGAGTTCTCAAGAACTGATTTCAGAAAGGGATTTTTAATGCCAGTCTGAGATTAATACAGAAACCTGAAAACTACAAGAGAAATCTCAAAGTTATGGTGAATTAATTCATGTAGAATTTCTTGGAATGCTTTAAAACAGGAGTCTCCAACCTTGTCAACTTTAAACCTGGCAGCTTTGCTGGCTGGGGAATTCTGGGAGTTGAAGTCCGCCTGGTTTAAAGTTGCCAAGGTTGGAGAACTCTGCTTTAAAATGCTTCTTCCCAGATTTCTGTCTGCCTGTGTTATATTGCTGTTCATGAGATATGTTGATCACTGGCTCACTTGTTGAAAAACACTCCCTTAAATGAAAACAGCTGAACCTTCATAAAATGATGTAACCAACTGCATAATTGTCCCAAAGATGTTTGTTTTTTTTAAAGGCCACTGGACTTTCTTGATTTTTTTCCTTGTAAACATTTCCCTTCTCAACCATGAAGCTTCTTTTGTTCTAACTGAATGGTAGGGAATAGAAGGACTTATTTAGGTGTCAAACTCGATTTCATTGAGGGCTGCATCAGGGTTGTGTTTGACCTCGGGGGCTGGGGAGGGTGTGGCCAGGTTGGGCATAGCCAGCTTGCCATCACTCGTATCGAGGGCACTGTAGCCCGAACACTCTGCCAGAGAAAATGGAGGAGCTCCGTTTTTGGCTGGGACAGCCTCCTGCAATCCTCTGCCAGCAAAAATGGAGCTCAGGAGTGCTGCATTTTTGCTCAGTCCTTCGCTATTTCCATGGGGGAACCCTACGGGCCGGATCAGGCCTCTGGGCTTTGAGTTTGACACCCTTGATTTAGAGTCATTTCATGGTTAGCACTCTGAGGGTTAGTTGAAGCCACTTGGGAGTTTATCTGAATCAGAGTGCAACTGTCTTGGGATTGCTGAATGGACTGTGTTGTAGACAAGAGATAGGTGCTGTTATATTCCTATCCCTCTATTGAGAGGGGGCTCTTTAATTTTAACACAAATGGCATCTTTGATCCTCTCTCAGGCCAATGGTCCTTTCTGTCCAGAATGTGAACTTTGCTGTCTTCAAAAGAGTGGGCCTTTGTCTTTCAAGGAAAAAAAAATCAAGAAAGTCCACTTGCTTTTTGCAAAAAGCACCTTTGGGACAACCATTACCTGGCTAATTGAGACCCTCCATGAACAACTGAATGGCACACCATCTCTTTTTTACCTTGGCCATATCTGGCGATGCCTTTCTAAACTCAGGACTATACACAAGTTCTCCAGCTAATATTGCTGAACACTGTAATAAAAACAAGACAGAGTTGAGATGGAAGAGGTTGAGAAGACTGAAATCAAGCTATAATTTCATATCCCTAGAGAGTAGACTCAGGTTAATCCAACCGATGTACACACGCTGTGACCGAAAGTCATCCCATAGAACCACTTCAGAGCCTGATGGCTATCATCCAGCCCACACACAGGATGGCCTCAAATTGGAGTCTGGCCCAAAAGTGGTCAACTTGGTGGACAAAGGCATTGCGAATTAAAGAGTTTCCCGCTGTTTTGTAGGCCAGCCAAATCAACACTTTTGAAGATCCCTTTGGCTCGAACCATCTGCAGAGCTTGTGACATTCCAGCCATTGTTTTCCCACAGAGAGAGGCATGCTTGAAGGGCCACACAGCAGACACACCATGGTTCACTTAACAGTTGTACAGCCAAGATACCCATGAAGGCTCATTCCTGTTGCAAAAATAGAGGAAGACTTGCCAAACCACCATCCACTAGAATGACTCTGGGGAAGCCCTTCCAGAGAAACAATCAAAAGTTTAGACAGCAAGATACATACAGTACATACCGATAAATGCTCACCAACATCAGCTCCTACACTTTCCTCGGTAAATGTAGCATCAGCAATCAAAGGCCAACTGTTTGATTAAACGATGCAGCATCAGCATCTATAGCTCGGCTAAGGATAAATGCTGGTGGAACACAACCCAATATTTGTTTGGCAACAGTGGCAAATATCTGTAGCTCAGGTGTAGCATGAGGGTGAGTTCCCTGAGCTTGTTGGTTGGTTTCCAAACAATTCATTACCAGGCTAGGTAACATTTTCAGCGGAGTTTAGGGGGTGTCAGTCTCAGTGTGCTGTTTATAAGGGCTTCAGGTGTGGGTGTGTCAAGTGAGCATTTTGTAACAGGTCTTGTGATGGGTCAGCTGTCGGAGACTCACTGTTCAGATGCAGTGGTGGCATTCAAAAAAAATTACTACCGGTTCTGTGGGTGTGGCTTGGTGGGTATGGTGTGGCTTGGTGGGCGTGGCTTAGTGAGTGTGGCAGGGGAAGAATACTGCAAAATCTCCATTCTCTCCCCACCCCACTAACCTGCTTTCCAGCTCCATTCTCCTGTGCAGGGCAACCAAAGAAGACCCAGCCAATCAGCTGAGACTTCGGAGGCAAAGAATAGATGGGGCAGAGCCAATCAGAGGTGGTATTCCAAAATATTTAAAGTTCTCCGAATTTCTCAAAATTTCCACTACCAGTTCTCCAGAACTGGTCAGAACCTGCTGAATACCACTTCTGTTCAGAGGTAAGAATGCATCATGCAAGAAACTGGATTTATGAAGCTTAACTGTTGTGAAATTTTCTGTCTAGCTACAGGATTATCTCACTATTTCTGAGGCTGAGATAAATCTCTATGGTGCTTTGCACTACTGGATATTAGGCAACGACACCTGTACCCTTTTCGATGTGGAGTTTGTCCGGGCTGAGAAGAAAATTAATGGCTAAGAAACATTTGGAAACCAACTCACAAGCTTGGAGAATGAAACTTCACCCTCAAGGTTTGTTTGTTTGTTTGTTTAATTTCTACAGCTGCCCATCTCAGTCAGTGACTCTGGGAGGCTTACAATTCAAAAACTTCATTACAATTAAAAATACTGAATTATTTTTAAAACAATAATAAGAGTAAAAACATGTTGCTGAAGAAAGCTCTCTTACGTAGAGGTAGTCCTCAATTTATTACCACAATTGGGACAGGAATGTCTGCTGCAAAGCCAGGCAGTTGTTAAGTGACTCACACCTGATTTTACCAGCCCTTTTGCCAGACGGTTGCTAAGGGAATCTTTGAAGTTGTTAAGTGAATTGCATAGGTGATAAAATAAATCAGAGGCAGCAGAAAGATGGAAAGGATTGGCCGATCTTGCTGAGATGGACAAATTGATTTCTTTGATTAGAGGAAGGGCCGTATCTACAATTATGGGTGACTGGAAATCCTTCTGGGCTTTTTGCATAAAACAAAAAAAAAATGACTGCAATTTATGGCTTTGTTGATTAAACAGGGTAGATAATAGAAAGAAGAGAGTCAAGATGCAACTTTAGAGGGAGAGATTAAAATAAAATTGTACGTGTAGCTGCTATGAAGAATATTAGAAGCCCCTTATTTATATCTTTTTCTTCCCCCCACCTTTCTTCTCTTCTCCCTCCCTCATTGTGCTTTTAGCCTTTCCTTTCTATCTTCCCTTTTCATTTTCTCTGTTCTATTTTAGTTCGAATTAGTTCTTATAATTACTTTCAAAACTTGGAATAAAAATTATTTAAAGCAATAAATCAGAGGCGGCAGAAAGCAAATCAAAACATGTTCTAGTGCCCAGATATTTCTCAATAGGAATGATTAAAATGTGTCAGAATCAACTTTTAGTGACCACACAGCTAGATTTTCTTCATGATAATCTGCTTCTAATCTGGTCCTTCAGACCATCCAAGCTCCAGTACTAAAATCAACATCCAGACAAAACTCAAGTCTTCACAAGTGGTGGAATTAGGCATTATGATATACAGGTAATGTTCAACTTACAACCATTTCTTTACTGACTGTTTGAAGTTACAACTTCACTGAAAAAAATGACTTATGACTGTTGAATGAAGCAAATAAAATTTTAAAATTTATGATATTTATGTAGTTATTAACCAAGCACATCTAAGTTTCCTGCCTAGGCAGGGGGTTGGGCTAGAAGACCTCCAAAGTCCCTTCCAAATTCTATTCTTATCCTTATTCTATTCTCTATTCTACTCTATTCTATTTTCTATTCTATTCCATTCTCTATTCTATTTTCTATTCTATTCCATTCCATTTTCTATTCCATTCCATTCTATTCTATTCTCTATTCCATTCTCTATTCCATTCTCTATTCCATTCTATTCTATTCTATTTTGCAAAATATCTTTACAATCCCCAAGGCATATGACAACTTTTGAGCCCCCTAATGTTTGGAAATTGAAAGTTGAAAAAATGGACATGCCCTTCACAGTGTTGCAGCATCCCCCTGGTCACATGGTCAAAATACAGACACTTAGCAATTAGCATGTATTTATGGTGGTCCCGGGGTCCCTGGGAGGGTCATGTGATCCCCTTATGCAAACTTCTGACAACCAAAGTCAATGGGGAAGTCAGAGTTCACGTAACAACCATGTTGCTAACTTCACAACTGCAGTGATCCATTTAATAACTGTGGCTAGAAAGATCATAAAATGGAGCAAAACTCACTTAACAACCGTCTTGCTTAGCAAGGAAAAGTTGGGCTCAATTGTGGTTGTAACTCGAGGACTACCTGTGCTGATATTGAAAATATCATGTTGCAGCAATTCTCACCAGCTCTAAAAAAAATTATGCTTCAGGTGGTCTTAACGGGCAACCTTCCATGCTCCCTAACCAATGATGGACAATCAAGAAATATGTCGCTTGGTTGCACAAAAGGAATCAAGGCTGGCCCCGCCACCAAGTAAAGCAAAACCTTGTTGTTTCTGCTGTCTGAGGGGTCCTTGGTGCTCTCTGAGCTGGGTTGTTTTCTTGTAGACGTTTGATTACACTGACCAGCTAACATCATCAGTGCATTGTCCTCCCTGGTACTACTGTACACTACAAGCACCAAATCTGGAATGGAAAAAGCTATGGAGTTGTTCCTTGGTCAAACTCTGGTGAAAATGTAGCCCCAGGTTACCAGTAGGTCAATTCCATCTTTAGGATTAGAAAGCTGAACTGGCCAAGAGTCCAGGTTGAAGAGTTTTAATATCACTGCACAATTATCAGATTTCTTGGATCCTTTTCACTCTCTGACAATCTCTGCCACATTTGCAAAACCTATGCTTTTGGGCTTACAGATAGTCCTCAACTTAGGACCATTTGTTTAGCTAGCATTCAAAGTTACAATGGTGCTGTAAAAAGGTATTTTTGACCAATCCTTACGCTTAGGACAGCTGCAATGTCTCATGATCACAATCTGGGCCCTTGGCAACTTTATGACAGTTGCAGCATTCTTGGGTCGCATGATTGCCATTTGCCTGCTTTTAAGCCGGCTTCCCAAAAATTAGTGGGGAAGGTCTCAAATCACGATCAGGTGATGTCTTGCTTAATAACTGCAGTGATTCACTTAACAACCTCAGTCATAAAATTGGGTGGAGGATCACATGATGCCTCGCTTCACAATTGCACCATCTGCACCGCCCAACGAGCAATTTTCAGTGGTTGGAAGTGAAGGGATATCTGTTCAAAAGAGTTTGATAATATTATTGTAAGCAAAGGCCCTTCTCAAAGAAGACAAATAGACATTTTAGTTTCTTTGCATCGGTGTTTGGAAAAGTAATCACTTTCCATTAAAAAAGAACTATAAAAAGAACTTAGCACAACAACATCCTGGTCACTGGTTTCCTCTTTCGATCGCCAAGTAAGCAAAGAACAAGACATCTTTAACCAGAGTTCCTATTCCAGCTTTCCAACGTTTCCTTACCAAGAATTCCGAAGGATGGTCTTGATTCACAAGCTTTCCATCCAGCTAATCAACACTTCACTGGGTTTCCTGCCCTTGGCAGCCCAAACAAGAATCCTGGGCCATCATGAAAGTTAGGAAGGATCTGACTGGATGCCAGCCAAGACCAGCATTAGTTTACCTCTTCGACATCAACGCATTCAATACGTTCTTGTTTAAGTCCCGAGAAAATGCAAATTCTCCTGTTAAGGAGGTTGAATAAAGGCTCTGAATCAAACAGCAACATGAAAAGGGGGGGAATTATTCCTGACATATAAATAAAGCTGTCTAACCTGTAATTCAGTGGAAGTCTGGAGTTAATCAAACCACTCTTTCCGAATGACTATTTTGCCAAAAGAATGGGCTTCCTCGATTTTCATCAGATCAACATTTTAAATTTAGAGCCAAGAAGGTTGGAGGGGTTCCCCCTCACAAGAAAGACAGACGTCTACTTTTTTACTATTTATTTTGACCAGGCATAGAAGGTGAATACCTAGCAAAAAAAAAAAAACCTCTTACCTGGCTGAATTTTGAAAGCTTCTCCCTTTTTTTGGCCATTTAATTAATGCAATAAAATTTTGCACTTTGCTGGATGCATAAGAATCAGCCACCAAGCAATCTGCCACGTGGTTTGGATAAAATTGTGCACTTTGGAAGGCTAAAAGAGAAGGAGGAGGATTAATCTAGTGGCAAGAATACTGGGCTGGTGGGCTAGTGTGTGTAGCCTGGAGAAACACAATTTATGCTGCCCTGCAATTTAGAAGAATCAGAATGTTCACCCAGGGACCAGGGTTGTCTAAAAAGCAGTTTATCATAAAAGGAATAACCCTTATTTATATAGCTCCTGAAAGAAAAGTGTTGGAAATACCTGAAATATAGGTGAGAGGTAAGAAGTAATCACAGAATCATAGAGCATTAAAAGTTGGCACCATAGAGATCATCTTGCCCAGAATTTTTCAAACTTGGCTCCTTTAAGATGGGTGAACTTCAACTCCCATGGGTTGGGAGTGGGTGGGAATGTCCACACAAAGGGGCCAAGTTTGAAAAACACCAATCTAGCCTAATCCCTGTAGAAATTCTACTACAGCCAATATAGGTGAGGTTCAATTGCATTTTTCTTCAGCTTGTTGAGGTAGAAATGCCTTAGGATATAAATTACACAATTTCCACCAAGCATATCCACTATGAAGGTGGACACCTGGCCAACTTCCTTCATGCATTTGGAGATTCCAGGTTGAGGGTGGTTTAAGTTGTAAAAATATGGACATGCCCAGATGTCTGGTGAGAACATGAAAACCTAGGAGGATGACTTCACAGGGGATTAACATTTATTAAAAGAGCCCTTAGTAGCAAGGCAACCCACTAAGTGTAGTTTAAGTGTTCCAGTCTAACTTAAAGTCCTGGGACTTGCTAGTGGTCTTCTCTCCAAGTCCTAACAAGCCTACCCTGCTTTCTTCAAAACCAAGCCAAAGTCAGTCATTTGAAGCCACCAACCAACTGCGTTGGTGGAGTTCAAACCATTTATTGCATTACAGTACACTACAAAAATGAACATTAAAATATTATGGTGTAATAGGATAATGGTCCTCTTTGGGTAAGGAAGAGGAGAAATTGCAGCAATGTTATCATACAGAATTTCCCCTCCTTTTATGTTTTTTATAGGAAGGAAACCTGAAGCTTGAGAAAAAGCTGAACAACGGTGGCATTGTGTTGATGCCCACCACAAGTGTGTGTGTGTGTTGGGGGAATGCAGCAATTCCAAGCTAAAACACTGGCACTGTAGAGAAGCATCCCAGCGAATATTAATCATGGAAAATTCTCCTATTTCCTATTTGGCCTGCCAAATACTACATGCTTGTGTTTTTTCCCCCCTCTCTTCTGTTCTTAGCAGGAGCAAGGAAGGTTGCAACTCGACAAGAATTTTAAAAATTCACAATAGAGCTTCTAGCAACCTCAGTTCTCCAACACATGGAGAGCAAGTGGTTCACATTGCTAAGGTATCTAACACAGAAGTTCAAACCTGTATGATGGAGACTTTTATGATGTGATTACTGCTCTCTCGGGCCTTGGGAATGAGTATGGCCTGTTAGGTTTCACAGAGTCAATTGAAAGACAAAATGCTTCAAGACACTCTGACAGCCTGCACCAGCTACAGTAACAACATTCACTGAACATAATTGTCTTTACATTTAATTCATTTCTATTTGGCCCTGGCCTCCTTTGGACAAATCTTCTTTTGTGGCCTCTTTATCATGAGGTCTCCAAGTTGGAATGGTGCTTGGCATAAGGAAGCTTGATCCTTGAGTTGAGAAGTACCTGGAAGTAAGATGGACAGCCAATAAATTTGACAAATAAATAATCCTTCTTAACCAAGTCTCATCCTTCTATGGCATGCTGAAAACCCTCAGTGACTTCAAAATTTCAATTAGGGGTAAAAAAAACAGCAGTTGGAATTCCCAGACTTCGTTTACAAATAAGTTCATTAAGCTGGACTTATTTTTGAAAGTCTTCTTCCCAATTCCTTTTTGCAGTCTGGACTCAGATGCCATTTAGAAGAGAAGTTGCTAAGCAATTCTTCTGCTATCCATCAGTGGCCTACCATTCCATGTTGACTTTCTGAGCTTCCTCACCATCTTTCATGCCCCTGGTGGAATAAGAAGCACCATCAGGAGAAGCACACCAGGATGAAGTTCCAAAACAGATCTTCAACATCGAGATTACATCTGCTCTGTAGGATCACAACCTTCACTGGATCCAAAAGAGAATCAAAGGATTGTTAGACCAGAGGTTCCTCTTGATGGTTGGCAAGCCCTCAAGGAGACCACAGTCTGGCAATGGACCCAAGAACCACCACCCCCCCAAAAAAAAACACATGTTCCAGCAGCCTTCTTCTATGCTCACATGGACCACCCTTGCAATTCAACGGACACTCCTTCATGGCAACAGATGAGGCCTCTTTTTGAAGGAAAGTGAATGTTGGGAGGTGTTTCAAGCTTTAGCCGCTCTTGTAAGTAGCCTGAACAATTAATGAGCTTCTAATAATTAAAGATTCTCTGTAATAATAACAGCTATGATTTCCCCTTCCCAGCTGAAGTTGCTAAACTCACTATTCTGCATTTAATGCTGGCTTAGCCATGGTGAATAAGGGGCCCCTCCTAAATCAAAGGCTGGTTCAAAAATAACACTAAGCCATGGCTGAATACATCACAATGGGCTTCCTTTTACACAAACAGCATAAACCATGGCTTACAGATAGCTAATGAATTAAGGCCAAATAGGCAAACAACTTTGGTTCTGTCAACATTTATTAACCTATTTATTTATTTTACTGGGCTTCTACACTGCTCCTGTGCTATGCAAGTCTGAGCAGTTCACATATGCTATTCTGTAAAATCAGGCTAAAATATATATACAAATTAAACAAGTTACAAACAATTCACAACTCTGTGCCAGGGGCAATAAAGAAGCTTGGTTCAAACAGAATACCACTTTCCAAGAAAGAACATTTCTAAAGACATCCATCCTCAAGGGCTGTTGGAAAAGCCAGCTTTTCATCACCTTCTTAAAGTCCAGTAAGTTTTAGTCCATATCTATCTCAAAGTGAATCTTTCCTCCCCAAAATGGGAGGTGGGAACATTTCTGTTTTGCTCAGTGCTAACTCCTCCATGGGTTATGCCAAGGTCAGTTTGCTATTCAATCATTCCAGACATGGATGGAATTTGACAACAGGTAAGGCTACAATTCACCAAATGTCCTCTAGAGGAGACCCCATTGGATCTGGTCAGCCAAAACCCTATTTCTCAAAAGGGCAACTGCCTCTAAATTGCATCTCTGAGTAGCCTGAAGATATGTCTACAAATCAACGCACTGCTAAAGATGCTTTATTTTGCTGCACAGAACCAGCTTCTGGTTTCATTTTTTTTAAAAAAATTAATACAGTATTAATTAAAGGATCTAGAAAGGCAGTTGTGGTGGAAAGTAGTCTGGATTCCAACGAGGGAGGGGCTGCATTCCAGAGTACCAAGAGACAGTAAAGTTTAGATAGTCTGGTTGAAGGAAAAGGTTTCAGGCTGCTCCTCCCTAGAAGCTAATCATCAATGATGCAAATAGTTTGGCAAGATTTCTGTCCATAAGTGAGGAACAATAAAGGAAACTGCTTAGAAGTAACTCTGTGTGTCCTTGGTTTTCAGAGCCTGACAATCCTGGGCTTCATGCTGATTCCTGGATTAGCTTCTTGGTTCTCTGATAGTAACTTAATCTTCATTCCAGATAGTAACCTGTTGACTACTTCAACGCCATGACAAATCAACAAGCAGCTGTGTACTGCAAAAGCCATCCTCTAGATATAATCACAAATGAGTCACAATCATATCTGAGCAGTGTTTCAGAGAAAACTCACAAATAACATCTGTATTAGCTGAAGAAATTTGCTAAACAGAAAGTTGTAGCCCAACCAATAACGGCATTCTTAAGCAACCAGAATGTTTGTCCATAGAAGACATCTTAGAAGAGGATCCAAGGGTAGGTTCATTCATGCGGCAAGATGAAAGAATGGAAATCAATACATGTGGTGGAATCTCCAACTAGACTAGGATCAAGAGGTTCCCAAGTTTAGAGTTCTACTGCAAGAAGCAGAACAGGCCTGACTGCCACCCGAATCCTTGAAGCCTTGTCTTGCCCTTCCCAAGGGAATGCAGTCAGTCTGTTGAGATACTTGTGAACCTGGGTGACTAATTTTAAGCTTCGAGACTCTTCACGTGTGATTCTGGTTGCTTTTGATTGACATTATGCCACATTTAAACAGTTGCTATTCATAAAGGGCTCAACTAATTACAACTTGGTGTTACAGAGAAAAAGTAGAAATATTCTGGAATCAAGCTCAATCTCCCGGTGACTTCATGGACACACACAGACAACTTTCTTGCCAATAACGCAGAAGTAATTCGCCTCTCTGAATTCCTGAGCAGCAATTATTCAGGCACTGGAGTGCGAGGCTGTGGAAAGGCAGCAGGGGAAAAATGACATTCCCTCTGTTGCAATGCCAAGGCTAGGAGCAAAACTAAACCCCAGCCTTTTCCAGGACTTGGGGGTGGAAACATTATAGACTACGGGAAGCTCAGGGGGAAGTTGGCAACAGCCAGCCGAAATGGCATAGTACCGCTTTAAAGGAAGGAAAAGGTTGCAGAAGAAAAAATATATATATCATCCCGGGAAACATTTGGAGAAGGGCTCATCCAAAGCCCTACTGGAGTTTATAAGGAAATGAGTAGAAATGTAACCCCTGCTTTGTAAGTCTATACAGTACCCATTCTGAGAGCTAGTAGGTGGTTTTGGTGAAGATGCTGGACCAGGAGTGGAGAACTCCCATTATTGGAAGAATTAGAAATATAATAAGCAATAAATAAATATGGTTTGCAGTCACCAAATGACCTATCGGTCCCACACAAAGGCTCTTAACAGTCATGCAACAGCTAACTCCCTCCACCCACCAATTCTCATCATTTCCTTACTGACAGAAAGCCTGCTGGTGGTCGTCCCCCCCCCCCAAAAAAAAGAGATTTCTTCTAAGGAGCCTTAATTCCCAAACAGCTCCAGATTTTGAGGAGAGGTGTGGTTCCTAAAGGATAAGATTGTGAAAGGGTCAACAGCCGGCAAGAACAAAAATACTTTATTTAAAAGTAATGCTTGACTTTAGCAGCTGGGAGTTCAGAGAGAAAGATGGGGGGGGGGGGGGAACCAGTGATTTTCAGGACTTGCAAGGAAACCACAAGAATTTGGAAGCACTAAAGGGTGAGACCACCAAACTAAGTTTTGCTCTGGGTTTAAGCTAGAGTTTCAAGAGGGGCCTCTAGAAGTGAAGACTTTAGGACTCCAGAGCAGCAGAATTTTTTGAGCATGTCATTAACTTGCCTATAAGCCAACTGGAAAAACAATAACAAGAAACAATATTCAAACCTACCTATGCATTTTTCTCCTTTCCATTTTATGTTAACAGCTGCCTGGTCCCTACTTTTGAATTGGCCAGTCTCTTCCCATCTGTCCCTTGTGATTGCAATAGATGGAGTCGTGATCATATTGTTTTTCACTGACTGTGTAAGAACAATCTCTCCCCAATAAAATAGAACAACTGAAGCAAAAATAAGTCTAACAAGACACGTAGTGTCAGGCGTGAAGAATCAGGATCAGACATTAAAATCCAGTTCAGAATTTGAGTGCTTAAGTCTGTACACATGAATCCAATCAACTAATGGTCAGGCCTAAATTGGTATTAGAAAAGAGTCCACGGAATTCAAGGTGGGGGCTAGACTTGGAGTATTTGTAGACATGTAACAATTCTAGGCTGAATTCTCTTTTGACTCTGCCTTCTGGAATCAGAAGACAGTAAGACTTGTCTTTGACTGGCTGGCATATGAGTCTAGGATGGGAATCCAACATCTGAGACTTCCACAGTGAGAAAAGCTTTGAAGCTTATGTGAAAGTTACAGTGAAAAGCAAGCAGGCTAGCTGAGAAGGAGCTGTAAACCTGTGTGTGTGTGTGTGTGTGTGTGTGTGTGTGTGTGTGTGTGTGTGTGTCTTTTATTGGTTTTTCAAACTGTAAAAATACAAAAAAAATGAAGTAGTGGAAAATTAAGAAGAGAGGAAGGGAAAAGAAAAGGCATATAGTGTAAAGAGAGAAAAGGGAAGAAAAAGGCACCACATTCTGACCCTCTTTAGCACAGTAGAAGATAACATTACAAGCACAATGTTTTGCTTTTACACAACAGTATGTTCAAGCCATTTCTACAACAATAAGCCTATCTAGTTAACAAAAACAAAATCGAAGTTTTGGGATTTTTTTCATTGCAAGCACAAAATCCAGAAGCAATTTCAGAATAGAAATAAAGTTAGATATATTCTTTTCTTTGGATAAAAGAATCAGTTCAACCATCTCTGCTTTTCTTTGTTAGGGGGACTAATATATACTTATGTTAAATCATTAATCTTTATCATAAGGAAATCCTGTATATTATTTCAATTTTTTTAACCCTAAAGGGAGAAAACAGTTAGTAAAAGTTAACAAAATATCAAAACTTTAAAAAGTACTCAAGTATTATATATAAAGGAGAAAAAAGAAAAGTCTTCATTTTAAATATATCACATCAATATAAGGCCAATCAACGGTACTTTACAAACTTTGGGAATTATTCAGCATGACGTAAAAAGGCAGAGAGGACATACATTTACAAACCATTTTACACATACAAAACTAACTTACAGCTTTCTATCAATACAAATATCAAACTTGTAAAAGTCCACCCTAGACTTAATATGAAGGAGAAATCAAAATTCGTCACTAATTCCTCGCAAGAACAATGGCCTTTCGCATTGACACTGCACTATGTACTAGCAAATGCCATTCAGCTGCCAAATGGACAGCGCCCTTCCCAGGAGCCCACATGTTCATCTTCAGAGCTTCACATAGCACACTTAATGTGCTGCTGGCCTGAGCATGGGCTGGGTGAGTTTTTCCTTTCCCCACTGTGGGTTGGCTACGATACGAAACTTTGAGAAGAACCATTTAAAGGAAATTAGTCCTTAGGAGCCCAAAGTTTTTATTTAAACAAGAGATCTGCCAGAAAAATCACTTCCAACTGTTTTGGAGGAACGAGTTTGAAGGAGCAATGCTGAAGCAGAAAGATTGGGAAAGCCAAACTTAGCAGTTTCCCCTGGCACCTGGCTTACATGAACAGAAATAGTTATGGCTCCTAGACTTATATACCACTTCATAGTGCTTCACAGTCCTTTCTAAGTAGTTTACAGAGTCAGCATATTCCCCCCACCAACAATCTGGGTCCTCATTTTACCAATCTTGGAATAATGGAAGGCTGAGCCAACCTTGAGCCAGTGAGGATTGAATGCCTGGCTGTTGGCAGAGTTAGCTTGCAATACTGCATTCTAACCACTGCGCCACCACAGCTACGATCTACGGCAGAAAGAAGCCAATAGCGTTGTTGTAGTTGTACTTGTCATTTTTATGATGTTTGACAAAAATGCACAGCAATCCTTTTTACAGAATATGGAGTTGTGCATATTTTCTAAATGCATAAGCATGGAAGTGATTAATTCTAATAACAAACTAAACCAGCTTTGTCATCAGAGAAAAATCAGGATAACTTTAAAAATTCGGATGACTTTGGGCCAGTCCCTCTCAGCCCAGCCCAAGTCATGAAGTTATTGTGATGAGAAAAATAGGAGGTGACAACATTACTTATGCTGTACAAAGTAAAGGCAGGATATAAATCTGTTCATCGTCATCATTCGTGTGATGTGGCTTGCGATGGATGTTTCAGTTTGGGTAGAAGCAAGTTGCATTACAGATGGGTAAAAATTTTGGGAGAAAGGAGGAGAATTATGACTTTTTAAGTTTTTGTTTTGACAGGCCTGACTCTTGGCAACTGCATAAATATAGCCCTGTAGTTTTCTAGGCAGCATTTTTTCAGGAGATATTTGTCCTTGCCTTCTGCCCAGTATCAAAAAAGAGAATAACTTGGTTTCTCTGCTCTTAATCCAACATCTTAGTGACCAGCCACAACTGGCTCTTATTTAGGAGACTACGTGAGTGTTTTGTGAGCAACACTTCTCTTCTCTGTTTCTTACTTCAAAAAAGAAAATAAGCATAAAAGAAAGTGGCAGACAGAAAATGCAGCTCCCTCCTTTTCATTTATTTGGGGGGTGGGGGAAGATCCCAAATTAAAAACACAGGCTTGAAGCATGCTGCGATTCAGTTCATTTCGGTTGCAATGGAAAGTCTGAAGCAATCACCTTGGACAGAAAAACAACATGTTTACATGGGATGTCTGCAGAAGGACAGTGGCAACACATGAAACAACACAGCATCAGTATGCATGATCTGTAGTGTTAAGAGCGGCTGGCTTTTAGGTACCAGATGGAGTTTGGAGTTTGCGTTTTGTAGGATTTTATAGAATAGTTGAAGGGACTCTACACTTCTCCATCCATTCCCAGTTTCCCCAGGTAGACCAGACATGAAATATGACCTGATGAGCTGATCCACTTTACTGCAAGGGTACATTAACAATAGCAATAGCACGTAGACTTATATACCGCTTCACAGTGCTTTTGCAGCCCTCTCTAAGCAGTTTACAAATGTCAGCCTATATGCCCCCAACAATCTGGGTCCTCATTTTACTGACCTCAAAAGAATAGAAAGCTGAGTCAACCTCAAGCTGGTGAGGATCAAAATCCAGACTCTGGCCAAAATTAGCTTCCAATACTGCCCATGGAGATTCTCAGTTGTCCAGGTCATGGTTGTCCTAAAGGTGCTTTTTCAAGAGACAACTGGACTTTCTGGTTTTTCTTTGAAGATTTTTTTTTCTTTACACCTCCTTGTGCAGATGCACTTTCCCACCAGCACTAAAAGTCACACAACATGTCATATACTCATCTCAGAGCAAAATTCACAATATTTGTGGCTTGTATCAGCTCTGGTGTAGAGGGAGCTGCTAAACTGAGGAGCGCAGAGTTTGAGCACTGGAAGACCATGAGTGATGGGTCCTTGGTGTTCTCTGAGCTTGGTTGTTTTCTTACAGATGTTTCCTGACCAAAACTAGGCAACATCATCATTGCTAATCAAGAAAACAACCAAGCTCAGAAAACACCAAGGAGAAAGCTTAGAGAGGATTCCTCGTTTGAACCTGAGCTATAAATATTTTCCTTTATGGTCCATGTGTAACCATTCAAATGATTTCAGGACTTCTGTCCAAGGGGACTGTTGGTCTATCTGAGCAGGATGAATATCAACTAATGGTTTCCTATAGCACATAACAATTTCATCAGAGGAGGGCCTAACTCAAACTCATCAAAAGCTGCAACTTTGCTTGTGTACCAAAGAAACTGGAAGATAATGGTGCCATCTGGTGGCACTTGCCATAAAATGTGTCATGTCCCATGTCAAGGACAAAATCATCCCCACCAACACGCCAGAGCTGAAGTTTACTTAATGCTGCTGGGAGTCACAAATTGCTAATAGGTCAAGACAAACAGGCAGCCCCATACCATGGCTGGTTTGAATTAAGCTTAACATACAAGCACAGCTCTTCTGGTTTACGTCTCAGTGGGATGTACAAACTCAGCCAATGACAGCTGGTCCATAAATCTTAGTTCAGCAAAACCCAGTTTTGTGCATAAGCAGATGGGATGAAGCAGAGTGGGAACCAAAGGCCTTAAGAATAAACTTTCAAAGTACCAATGTTCAACTTCTGGTTTTGTCAGTTTGAAGGCAAAGTTATAGAGAGCCATGCCATGTTAGAAACTGTGACATTCTGTGAAAGTGACGATTGGGCTTTGAAGAAGCAGAATAGGAAGCATATTGAGGCCTTTGAAATTTGCCGTTGGAGAAGATTCCTGAAAAGCCAAGAAAATTAACTGAAGGATTATTGAATAAATCAGCCCACTTGAGGTTCAAATTATAGAACAGAATAGAATTCTTTATTGGCCAAGTGTCATTGGACACACAAGAATTTTTTTTTGGTGCAAATGCTCTCAGTGTACATAAAAGAAAAGATACATTCGTCAAGAGTCAAGAATCATAGGGTACAACACTTAATAATAGTCATAGGGTATAATAAGGAATCAAATTGTACTAGGAAACAGTCAATATAAATCATAAGGATACAAATGACAAACTTACAGTCATGCAGTCACAAGCGGGAGGGGATGGGTGATAAGGAGTATGAGAAGATTAATAGTAATAGTAGTACAGACTTTGTAAATAGTTGAACAGTGTTGAGGGAATTATTTGTTTAGCAGAGTGATCGCTAAATTATCCTAATTTGGACACGTTATGTGAAGACCCAGGAGTTGGAAAAGGTTCTGATGAAAAGAGAGGGGAGGTGACCAGCATCATTACAGTGATGATGGATGAAACTTTGGAAGACCTGAAAGTTCAGGTGAGCCTATCAGTGTGGTCTCCAAGAGTGGACAACCACTTGATGGCTCCTCATCAACCACAATCCATGTTGAGCCTGGGTGCCTAGAGACCGTTGGCATTCATGGAACTCAAACATTGATCTTCTTTGGAATTGATCTTTTAAAAGTGTCTGGATTGAGAAGGTTTGCTTGTTTATTCAATTTATATCTCTCCTTTATTTGTGAACAATTCTAGACCAGTGATCCCCAACCTTTTTTATGGCGTGGCCCGGTACCGGCATTAGCTGGGCGCTGCCATCTTTTTTTGATGAAAAAGTGCTTCCGGTGAGCTTTCTACCCGGAAAAGCTCACCGGAAGCACTTTTTCATCAAAAAAGATGGCGGCGCCCAGCAAACCAGAGGCCCGGTAGGACTTGTTCCACGGACCGGTCCCGGTCCGCGGACCGGTGGTTGGGGACCCCTGTTCTAGACTGCATACATACCACTTCGGCCTATTTTCCTCATAACAAAAACAATACTGTGTCATGAAAGGGGGTGACTGGCCCCCACAAATCCCCATGGCTTGTTGCTAATAAGCCATCATGCAGTTAAACAAATCTGCATTGGTTACAGGTGGTCCTCAACGTACGGCCACCATTACAAAGCAAGATAATTATAAAGCGAGTTTTGCCCCACTTCTTGACTTTTCTTGCCACCGTTGTTAAATGAATCACTGCAGTGGTTAAGCTGGTAACACGGTTATTAAATCAGTCCAGCTTCCCCTCTGACTTCGCTTGTCAGAAGGTCGCAAAAGGGGTTCACACCCACATCTTCGGGAAGCAAGCTGTTCCACTGATTGTTCTTGCTGTCAGGAAATTCCTCCTTGGTTCTAGGTTGGATCTCTCTTTAATGATCTTCTCTACCTGTTACATCTTGTCCTGCCCTCAGGTGCTTTGGACAAGAGGTCGTCCCCTCTTCTCTGCGACAGACCCCCCCACCCCCGCTCAAATATTGGTAACCTGCTATCATGTCTGTCATGCTATTCATAAATTTTAAAGATAGATAGATAGATAGATAGATAGATAGATAGATAGATAGATAGATAGATAGATAGATAGATAGATAGAGAGAGAGAGAGAGAGAGAGAGAGATAGATAGATAGATAGATAGATAGATAGATAGATAGATAGATAGATAGATAGATAGATAGATAGATAGATAGATAGATAGATAGAGAGATAGATAGATAGATAGATAGATAGATAGATAGATAGATAGATAGATGATAAATAGATAGATAGATAGATAGATAGATAGATAGATAGATAGATAGATAGATAGATAGATAGATGATAGGTAGATAGATAGATAGATAGATAGATAGATAGATAGATAGATAGATAGATGATAGATAGATAGATAGATAGATAGATAGATAGATAGATAGATAGATGATAGGTAGATAGATAGATAGATAGATAGATAGATAGATAGATAGATAGATAGATAGATAGATAGATAGATGATAAATAGATAGATAGATAGATAGATAGATGATAGATGATAGATAGATAGATAGATAGATAGATAGATAGATAGATAGATAGATAGATGATAGATGATAGATAGATAGATAGATAGATAGATAGATAGATAGATAGATAGATAGATGATAGATGATAAATAGATAGATAGATAGATAGATAGATAGATAGATAGATAGATAGATGATAGATAGATAGATAGATAGATAGATAGATAGATAGATAGATAGATAGATGATAGAGAGATAGAGAGATAGATAGATAGATAGATAGATAGATAGATAGATAGATGATAAATAGATAGATAGATAGATAGATAGATAGATAGATAGATAGATAGATAGATAGATAGATAGATAGATAGATAGATAGATGAAACATAGATGATAGATAGATAGATAGATAGATGATAGATAGATAGATAGATAGATAGATAGATAGATAGATAGATAGATAGATAGATAGATAGATAGATAGATAGATAGATAGATAGATAGATAGATAGATAGATAGATAGATAGATAGATAGATAGATAGATAGATAGATGATAGATAGATAGATAGATAGATAGATAGATAGATAGATAGATAGATAGATGATAGATAGATAGATAGATAGATAGATAGATAGATAGATAGATAGATAGATAGATAGATAGATGATAGATAGATAGATAGATAGATAGATAGATAGATAGATAGATAGATGATAGATAGATAGATAGATAGATAGATAGATAGATAGATAGATAGATAGATAGATGATAGATGATAAATAGATAGATAGATAGATAGATAGATAGATAGATAGATAGATAGATAGATAGATAGATGATAGATAGATAGATACATGATTGATAGATAGATAGATAGATAGATAGATAGATAGATAGATAGATAGATAGATAGATAGATAGATAGATAGATAGATAGATAGATAGATAGATAGATAGATAGATAGATAGATAGATAGATAGCACCCCTAATCCTCCTCTTCGTTAGACTAAACATACCTAGTTCACATAACTAATTTCAAGACAGGCCTGGTTTATCAAGAACAGAAGCTATTTTCTCTATGGCAACTATCCTGTGAGGCGATTCGGCTGAAAAAGAGTGACTGGCTCCAAGTCACCCTGCTGGCCTTCAGGCCTATGACAGGACTAGAACTCACAGTCTCCTGGTGATTGACACCAAGTCACCTAACCGGCTTTTGTGGCTAAGCCGGGATCAGAAGCCACAGCCTCCATCTAATTTTTCCATTTACTTCTTCAGTCAGCCCCTCTAAAACCCTAACAACCAGTCTTGGCCATCTAAAAACTGATCCTCTGCATAAACATAAGCCTCTCTTTTTGAGAGCTCTCTTAGTTAAGAGATAGCCTGTTCTTCAGCCAAGCATTTCTCCACTGGTTTTCAACCTTCCTCCATCAGCTCCATCTCCTTCGTTGGCTACTGCTTCCGTTTCGGCCTTTTATTCCAACCTGGACCTCCTCCAGGTGGGACTCAAATCTCCTTTCTAGATTCCAATTGTGAGTTGTCTGAAGCCAACAGCTTCTCCAAGAATGCAAGTCAGAATGGGTGGGCAGACTAAAACCTCGATTGGTCCTCCCACAGAGTTTTCCTGCCTCAGAAGCAAGATGGATTTTTAGTTTATTTATTATGTCTATGCCTGTGGTCCTCGGACTATTTATGTCATGGTAAAAAAAAAAACAATTCCTTAAGGGACCCTCTTGCTATTTCTGGGCCTAAATTATACCTACATTTAGGTGGGTGAGTATTGAGGTTTGGTTAGTTTTTCCTTCCCCCATTTCCTAGAAGGTATTTTTTTTCTCCTGGGGGGGCGGGGGGAGGTTCTTCTCTAGGTAGTTTAAACTACAGCTCCTTTTAAAGTATTTTTCTTGTCTTCATTAAATAGACTGGAGGCGTCATCTAACCTTCAGCCAGCACTGGTCAACCTCTTTTTCAACCCAGGAATACTTTGCAAATTTGAGATTTGCTCACTTTGCAAAGCTGCTGTGATTTCTTGCTCATAACAGATTGTGTACCCCCAGCTTTCAACATCCGAAGCTACCTCCTTCCCTTCATTAAGCCTTTGCTAAGCTAATGTCTTGGTAATCAGCTTAGCAAAGGCTTGGAATATTGCATCTAGTTTTGGGTAGCCACAATGTAAAAAAGATGTTGAGACTCTAGAAAGAGTGCAGAGAAGAGCAACAAAGAGGATTAGATGGCCAGAGGATAAAACATGTAAAGAATGGTTGCTGGAACTGGGTATGTCTAGTTTAATGAAAAGAAGGAGTAGGGGGTGATAGGATGACAGTCTTCCAATATCTCAGGGGCTGCCACAAAGAAGAGGGAGTCAAGCTGTTCTCCAAAGCACAGGAGGGTAAAAACAAGAAGCAATGGGTGGAAAATAATCAGGGAGAGAAGCAACCCAGAACTAAGGAGAAATTTTCTGTTAGAACAATTAATCGGTGGAACGACTTGCCTCTAGAAGTTGCGGGTGCTCCAACACTGGAGGTTTTTAAGACAGAGATTGGACAACCATTTGCTGAAATGGTATAAGGGTTTCCTACAGCGGTGGGATTCCAATTTTTTAACAACAGGTTCTGTGGGTATGGCTTAGTTGGTGGGTGTGGCTTGGTGGTCATGTGACTGGGTGGATGTGGCTTGGTGGTCATGTTATTGGCTGGGCGTGGCCAACTTAATATCACTTACATCGAGGCACGCATCTCCTGGCCTGTCCTCTCATGACTGTGGGGATGCTGCAACAGTCATAAGTGTGAAAAATGGTCATAAGTCACTTTTTTCAGGGCCATTGTAACTTTGAATGGTCACTCCACACAAGCAAAGTACCAGCAAAGGAGGGAAAAATAACTCCAGAGACGTTCCTAAGACAGGAAGTCTAGTGCTGCCAAGAATGTAATAAGGGTTAACGGAGAGGCCGTTTCTGTAAGCAACACCAGAATGTTTCCTTCCTGCCTTCCTTACAGGATTAGGCCAGTAATTTCTTCTAACAACCGGTTCTCCAAACTGCTTAGAATGTTAACAACCGGTTCTAGCGAATAGGTGCGAACCTGTAGAATCCCACCTCTGGTTTCCTGCTTGAATAGGGGGTTGGTCTAGAGGATTCCCTTCCTTCCAGCAGTGACTGTTCAAAGTGATTCACTTTACAATCATGGCAAGAAAGGTTGTAAAATGAGGCAAAACTCACTGAACAACTATCTTGCTTAGCAATGGATATTTTGGGCTCAGTTGTGGTTGTAAGTTGAGGACTACCTGTACTTGAGTGGGGGATCACAGGACATCCTATTCCTAAGGCTGGAAGTCAAAGACACACCCATGGAAAAAAATCAAAAGCCACATTACTCAGAAAGCCTATGTAAAAGTCTACAGTATAATGGTGGGAAAGGTGGAAGGAAAGAGGAAAAAGAAAATGACCCAACATTAAACTACTTCTGGACTGTAACCACGAAAATGTCCTGGATGCATCAATGCAGTGACACAGAGACAAGTTTGCCTTAAAAATGTTCTTTCCACCCATGCCTTATCCAAATTGGTCGACTAAGTGGATGGCTTCTCTCAACATGATGAGCCATAAACTATGGTTACACACAAGCAAAAAATCTCCCAGAATTCACTAAGCTCAAGTTGGATGCCTGGAAATCAGTTTTCCTCACCTTAATTTTCCTCACCTCTCTAATGCACAGCATTCCATACCCTTAGGCCACTGTTTGTCATCCTTGGTCATTTGAAGGTGTGTGAAAGATGTTAAGGAAGAGAGCAGAGAAGATCAACAAGGATGATTAGAGGGCTGGAGGCTAAAACTTATGAAGAACAGTTGCAGGAATTGGGTACGTGTAATAAAAAGAAAGACTACAGGAGACACGATAGGAGTGTTCCAATATTTGAGGGGCTGCCAAAAAGACGATCAAAGGTTAAACTATTTTCCACAGCACCAGAAGGCAAGGCAAGAAACAATGGATGGAAACAACTCAAGAGAAGTGACCTAGAAGGAGACACTTCCTAACAGTGAGGACCATTAACCAGTTGGAATGCCTTGCCTTCAGAAGCTGTGAGTGCTCCATCGCTGGAGGCTTTTACTGGCCAACACTTGTCTGAAATGGCATAGGGTTGGACGAAAAGACTTCCAAGGTCCCTCCCAACCTTCTAATTCTGTGACTTCAACTCCCAGAATTCTCTAGCCAGCATGGGAGGAATTCTGGGAGTTGAAGCCCACCTTAAACTTGCTGAGAAACACTGATCTAGAGAATTGATCCAGCTTGGGAATTTTGGGAGGGAAGACCACACATCTTCAAGCTGCCAAGATTGACAAATACTGCACGATGGCCTCCTGCCTGGGAATTTCAATGCCAACCCATTTGGAGGGCAGCAGACTTCCGAAGGCTGCTCCAAGGATAATATGCTCCCTCGGAGCAGCATCCAGCCCCACCAGATTTTCCGACAAACGGAACCTATGAATCATGCTAAAGAAGCGCAAAGCATTCACCGACAAACAGAAGAAGAATGACATTCTTCTCCCTGAAATGGAGGAGATCGGGCAGGAAAGAAACGATCCCAAATATTCAGCATTTATTTTGTTTTAGAGGGACTTGAAGCAGGGAATCAGAGAGACAGTATGTGAGCCAGCGAGAAGGAGTAACAGTAGCTCTGTATGTGTGTGTGTCTGTCTCTCTGCTTGTGTGTGTGCTGTGTGTGTGCTGTGTGTGCTTTCAGGTTTCCCTGAAAGAAAAAAAAAAACAGACTAGAGTTATTTGCTCTGCCAAAAACCCAGGTCACAAGAAGTTGGAATTCTTTCTTCCATCTCCTTTGAAACGTGACAAATTCCCAACTGTAAGCATCACCCTTCCTCTCTTTCAAAACCTCCTCAAAGCTTCCAGCAATCGGAATGCAAGTTTGCGTTCCTTTCAATCCAGCTTTTCCCAAAGGCTTTCCTGGGAAGAGGAAGAAGAAGAAGAGGCCACGCCCAGAACCAGGGATTCTAAAGTTAGGTTCTGCCCCCATCAGGGTGCCGTGCTATACCATCTCAGAAACCAACCAAAGGGTGAAGACCAGGGTTATCAAATCAAATCAACATTACAGTCTTCGGCAAAACCCCCTAGAGCAGGGGTTTCCAAACTTGGCAACTTTAAGACTTGGGGACTTCAACTCCCAGAATTCCCCCCCAGCCAGCTGTTGTTTTTTTAATGGGACACCTCTGCTGAACCCAATCTATCCTTCAGTAATGTGTAATGAACACAAAATGTCACAAACAGAAATAGAAGAAGAGGGGCAGTTATGATAAGGGAAAGGCACTTTAATCTCCCCTGGGGGACATGGGGCACTCCCTCTCTCAGCTTGACTTATCTTGTAGGGTTATTGCAGCCTTGAGCTCCTAACAAGAAGACAGGATAGCATATAAATAAATAAAAATATTGCTTTATACCCCTTCCCTAAGCAAACACAGATAAATAGCAGCCTTCCTGGCTACACTTTCTCTTAAATCACTGGTCCTATTTTTTTCTCCTCTCTTTCTCCTTCTCTTCAAAGAACAAGCAAGAA
Organism: Notechis scutatus; assembly: GCF_049901735.1. Lineage (NCBI taxonomy): Eukaryota > Metazoa > Chordata > Lepidosauria > Squamata > Elapidae > Notechis > Notechis scutatus. Next base: position 8,198,515 of record NC_142016.1, read on the forward strand.
GAACCATCTATTTCCTTCTCTTGCTCCCCTGCAGGAACAGAGAGGGAGTTAATATTCCAGCTGGCAAGTGGATGGGAGCTTCTCACCATTGTTTTCCATGGGGCAATAGTCCTCTACTTCAGTGGTCCCCAACCAGTGGGCTGGGACCACTGGTGGTCCGTGAGAAAATTTTGATGGTTCGCAGAGAAATGTCACCCCCAAAGCAATTAATCCAGGCAGCGCGGGAACACAAGGCTGCACCGCCCACATGGTCCATGGGAACATAAGGCTTGTGTCGCTTGCATTGCGAACAACACGAGGTAATGAGGGGAGGGGGAAAGGGTGGAGGGGGGGACTTGCCCCACTTGCCTCGCCTGGCCATCGGGCTGCTTCTTTCCACTTCTTTCTTCTTCTGCTTTTGGCTGCACACAAGGAAAGCAGCGAAAGTTTCTTTCTCTCCCCCAAACTCTGCCAGAAATGAGTCTTTGCCAGTGTAGCCTCTTGGAGCAGGATACCTTGCAGGGTCCCAAAGACTTCTGCTGCTTCTGCTGCTTTCCTTGCATGAAGCCAAAAGTATCTCCCCCCCCACCCTCCCAGAACAGAGCTGGAGACGGTATCCTGCGATCCCAAATAAAGAATGATCGATAGGTAGGAAAACAGGGTGGGGAATTTTCCTGCAGACTTTTTTGGTGATTTTCCCAGGGTCTCTGGTCTGCAGGATTTAAAATTATGAGTTTGGTGGTCCCCGAGGTCCAAAAGGTTGGTAACCCTTGCTCTACACGGTCTTCCTAGAACCAAATTCAAAGGATCAACCTGCCCCGTAACAGGTCGTAACAGCATTAAAGCAAACCAGACATCAAAGCCTTCTTGGAGCTGAGTGCAAATTGCCAGTTAGCTTTCACCACACAGATGTAGAGTTTTGGAGAGACCGCCTTGGAGAAGACAACATGTCTTCTTTGTTCCCTCAAGAGATGGGGAAAGAAGGTCAGTCCCTATGCCAGAGACTATGGCTAATAGGTGTGTGGCTATCTCAAACTGGGTACATCTAGAGTTCAGGATAAGGCACTTTTGTCATTTTCTGCAATCTTGGCACCATGAGCAAGAACAATGGCTACATTTCTTCCCTTCTCCTACCTTCTCCTATTTCCTTCAAGACCAACCAGGAAAACATCCAGCTATAGATGATGTCTACCAGAAGTGGGATAATCTTGCATATACACAGCAGGGAGATTTGCAGGGTAAGTCCAAAGGAATCAAAATGGCAGCCACAACAGCTCCATCATAAAGTCTGCCCATCTTTAGGTGTGTCACCCCACAATACATGCAAACACAGGTCAGAGTTTGGGATTGTGTACCTGTGGCCACCATCATAACCATTTTTAATCTCACCTTGCAAATGTCCCTGATCCCCCATTTTTTTCTTCCGTGTAGGAAACACACAAATTCCATGTAATGAAAGCTGAAAGACAAGGTTTCCTAAAATACGGGTAGTCCTCGACGTACAACCACAATTGAGCCCAAAATTTATGTCGCTAGGTGAAACATTGGTTAAGTGAGTTTTGCCCCGTTTTATGACCTTTCTTGCCACCGTTGTTAAGCGAATCACTATGGTTGCTAAGTGAATCTGGTTTCCCCATTGACTTTGCTTGTCAGAAGGTTGCAGAAGTTTGATTACATGACCTCAAGGCCTTGCAACCATCATAAATATGAATCAGTTATCAAGCATCTGAGTTTTGATCTTGTGACCGAAACTAAGTGTGAAAAATAATCTTTTTTTTTTTTCAGGGCTGTTGTACCTGCAAATGGTCACTAAATGAACTGTTGTAAGTTGAGGACTACCTGTACAGTTTCTCAGGAAGACCAAAGCTTTTACCCCAGTTAAAAATTTCTTTGAAAAATCTTGACTTTGCTCTACCTACAATGAAAGCAATATTCATCGCAAAATGGGACTCCCCCCTTTTAAAAAAAATGCAATTACAACGTGTTAGTATTGAAAACAGTTTGAGGCAAAAAGAATGCTGGCAAGTGTTAAGACACTGTACTTACACATCATGCTAAATCAACGTATATTAAACCCTGGATTATCAAATAAATTACTTCATATATTATACTAAATCCAAATGAGTAGATTCACATGTCTTGTTAGATCAAAACAAACTGATTACATTATTTATGGCTTAACATAATCTGTGAACCAGACCCTAAATACCATTTTTTTATAAAGTCATTTCCAAGCAAACAAGCACAAGCTTGATTCAATATCCATAGCAGTGAATGCTATTTTTTTTAAAAAAACTGAAATACAACTTCTGACTAATAATTAGGATTTAAATTAAATCTGAATAAGCACTACATGCTTGCTTTTTTAAAATAATTACTGGGTGTTCTTGGCCTAGTTTATATACATAATACAAAACCATAATGTGGTTTATTTGGTTTGGGGCTTCTAGCTTACTGTTACATGTGAACCGAGCTACCATGATTTGTTCAACTAAAACTGCTTTTAGTAAGTTCAGAGTTTGCCTTACATGTAATTTTAGCCTCTTTATAACTCCTTAGTTTTGTATTAGCCAGAGAGAGCAAAGAAATCAAATTAAAGGGTCTGATTCACACAACATATAGCTGGATCAATTATAAACCTCGTTCTGAATTTTTACAACCAGCTAATCTCTAATCTGTCTTGGAACAATGGTAAGGACTGGCTAAGCAATAGTATTTAGCCTTGTATGCCGCTTCACAGTGCTTTACAGCAGGGGTCCCCAACCACCGGTCCGCGGACCGGCACCGTCCGTGGAACAAGTCCTACCGGGCCGCTGGTTTGCTGGCGCTGCCATCTTTGATGAAAAGTGCTTCCGGTGAGCTTTTCCGGCAGAAAGCTCACCGGAAGCACTTTTTCATCAAAAAGATGGCGGTGCAGCGCTTCGGTGAGCTTTTCCGGTAGAAAGCCATTTCTACCCGGGAAAGCTCATCGAAAGCGCATGGCGCCGCCATTTTTGATGAAAAAGTGCTTCCGGTGAGGTCACCGGAAGCACTTTTTCATCAAAAAGATGGCGGCGCCAGCTGATGCCGGTACCGGGCCGCGCATAAAAAGGTTGGGGATCACTGCTTTACAGAACTCTGAGTGATGTACAATTGTCACCATATTGCCCCCAGAAATCTGGGTCCTCATTTTACTGACCTCAGAAGGATGGAAAGCTTAGTCAACCTTGATATGGTCAGGATCGAACTCCTGGGAGCAGGCAGAGTCAGGCTGCAATACTGCAGTCTAACCACTGTGCCACTACGACTCTTAGAAGGTTGTAAGTACCTCTTTGCAATGGAATGTAGTGAGGAGGGGGATCCCCAGTATGGAGGGGGTACATTCTAGAAGCGAAAGAAGCAGCTCAGCCTAGCCATCATGTGTGAGAGAAAGAGGGTGAAGACAGCTCCTCGTCCCTAATAATTCAAGAGTATATTTGTAGAGTACATGCAGACAGTAGAGTCTTTAGCTTATAAGATTTGATCTATAGATGTGAAACAATGAAGAACTGAGCTTGGAAGAAATAGCGTGAACAGAATTGTAGAATATAAGCAGATTCTGAATTTCTGATTGTCATTGTTCCTGGGTGCTCCATCTAATATTTAGGCCAGTTCCTGTCTAGCATTTCTGCATGTCTCTCTCCAATATCTATCAATCAGTGTACAATTTTTAACATGTTGTAATATTGCTCTGTGAAGTAGAATTTTGAGTAGTGATACTTTACTCTGTCCTTATAATGCCAAGAACAAAAGACCCAACAATGACCTCCTAGTCACTTTCCTAAAAACACTTGAAAAGACCTCTCTCCCATTTAATACAGCAGCTGCTATCTCACAAAGCGTTGCAATAAATAAGCTATGGAAATTACTTTCAATCGGTTTGTTAATTCAGAACCCTTTATGAATTTTTTTGCATAATATAAAAAAAATATGATTATGGCTTTAATGATTAGACAGGATAGATTACAGAAAGAAGAGAATCATGATGTAATTTTAGAGAGAACTTAAAATATAATTGTACTTATCACTCCCGTGAAGAATATTGAAAGCCCCCATTTTATCTTTTTTTCTTTCTCTTCTATTTTCCTTTATTTTCTTTCCTTTCCTGCACTTTTGGCTTTCTCTTTGATTTCTTTTTCTTTCCTTACATGGTATTAGTATGAATTAATTTCTTGTGTGTGTGTGTGTGTGTGTGTGCATACAGCATATACAAAACTTTTTAACTAGCAATTAGATGCATTCGTCATCACCATCAAAAGAAAAACAATGCCAATGGGCATCTTGGCATCCGCTGTGCCTCTCTCCATCTTTTTAAAATTAAGTTCAAAATAATTTTGACTTCAAAAATAGTTACAGGGGTTTGCTGTGATGCAAAGCAAAGCTTCATCCTTTGGCGTGCTCTGCATTTCCAGAAAGATCTCCGGGCCTTGTGTCCCTTGACCCTTTCTGAAGAGTGTACAGCTGTTGTGTTTGCTGCGTTGTTTAAAGATGTGCCTGCTTACGGTGGGTGACAGAGGCTGTTGGGAGCACAGGGCTAGAAAGTCATCAGAAAGTCTCAGATGTTCATGAAAACGTACGTATTTTCTTTGGAATGCCTCCCCCTGTAAGTTGTTTTATTAGTAAGCAATAGTAATTTGTTTCCACTCACAGTAATTTTTGCTAACCTGACTCCTAGTCCTTAATTCACGAAAAGGAAAGATTAACAGGTAGTCCTCAACTTACAACTATTTGTTTAGCGATCTTTCAAACTAGAATACCACTGAAAAAAAGTGATTTATGATCAGTCCTTACACATTGCAGCATCCTTGTTAGTCAAATGATCGAAATTCAGGCACTTGGTACCCAGGATGTATGTATGATGGTTGTAGCATCCCAGAGTCACCTGGTCACCATTTGGGACCTTTTCAACCAGATTCCAATAAGCGAAATCATTGGGTAAAGTTGGATTCCTTTAACAACCACATGATTCACTTAATGACCAGGTGATTCATTTAACAATGGCAACAAAAAAAACATCATAAAATTGGGTGTGACTCATTTAATGACTGTCTCACTTGGCAATGGAAGTTCCGGTCCCAATTTTGGCCACCAATCAAGAACTACCTTTTAGTGAATTTTGGCACATGAAATATTGCATCGTACACCTCTAGAGCTGAAGGTAACTGATTTTTCAGTTGCAACAGGAGAAAATACGGCCAACTCATAAGCATCTGATTGGCTACTGTGAGAAACAGGTAGCTCGACTAGACAGAACTTCATTCCAATTCCCTAGAATCCCTTTTTATTTGGAACAAGCAAACCTGGGTGAGGGGAATCCACTGTGTTTTCTTTCTACAGGTTCTGGAATTTGCTACAAAGTGTTGATACAGGGTGTTTAAAAGGAATTGGAGAGCACAGGAAAATTGTCATGTAGCAGTAAGAAGTGTGCCAAAAGGCAACAGGAATACCCTTTCCCTTCAACTTCCTCATTACTACTGAAACTCCAGGTTTACACCTGATGCAGCTCAGCAGCTTTTAGGGTTCAGTTCATAACATGACTGCATGGAGGTGCAGATGCAGAAAGAAACTTATTAAAGTAGCTATGTCTTTCCTCAGGGTTCTGTAGTAGCCATGCCATCCTGGGAAAAGACACAGCTGCCTTAAACAGTTGCAGAAAGGTACATACCAAAGCCCCCTTTTACAACCAAACCACCACGTGCGAGTCACTGTGTGTGAGTTGGACAGCCAGATCAATCTATTTAATAAACAGATAAAAATAAGTCTAGAGCATTGCACAGCCTTAGATCTTGCTTCAGGGAAAAACGGGATCTTGAGAGCAGCAAGCTGATTTATGGTGCACCAGATGTACCCCATACGGCATAAAAATGGTCCTTGCTCCAAGATGGCCTCAACACTGCCCACCCCTTGCATTAGCTGTTCCACTCTCCACCGAAGGCAGGTGACAACAAATAAAATGTTGGCAATCCCGCTTGAATCTGCGACCGGTTGGGAAGAAGGAATCATTCCCCTCTCGGCCTCTTTCACATTTGCCTGCTCTGAGGAATACTACACTGCCTGCAACGGAGCAACTCAGAAGGAAGTTGACAATCTGAATCAGGACAAAGGCCCACGAGTAAAACTGGATTAGCGTGTGGCTGAGGGCCAATTCTTGGACTGTGCATATTTTGTCTGGCTGTCAACCCCACTGGTATGAATGTTTAAAAGTTCTGCACCCCCCCCCTCCTTTTCCGACACGATGCTCTAAAAGTACAGCTTTAATTGAAGCCATGGCTGTACCTTAAACATTTTTGGCTCCAAGACATAAGCCTCAAATACATGAAGCATTCATAAAGGAGGAGAGAGAGAGAAATGCTGAGCTCGGATAAAGTGCTTTTCCTTCCCCAAATGACAAATACCAACCATTTCTAACACGCTGAGATTAGGTTAAAAGGCAAGATAATCTGGGTAACCAACTCTTGGCATGGCTTAGGGTGAAAATAAAGCACCACTTTTAAGCATTTCTGGCCAGCCAGGATTTGACATTCCAGTGGTCAAGTCAAGAGAAACATCGGTGTGCCATGCAGAAATTTTAAACATTCATTTCTTCACCACCTCTGTATACAGCAAGAAATCTAGATGCCAACTTTTATATGCCAATGTTTGAAAATGGCCAGTCTTACTCCCTCCGAATCTTGATAGATCGAGAGCAATAGCACTTATATACCGCTTCGTAGTGCTTTACTGCAGTCTTCCCCAATCTTTCTGGCTCCAGGGACCAGTTTTGGAAGAAAAATGTTTTCTACTGGCCAGCGGGGGAGGGAGGTGATTTCACATACGTAACACCTAGATCCTGTGCATCAGTGGCGGGATTCAAATGTTTTTACTACCAGTTCTGTGGGCGTGGCAGGAGCAGGATACTGCAAAATCCCCATTCTCTCCCCACCCCACTAACCTGCTTTCCAGCTCCCTTCTCCTGTGCAGGGCAACAAAAGAAGACCCAGCCGATCAGCTGGGACTCAGGTGTCAGAGAATAGATGGGGGCGGGGCCAGTCAGAAGTGGGAAATTTGTCGGTCCTCTGAACTACTCAACATTTCCGCTACCGGTTCTCCAGAACTGGTCAGAACCTGCTGAATACCACCTCTGCTGTGCATGTGCAGATAAAGTTTCACTCATTCAACTATCCTAGTTCCCAACAAGCTGCGGACCTGTAAGGGTATTGGTCCGTGCCCCAGGAGTTTGGGGACCTCTGCTTTTTAGCCCTCTCTAAGTGGCTTACAGAGTCAGCCTATTGCCCCCCAATAACCTGGGTCTTCACTTTACCAACCTCAGAAGGGTGGAAAGCTAAGTCCACGTTGAGCCGGTCAGGATCAAACTCCCAGCAGTGGGCAGAGTTAGCCTGCAATGCTGCATCCTAACCACTGTGCCACCATGGCTCAGCGGTGCATGAGCACAAACCTGTAATTCCAACCATCTACACTCCTTCTCAAAAATATGCCAGTTTGAACCAAGGATGCAGAGACCTCAAGCTGGCAATCAACAAAACAGTGGATTTTGAAGTGTCAGGATCCAACTCAGTCAACAGACAACAGAAATTTCTTTCTGCTTCTGGTCATCAGAATTAAAACCATAGCTTTAGCGGCTTTTATACATTTACGTATCTTATCAGATGTCTACACCACCATCTTAATCACCTAATAGCAATACCATTTCTCAATGCTTTATAGTCCTCACTAGGCAGTTTTTTACAGTGTCAGCCTATTGCTCCCAATAATCTGGGTCCTCATTTTACCAACCTAAGTGACTCTGGGCATAAAACCATACGAAGCCATAAATAAAAAGTCTAAATTAAAAACAGGCTAAAAACAGATCAAAACGTCAAGTTAAGATAAAAATCAAAATACAAAATCTCATAAGGATAGGAGGTTAACAAGGCAACAGGCATGCTCTAAGGCCACCAGCCATCCCCAGGGCTGCATCCATACTTCTACACACACACACACACACACACACACACAGACACACACACACACAGGCTAATTTTACAAACTCACACCCCATTTTTTGCAATGTGCAATGCCCCACAGGCAAATTATGTTTATGTCTGTCTTTAACATATGGATGGCTCAGATATTTGATTCAGCAGGGGACCCGGGAATCCGTTTTCCCAGTTACGTGTTTATCCGTGTTTGTTTATCTGTGTTTATCTGACACTAGCAGACATAAAACAAGGCATCTCTTCCAGTGGGACATCTGCCCGCTCCGATTCCATACCAAAAAAATCCTCTTATTTCTGCAGAGTCTACTAATAACTTCCTTTTGGCTGGTGGTGTCTGTTTTCTCAGTATCACTTACGTTAAGGAAAAAAGACATTAAAACATCCCTGGAATTTGCTGGCCCTAAGACTTATGAAACATGTTGCATAAACGCACAGAGGAAAACCATCTACCGTATATTGCACAAACTCTCTCTACGTCGGATTATTGTGTTACTTGGGTTCAACTGATATTGCCTAGAGAGGGGTAAATGTGTTTGTCACAGTGCATCTCTCTGTGAAGCCACCACACCTTTTCAGAAGCACAGCCAGCAATCCCATTTTACCCTAGTTTTCTTCTAACAAGAAAGGGGAAGAAGAAAAGGCAGCGTTGGGATGCAGGTACATTTTTCATCTTGCAACGCGGCAACTTCACACTTTCAGAATTCCATTGCCAGATGGTGAATTCTGAAACTCCCTTTGGACAGAAACCTCCGTTTTAGTTTTAAAAAAAATATTAATAGGTTCTAGCAATGCGAAATTGGCTCAGCCAGATAGCAAAATACAATACGCTACAAGTACAAATCTGCACCAAATCCACAGGAAAAAATAGGGAAGCAAGGACTGACAAAATGTGACAGCCATAAGATCAAAAGAGTTTTCAATACTTTGGAAGAAGTTTTGTTTTGTTCTGAAGAAGCTGCATTTCCATTTCTAGGAGCTGAGGAAGAAAGAAAACGTAGCATTTGGCATGCAGAATGATGACATCAAAGACATTGGTAAAGTTAAATTGCTCCATATTCAAATCTGTGTAAATCAGATTTCCCTAGGCTGATAGCTGATAGATGGAGACTACAGGTCCCATATTGCTACATCAGTATGCTGGCCGAGGAATGCAGGTGTCGCCTCAACACTGCACCTGGGTGAAACCAGCTTGATGGTGGGAAACGTGAGTGAGTATGTGTGTGTGTGAGAGAGAGAGAGAGAGTCAAGCTGTGTTCACCCAACTCAATTACCCTGCTTACCCAGTTGAACTATTTTCTCGGTTTGAGCCCTGAGCTACCTACAAGCCAAGCCACCCCCTCCCCACAAAAGACTCGGCATGTGGGCAGACTGGCAGAGCCAGGAGGCTCCTAACTGACCTGGGTACGCGGGTTGTGTGAACTCAGCCAGCTGCCCCGGGAAGGAATCCAACCGGTGGAAAGCAACAGAAGCCGAGGCACCTGACCTCGGGGCGCAGCGACGAGGAAGAGACCGTGGGTTGAAAAGCTGGGCAGGCGGCGGCGTTGGCAGCGAGGGGAGCCGGGTTGTGGCTTGCGAGCATACGCGGCGGCTGGACCGGCTGTCCGCAGAACCTTCTTGGGCAAAGCGCAGGGAAAACGGCCGCGCAGCCAGACAGCGGCGGGCGCGCGTGGTGAGCCAGCCAGCCAGGGCTGCGAAATGAGAGCGCGCAGGAGGGAAGCCGGCGCTTTTCACGCCCTCGGCGGGGTTTTTTTTTTCTTCTTTTTTTCCCCTCCTGTCTTTTGGGGACCGGCCAATGCAGCTCCAGAGGGCTGGGCCGGCTGCTTGCAAGCAAATAAGACCCCCCTCCTCTACTCCAAATCTCTGTCGCTCCCACTTGAGCGCCTTCCAGCCTCGCAATGATTTTTCCGTGGCGCAGGACGGAGCGGGCTGGTTCAGCCGGGAGGGTGTCGGGAAGTCTTAATGAGGGGTCTCCAACCTTGGCAACTTTAAGACTTGTGGACTTCAATTCCCACAACTCAGCTTTGCTGGCAGAGGAAGTCTAGGAATTGAAGTCCACAAGTCGTAAAGTTGCCAAGGTTGGAGACCCCTGCCTTAAACAATACTTGTATTATTATTTCGGTATTGCGTACCTGTTGATACTATGCATTGCAGTCGGGCTATTCCATGTTATTGATGAGGTCGCTATTAATCATTGGTGCGTTATTATGCCTATTGTGCTTGCTGTCGTTGTCATCTCCATTGTCATGACTGGCACCGGGGCGCTTGTCCTGGGACCCCAGAGGGAGAGGCCATCAGCCAAAGCTTCTCTGATCTTTGAACTAACCGACTCAATAGGCGCTTTCTATTCGAGAAAACCCAAATCATTGCATTCCATTCCAGTAAAATCCAAGTAATTCTGAGCTGCCCAGGAGGGTGAAGAGCCCAGCTGCCTATAAGTCTAATACATTATTATTATTATATGGTTGGTTACAGAGTCAGTCAGATCTTTAGACTGGATCTGGTATTTTTATCCACCTATCCAATCTTTCCAAAGACCTGGGATAGGCAAATAGCAATAGCACTTAGACTTACATACTGCTTTATAGTGCTTTACAGCCCTCTCTAAGCAGTTTACAGAGTCAGCTTATTGCCCCCACAATCTGGGTCCTCATTTTACCCACCTCAGATGGATGGAAGGCTGAGTCAACCTTGAGCCCTGTGAAATTTGAACTGCCAAATTGCAGGCAGCCAGCAGGCAGCAGAAGTAACTTGCAGTACTGCACTCTAACCACTGTGCCACCAAGGCTTAAATGTTGTTTGATGGTGTTAAAGGTACCCTTGAGGGAATCCAAGCTGTTCCAAGTAAACCCCGCCTTCTGCCATTGACTGAAGGGGATTCTGTCAATGCTGGTGGTGTTCAAGTGGTGTTCTTTTGGGATTGCCCCCAAGGTACCTATTAATCATTGGTAATCTCTTTGCTTTCTTTTTACACAATCGTTCCACTTCTGTTTGCCAATCTTTGTATTTTGTGGTTTCTTCTTTCCCTCCTATTCTGTGTCTCCAGGTACTCCATTATGCAGACTGGCTGAGGAAGTCTGGGAGTTGAAGTTTACACCCCTCAAAGTTGCTAAATGTTGACAAGAGTTCTGTCACCAGGCTCCTGTCTCCTGCCTCTTCCAAGTGCCATTACTTTGGGGAAGGACAGATCAGGTCTTTTCTGCAAGTTCAACTGTGGCTGAATGAACTTCTAGAACAGGGGTCCCAAACTTGGCAACTTTAAGACTTGTGGACTTCAATTCCCAGCATAGCTGGCTGGAGAATTCTTTTTTATTTCCTTTTCTTGTATTCTTGCCTAAATGCTCTCAATTGGCTTCTTGTCCTTAAATTATAATGCTAGGTACAACTTTCTCTTCTAACCCTGGGATCACATACCAGGCTGGCCCCATTTTCTGTCAGTAAATAGAGGTAGGAAACAGTCTTATGTCTGACTAAAACAATGGCATCCTTTTCTCTGGTTTATTCCACCTTCTCTATTTGTTGCCCGTGGATATATATTTTATTTTTCTTAACTGTCCATCACCCTCAGAACAAAGGTTAGACTGCGAGATAAGTAAACAAACAAACAAAATATCAGAATAATAGAGCTGGAAGGGACTTTGGAGGTCTTCTAGTCCAACCCCTGCTCAAGCAGGAAACCCTATGCCATTTCAGACAAATGGCTGTCCAGTCTCTTCTTTAAAAACCTCCAGTGATGGGGCACCCACAACTTCTGAAGAAAAAGTCGTTCCACTGATTCATTGTTCTGTCAGGAAGTATCTCCTTAATTCTAGGTTGCTTCTCTCCTTGGTTAGTTTCCATCCATTGTTTCTTGTTTTGCCTTCTCATGCTTTGGAAAATGTGTTTATACTGGCAATTGATTAATTATTTAATTTTAATTAATTATTTAATTTTAATGATTTAATTAAGTTGGTCATTTGTAAATTTGATGAGTTTCCCCTTCCATTCCATCATCTAAATTGATTAAATCAATGTATCAATTAATTTAATTGATTTAATTATTTTTATTAATTAATAATTGATTGGTATATTGATCAGAGAGTAAGGAACCATGGGTATTATTAGCCCTGTGAGGTAGTCCAGATAGAGAGCACAATCAGGAAGGCCAGTTCTATCTTTATTGTAAGATTATACTAACACACAGGGCTTCCCAAACTTTTTCCTTCATTACACAAAACCATTTGTGGGGGTTCAGCACAATCTTGTTTTGTGCTGTTTATGAAGGCAAGAGTGGAAAATCCTGTTTTATGCATATACATGCTGGAAATGTTTATAATTGCATTGTGGCAACATTGCCAGCAGCCACAGATTACAATTGGAACGGAATCTCTGTTATCAAGGAAGGTTTGATTAGTTAAACAAGTTGAGATTTTAGGACTTTTTCGCCCCAGTTGTTAAGTGAATCACATAGTTGTTAAGTGAATCCAGATGGGAAGGTCGCAAATGGCAGTCTTGTGACCCTGAGATGCTGCAACTAACAAATACATGTGCCCAAATTTTGATCATGTGACCATAATCGTAAGTCTGAGGACCAGTCATAAATCACTTTTTTTCAGTGGTGTCATAACTTCAGTCACTAAACGAATGGTTGCAAGTCAAGGACTACCTGCATTGATCATGAATTGTTAACTTCAACAACCCTGAATGGTCCTTCTTCTCTCCAAGTAACATTTTACACTGACGGCTTGATCTAAGAGTTATCACTTGCTCTGCAAAACGATTAATGGGTTTATGTGTTATTACCCAAAGAAAAACCACTTTTACCCAATTTGGAGTAATTTACTCAGGTTTGGGGAGTCCTGCACTAACAGAATTAGCAACAGAGAAACAGAATTACTAACAAACAAACAGGATTAGTCTAGTGAAGAGAATGACCAGGGAGACATGATAGCAGTGTTCCAATATTTGAGGGGCTGCCACAGAGAGGAGAGGGTCAAGCTATTTTCTAAAGCTCACGAAGGCCAGACAAGGAATAATGGATGGAAACTGAACAAGGAGAGATTCAACCTGGAAACAAAGGAGAAACTTTCTGACAGGGAGAACAATCAACCAGTGGAACAGAAGTTGCCTTCAGAAGTTGTAGGAGCTTCATCACTGGAAGCTTTCAAAAAGAGGCTGTCTGTCAGAAATGGTGTAGGGTCTCCCGCTTGGGTGGGGGGGTTGGACTAGATGACCTGCAAGGTCCCTTCCAACCCTGTAAATCTGTAGAATTTTACAGGACTGAAAATGCTTCTCTCCTTTCCTTTAACTTTTTGGAAAATTAGGGAGAATCCCTTCTGAAATGCTTCCCCGTCCCTTTTCTTTCAGTGGGCTAAGGCATCTTTTACTGTATATGCAAGATGTCCCATTTGCGGCTATTCCTGCTATCTTCCAGGGTCATTTCCACAAACCATTACATGGATACGGGGGGGGGGGTGTCAGAAGTTGAGGAATAAGCACCAACCCACATAGTACAGGTAGTCTTCAACTTATGACCATAATAATTGAACCCCAAATTTATGTTGCCAAACAAGACTTTTGTTCAGCGAGTTTTTTCTCATTCTACAAGCTTTCTTGCCACTGTTGGTAAGTGAATCACTGCAGTTATTAAATTAGTCACACGGTTGTTAAGTGAATCTGGCTTCTCCATTGACTTTGCTTGTCAGAAGGTAGCAAAAAGGGATCGCGTGACCCCGGGATATGGCAACCATCATAAATATGAGTCAGTTGCCAACTATCTGAATTTTGATACCGTGACCATGGGGATGTGTCCGTGTGAAAAATGGTTCATAAGTCACTTTTTTTCAGTGACGTTGTAAGTCTGAAGGGTCACTAAATGAAGGGTTATAAGTCGAGGACTAGCTGTATTTGTTTTTTGTTTTTTTTTTAGCCCAGGCATGCAAATCCAATTAGCAAGGGGAATTAGAAGTAGGTAACAAGTAACCCAGCAGCAGGGGTGGGATTCTACCAGTTTGGGTGAAGTCCTTGCTCTGAAGATCAGGTGGCAGAGAAGCGGTTTGTTGCGATGATCACATGGGCCCTGTGCTTTATTTCCTTTGTTTAGAGCACAACTGATTTGCACGGCACAGTGGTTTGCCCTGCCTCAGCTGTTTTATTCACAGGGACTCCTGTAGAACAGGGGTCCCCAACCACCGGGCCCCGGACCAGTACCGGTCCGTGGATCATTTTGTGCCGGGCCGCAAAGAATGAAAGTTTGGGCGCCGCCATCTTGTTTCGGCGGCGCTTGAGAAAGTGCTTCCGGGTGAGCTTGTCGGTTGTCGGTTGGAAAGCGGCATTTGGGTGCTGAAGGAATCCTCGCGCCTTAGTTTCGTCGAAGAGGGGAGGCGGCTTCGAACGAAGAGCCGTCCCGATGGTGGTGGAGTCTCGCGTTACTCAGGAGGAGATTAAGAAAGAGCCCGAAAAGCCCATCGACCGCGAGAAGGTACAAAGGAGGAGTTGAAGGTGGAGGGGAGAAGCAGGGGATGGCTGGCTGGCCGGTCGCTCGGCTCACCTTGCCTTGGTCGTGCGTGCTGATGCCGGTACCGATCCGTGGATCTATTTGTACCAGTCCGCAAAGAATGAATAATCGTGAAACTGGTCCCTGGTACAAAAAAGGTTGGGGACCACTGCTGTAGAAGGTAAGTATTTTCTAAATGCGGTGCATGCGCAGAGATCACCAAACCGGTTGTTATACCGGTGGAATCCCACTGCTGCCCAGCAGGTAGAAAGACTGAATCTGGTCCTTCTCACCAAAGTCTTTTTCAGGGGTGTCTCTTGGGAGAAGCATCCCAAAAGTCTGCATCCAGTTTTGTTCACCACATTATAAAAAAGATGTTGAGATTCTAGAAAAAGTACAGAGAAGAGCAACCAGGATAATTAGGGGACTGGAGGCTAAAACATACAATGAACAGTTGCAGGAACTGGGTGTGTCTAGTGTGATGAAAAGAAGGACCAGGGGAGACACGATAGCGGTCTTCCAATACTTGAGGGGCTGCCACAGAAAAGAGGGGTCAAGCTATTTTCCAAAGCTCACGAAGGCCAGACAAGGAATAATGGATGGAAACTGAACAAGGAGAGATTCAACCTGGAAATAAGGAGAAACTTTCTGACAGAGAGAACAATCAACCAATGGAACAGCTTGGAAGCTGTGGGAGCGGCATCACTTGAAACTTTCGAGATTGGACTTCCATTTGTCAAAAATGGTGTAGAGTCTCCCGCTTGGGCGGGTGGTTGGACTAGATGACCTACAAGATCCCTTCCAACTCTGATCATCTCTTATCTGTAAAGTCAAAATTGTGGCCACACCCATGAGATTGAAGCCCTGCCCCCTTTCATCTTGGAGGGAGAGCGACACCGGTCTGATAGTTGGCAGGAGGGATCTGAAGAGGGTCTGACTAATTTGTTGCGCACTATCTTGGCCACATTTGCAAAATGCAAAATATACATACTTCCTAACTGGTTCAAAAAAAAAAAAAAGGGCAGTCAATTCAGTTTCTCCCAGTTGCACAACATCAAATCAAGAGGGACTTTGACCCATATATGTTGTGAGAACCTGTGACCAACCATCACTCTATTCTGCATTGCTATCCCATTTTCTGTGGCCTGTTCTTGTCACCAGCTGTGAAAGCCACGACCGTCATAGTTTCTCCCAAATAGTACCACTTGGGAATGTCCACCAGATTTTATGCAAAAAGTCAAAATGGCACACAGGAGTTGAGACTGAAAGCATTGCCTATTTGCTGTGTGCAATTCACAAAGTCTTGTGCGGCATCCTTGCTCCTGGCGTGCCAAGCTGGAAAAGATGAATGGGTGAGCTTTAGGAGCATTAAGATGGATTTGAGAACTGTCATATTTAGAACTCACTGCCAGGGGGTGTGTCCCCTTCTAGACAAACAGCCCGGGAGGGAGGGGGGGGGGAACATAGCTTTCCCTAGAAATACAGAAAGGAAGCTTGTTTTGATAAAGAAATAGCACAGGGTGTTTTTTTTTCTGTTTGTTTTTGGCAATGAAGATGCTGCATTGAAAAACCGAATACCGAATACAATAAGCCAGCACTGTGAGAAATCAAGGCACACCATCTCCTAAAACTCTCACTCAACATGCAGAGGAAGTATTGATTGATTATGAGAACTTTTATACCCCTTAATCATGCGGATCTAAACAGCTTATGAAGGTCCGAGTGAAATTTGCTGGATCTTTCATTGAGTAGCCTTCTTCTTCTTCTTCTTCTACCACAGTATTTTCAAACTTAGCAACATTAAGGTGGGTAGACATCAACAATTGATTTCTACCCCTCTTAAAATATGCTGGCTGGGGAAATCTGGGAATTGAAGTCCAGCCAGCTTAAAGTTCCCAAGCTTTTTTTTTTTTTTAAACCATTCTGTAGCATCTTCTGTTAATTTATATGCTTTGATATTGACACTTTCCAAGGTTAAAGTATTTATGACCCTTTCAATTGAGGGGAAATGAGGGGGAATTGGAGGAGGGGGAGTCAGCTACAGTTGCTTCGTCAAGCCCTATATATTTTTTTAAAATTCCAGAATAGAAACTTCAGACTGTTTTATTTCACTCATTTTGGTTTCTGGGATCACCACAGGGGGCAGCAATGTTTTCATTTTAGTGGCGGGAGGGGAGGATTACAGAAAAATTATGGGCTAAGCCTCCTCACGGCGGCGGCGAAGAGAGACAGAGAGAACCGGTTTGAAGATGAATTTCACCCGGGCGATCTAGTGGAGGGCATTAGCAGGATCCTCCTTTCAAGCGCATGCAGCCAGGGACTTTCACGTTATAATTTCCTACTCCAGAAGCATAGCTAGATAATAGAGCCAGTTTGGTGTAGTGGTTGAGGTGCCAGGCTAGAAACCAGGAGATTATAAACCCTTGTCTTGGGCATGAAGCAAGCTGGGTGACTTTGGGCCAGTCACTCTGTCTCAGCCCTAAGAAGGAAGCATTTCTGAAATCTTGCTGAGGAAACTGCATGGTCTGGTTTAGGCAGGAGTCTACACTGACTGAAAGGAAGAAGAGAGGAGGAGGAGGGGGAGGAGGAGGAGGAGGAGGGGGGGGGAGGAGGAGGAGGAGGAAAAGATAAAAGGGAGGAGGAGGAGGGACGAGGAGGAAGGAGGAAGAGGTAAGAAGGAGGAGGAAGAAGGGGAGGGAGAGGAGGAACAAATAGGGAAGAGCAAGGAGGAGGAGAGAAGAGGAAGAAAAAGGGGGAGTAGGAAGGATGACTAAGAGGGAAGAGGGAGGAGGAGGAGGAAGAAGAAGAAAAGATAAAAGGAGGAGGAGGGAGGAGGAGGGAGGAGGAGGAGGAAAAGATAAAAGGGAGGAGGAGGAGGAGGGGGAGGGGGAGGAAGAAGAAAAGATAAAAGGGGGAGGAGGAGGAGGGAGGAGGGAGGAGGAGGAGGAGGAGGAAAAGATAAAAGGGAGGAGGAGGAGGGAGGAGGAGGAAGGAGGAAGAGGTAAGAAGGAGGGGGAGAAGGGGAGGGAGAGGAGGAACAAATAGGGAAGAGCAAGGAGGAGGAGAGAAGAGGAAGAAAAAGGGGGAGTAGGAAGGATGACTAAGAGGGAAGAGGGGGGGGAGGAGGAGGAGGAGGAGGAGGAGGAGGAGGAAGAAGAAGAAGAAGAAGAAAAAGATAAAAGGGAGGAGGAGGGAGGAGGAGGAGGAAAAGATAAAAGGGAGGAGGAGGAGGAGGGAGGAGGAGGGAGGAGGAAGAGGTAAGGAGGAGGAAGAAGGGGAGGGAGAGGAGGAACAAATAGGGAAGAGCAAGGAGGAGGAGAGAAGAGGAAGAAAAAGGGTGGAGTAGGAAGGATGACTAAGAGGGAAGAGGAAGGAGGAGGAAGAAGGAGAGTTCTAGTGTAACTTTAGCCATGAAAACTTGCAGGTTAAGATAAGATTTATCTGTTCGTTAGGTTTATATCTCATAGATGAGGCATGCTTATCTCTCTCTACCTGTTGGATTAGGAGTGGGGGAACTCAGGCTCAAGAGACCCTGCTCAGTCACAGAAGCTGCTTGAGGGATCAACCTTCCTTACAGGAAAGTTGTTGTAGGGAGATCTGTAGGAGCATTGGTATATAAATCTCTTTTAAAATCTTCAGGGAGGGAGGGAGGTTAGGTGGTGAGATTTAGGACTTGAGCTGTGTGATTTAGAGCCCTTCCACTTGGGAGGCTTAACTAGTTGTCCTACGTTGCAGAGCTTTGGACAAGATCATTGTCTCTCAAACTTGGCATCATTAACATTCCCCCAACCAACAACGTGTCTTAAAGTTGCCACGTTTGAGAAACACTGGACTAGATGCTCCTTGCACCCTTTTCCAAATTTACAATTATGAACAGCCAGCCAGTTTGATCTAGGCGGGGTTAGAGCACCAGGCTAGTAAGCAGGAAACTGTGAGTTCAAGTCCCACCTTGAGCATGAGAAGCAGTTGGGTGACCTTAGGCCAGTCAGTCACTCTCTCTTGGTCCCACCTCACCGAGTTGGTATTATGGGGGAAACAGAGGCAGATGTGTTGGATATGTTTGCCACCTGGATATGTTTGCCACCTGGATATGTTTGCCACCTTGAGCTTCAGTGGTATTTTGTTACTCAATTGCTATGAAACGCCTCAATGCTTTGAAACTCAATGCATTTTGACACACAAAAATTCTCCCAGTACTCATTGTTTGTTCAATACTCAACGCACAAGCTAGTACTTGTCAGTGTTGGCTGCCTTGTGATGCACTACATCATTCCTTATGGGAAAATGTTTAATATTCATCTTTTTTTGGTACTCATCACGCTTCTTGGAACTAATTAACAATGAGTACTGAGGTACCACTGTATTCTTAAAAATGATAAAGATCAACTCAGAAGTAAGGAGAAATTTCCTGATAGTTAATGGAAATGAGTTGTGACTGCTCCAACGCTGGATGTTTTTAAGAGAGACTGGACAACCATTTGTCTGAAATGGTATAGGGTTTCCTGCCCGAGCAGGGATTGGACTAGATGACCTCCAAGGTCTCCTTCTACTCCATTATTCTGTTAAATAAACAGAACGATATGCCTCACTCACACTTCAATCCCCCTCCCAACAATTCCAAATGGCCTGAGAAGGACTGTTGTCTTCTGTTCTAAACAAGTCAAGCAACTCTCCGGCATCTTCACTTGGTTGCCAATGAGGGCCTCAACTGGCAGACTCTTCTTAATAGGGTTATTGTGGCTTCATCCCAGGTCCCTCATGAGTGGCTTCCCCAGGCAACAAGGGGAATAAGTCAGTCAACAAATACACAATCCTGATGCATTGCAATCATTAGCAGTTGGACACCTCATCAATGGTTTGTCGTTTGTTCCAAAAATGCCACTCTGATGCTCAAGACTGGAGAAGGTTGGAGTGCATAGAGGTTGCATCTTTTCCCTCCAGAGGCCAAAGATTTCCGGTACTGGGCAATCAAAGGCCCCATAAAGAATCCCTTTTCCAGCTCCCCTTCCCTCCCACTCTACAAAAGCAGCTGGTTGAGAAGGAACTGGGAGATTCCTTCTTGCTGGACCTTCCCATACAAAAAAAAAAACGACAGCAGAATGAAACGAGAGAAATTCGGTGGGAGGGAGCAAATGAGTGCTGCTTGCGCACATGTTGGATTCTTCTTCAGGAATGAAGCTGTCCGATGTCGGCTTGAAAAAGACTTGGCACAATCCAGAGGAAACTGATAGGAAGCGGCATGCAAGCGAGACCCTTCCCTCTCCTTTAACCTGGTTTATAACCTGTCTTCCTTTTGTGTCTGCTGAGTAGTAGGAGCTGTGCTCTGACCTCCCCATCCAGAGAGATTCCCACAGGAAGTCATTGTGCAGCTTGAAGCTTCAAGCTGCCTATAAAGGTATTCCTCCACTTATGACCACAATTGAGCCCCAAATTTTCATTGCTAAAGCAAGGCAGTTCTTAAGCAAGACGTGTGTACCTTCGGGGTGCTTTTATGCCCTTTGTTGCCACAGTTGTTCAACAAATCACTGCAAGTTAAGTGAACCATGCGGTCTAAGGGGTTGCCAGAAAGAAGAGGGAGTCAAGCCAGGGGTGGGATTCAAATTGTTTAACAACAGGTTCTGTGGGCGTGGCTTAGGTGGTGGGCGTGGCTTGGTGGTCATCTTATTGGCTGGGCGTGGCCAACTCAACATCACGCACATCAAGGCACGCATCTCCTCGCCTGGCCTCTCATGACTGTGGGGATGTTGCAACAGTCGTAAGTGTGAAAAATGCTCATAAGTCACTTTTTTCGTGCCATTGTAACTTTGAATGGTCCCTCCACACAAGCAAAGGACCAGCAAAGGAGGGGAAAAAAACTCCAGAGAAGTTCCTGAGACAGGAAGTCTAGTCCTGCCAAGAACGTAATAAGGGTTAATGGAGAGGCAGTTTCTGTAAGCAACACCAGAATGTTTCCTTCCTGCCTTCCTTACAGGATTAGGCCAGTAATTTCTTCTAACAACCAGTTCTCCAAACTGCTTAGAATGTTAACAACTGGTTCTAGCGAATAGGTGTGAACTGGTAGAATCCCACCCCTAAGTCAAGCTATTCTCCAAAGCACCTAAAGGCAGGACAAGAAATAACGGGTGGAAACTAATCAAGGAGAGAAGCAACTTAAAACTAAGGAGGAATTTCCTGACCGAATAATCAATCAGTGGAATGACTTGCCTCCAGAAGTTGCGGGTGGTCCATCACTGGAGGTTTTTAAAAAGAGATTGGACATCTGTCTGAAATGGTATAGGGCCAGGGGTGGGATTCTACCAGTTTGCACCTATTCGCTAGAACCGGTTGTTAGAAGAAATTACTGGCCTAATCCTGTAAGGAAGGCAGGAAGGAAACATTCTGGTGTTACTTACAGAAACTGACTCTCTATTAACCCTTATTACATTCTTGGCAGGACTAGACTTCCTGTCTCTGGAACTTCTCTGGAGTTTTTTCCCCCTCCTTTGCTGGTACTTTGCTTGTGTGGAGTGACCATTCAAAGTTACAATGGCACTGAAAAAAGTGACTTATGACCCTTTTTCACACTTACGACTGTTGCAGCATCCCCACAGTCATGAGAGGCCAGGTGAGGAGATGCATGCCTTGATGTGAGTGATGTTGAGTTGGCCACGCCCAGCCAGTCACATGACCACCAAGCCACGCCCACCACCTAAGCCATGCCCACAGAACTGGTTGTTAAGAAATTTGAATCCCACCCCTGTATAGGACCGTGATGGTGAACCTATGGCATGCGTGCCAGAGGTAGCACACAGAGCCCTCTCTGTGGGCATGGAAGCCGTCACCCCAGCTCATCTCTGTGTATGCACGTGCGCCTCCCACCAGCCAGCTAGTTTTCAGATCTGTGCTGCATATGTGTGAGGGGTGAGGTGCATGTTGGGGGGTGGGATGCATGCACGGGGGTGGGGTGCATGTGTGGAAGATGTGCATGCATGCGCAGAGATGGGGGCATGAATGGTGGACATGCACACCTGCACACATTCAAAGGGGTGGGGCGCATGCATGAGGTATACACACACATACGCAGGGTACTCGTGTGCCTATGTGGGGGATGCGCATGCATTGCATTTTTGGGTTGTGCGTGCCCTTTGGGCACTCGGTGGCAAAAAGGTGTAGGGTTTCCTCCATGGTCCCTTCCAATTCTGTTATCCTTTTAACTCTAAAATGTCAGAAAAGGCAGGTCAGTCCCAACCCAGCCACTTTTAAATGGAGATGGGAAACATTAAACTACAAGTCTTAAGCTTCTAAAGCATGTTGTTGCAATTTGATTGTCTGGCTCTCACAGCATACATTCTAAATATGTGGCTCTCTCTCTCTCTCTCTCTCTGGATTCTCAGACTCACATTGATCTCAAATACCTGGCAGGGGTTCAAACGTGGCTCTAAGAACAGATGCAGAGGAATTACAAGCTTCGGTCTCTCACAATTCCCAGCATGTGACCTACTGTGACCTGGAGTTCCAATGCATTAAACCAAAGCACCTGCTTATTTGAGCTGTGCTCAAATGCTATTTTTCTTCTCTCCTTCTGTCTCTCATACACACGTGCAAGCACCACCTATAAAGACTGAAATAAGTGTACTTCTGAAGAGATGCCATGGGAATTATAAATTGATGTTATGGGGTGCCAACTGACACTTCATCTCTGGTGGTCGAAAGAGGTATGGGAAAAGGAGAGTTGAGATTTTACCTCAGCAAGTCTCCACAACAGCGTTTCTCAATGTGGGCCACTTGAAGATGGGAGGACTTCAAGGCCCAGGATCCCCCCAGGGGCACTCTGGGAGTTGAAGTCTACACACCTTCATGTGGCCCACATTGAGAAACGCTGCTTTACAGGTTCAGGTGATGCTTCGGCAACCACAAAGGGGAAAAGCAGAAGTCCTAGAGTCCCCCTAAAAGCAAGATGTGTGAGGCGATCTGGAAAACCTCTCTCTTCTCTGCTTGATTAATCTTATCTAATTCAACCCAGACATCGAGAACCACATGGGAAGAAAGCACCCTAAGGGAAGACCCGTTATTTCAGTCCATGCGTCTTTGACATCTCGTGGGAAGGAAGAAGGAGGGGAAAAAGAGGGAAGATGCTTATTATAATTAATTATTAAACAAAGGAACCCACGAAGCCTCCCTAGATGTTGCTGAAATGTAAACATTGCAGACATTTTGAGACAGGAAAGATATAGAGGGGAACGAACATTCTTGGTCTTGGAAAGCAGCTATGGTAAGGGTGGTTCTGGCCCATTTTCATCACTGCCTCCTGCCTTACCTCATCCCATTACACCCCACCATTAAAGCAGAATATTTTTAACTCAAGATTGAAATGAGGGGTCCTTGGTGCTCTCTGAGCTTGGTTGTTTTCTTGCAGAAGTTCCATTACCCAACTAGGTAACCTCATCAGTGCCAGGAAGAAGTGAATTTATATTCTAGTAACTCGCCCTGTCAGTATTGGTGGGGTGCCAATCAGCACTCAGATGAGCGGAGATGAACTCCAAGATTAACATCAGACCAACAATCAAGAAGTAAACAATACCCCAATCAAGGAACTGCCAAACTGACAGCTGACAGTAAACCGACAAGTCAAAGAATCTCTAAGATCACCCCCACCAACACTGATAGGGCACGCCATTAGAACTGGGGGGTTGTCAAATTCTGGATGAGTCATGCGCTGGCCATGCCCACCAGCACATAGCAAAGGGGGGGAAAGGTCGCAATACATTATGTGACAACAATGTGATGCCGCGAGTTTGACACCCCTGCACTAGAATGTAAAGTAGGAACAAACCCCATTCCTTAATAGCACTGATGATGTTACCTAGTTGAGTAATGAGACGTCTGCAAGAAAACAACCAAGCTCCAAGAGCATCAAGGACTCCTCACACCTCACCATGGAGGTTCTCAGGGGTTTCTGAAGTTCACCAGGATTTCCCTGCCGGTCCCAGTTTGCCCACTGACGGACAACAAGACTGGAAATAAATTCAGTCTCTAGCATGTTGTAAATAAATTGCAAAGCTAAGGAGCGCCTCTCTCCATCCGTTCTTAAACATCTTGAGCTGGATACAGTAAATCTGGATTTTGATTGCTGGCTGGAGAACAGAGAGGCTCTGCATCTGAGCCTGTCCGTTCCAGATCTTCCAGCCACCCGTTGCTCTGCACCCTCTTCCTGTTCCTGTGTGGTGCTTCAATGCAGAAAAAGCTGTGATTTCTCTAAAATCCATTTGCAAGCCCCAGGAAGCAGCAGCGCAGTGCTGCCCTCCTCACAAAAGGAGCACATTTCCCCAATCATTTTGCCAAAGACACATTTGAACAAGGACATATATACTCACTATAGGTATACATTCAATAATGGCTGTGTTGACCCAACGGGATTGCTTTGTGGCGTAATATGTTGAATGGGCCCAGGTGTTTATGGCTAGTTCATCATTCAAAGCAAAGCCAATTCCAATCAGATTTGATTCAGAATATGGCTAGTCCTTATTTAGTCATTACAACTGGCACTGGCAACTTGGTTATTATGTAAAACGGTCTGAAGGTGAAACCACAACTTTGCTAATTAACTTCCTTCATTTTTCCTTTGCTTTCTGTACCTGCAAAGGTTATACAGTGCGGATGGATTGCAACTTTACTTTTTTATCACTGTCATAACTGCAAGCAGTTGCTAAATAAGGCAGTCATTAAACGAGTGCCTAGTGTGAAGGAATATAACTCTGAGATGGATAGATGGGTGAGAGGAAGGAAGGAAGGAAGGAAGGAAGGAAGGAAGGAATCACAAGTTTGAATAACATGTGCATCCACTAATTTACATATGTGGATGCAAATGTAAAAATAACTATAAATTAAACAAAATTTAATCCCCTGTAAACAAGACAACTGCTTCTTGCATAGGCTGATGTCTTACTGCTCTTAATCCTAGATTGGAAATTTCAAGGTTTTGCTCTCCTGAGGCTTCTGGGACCAAAATTCCTTTTAAAAAGCAGGCAGAGCCTTCCCATTTCCAATTCAGAGCCTAACATCTGTAAAGCAGGACCTGGTCCTGCACATGAAACAAACAAGCATTTTCTCCCAAATGGAGGATGAACTAATGGCAATCTTTGCTGGGAGTTTAATGAGCATCTGGAGCCAGTAGCAAATTAGGCATCTGGATTGTTTTTAAACCCCCCAAGGAATAACTTTGTTGCTGAAAACAGCAAAACAAAATGGATCAATTCCAACTTTCCCAATGGGCCTTTCATGGTACCAGAGAGAAATTCAGTTACCTTCCCTGCTAATAATGGACTTTGATCCCTTGCCCTGAGGATCCTTGAGTTGTGTCTGCACTGAGAGGGAGGGTAGCTCAGGGTACATCTGTCGCTTTGTCTTAATGTAGCTTTGGGTCACATAAGTAGCATATTAAATATTGGCTGAGACTGCAGGACACAGTTAAACCGAATTAGTGAATTCATCCATGTTCTGTGTTTGCACAACATGAGGAGACACAACTCATCCCAATGAAGAAGGCAGTGGCTTCTCCTATAGACTTATCTCCATCTTCTTTGGTGGTGGTGGTGTTTCCTCCTTGGTGGTTCCTTGATCAGATAATTCTTTTTTGCCAAATAGTTCGTTCGGTGTCAATCCCTGCATATCTTAATATGTTTTTCAGACTATTCTTTTTTTTTTTAGTTGTTTCCTCAGATCTTGAATTTTTAGCTCCCTTTCCCCCCCTTTTTCCATTTTACCCCACATTGAATTGTTTGATCGTTAAAGATGGCGTCTTCTTTGTCCAGCCCTTCTTGTTCTTCAAGCATTTCTGGTTCTTTTTCATAGTTCAAAATCTCCATTTCTAAGAATTGAAGTGCAAAGCCAAAGGATCCTCCTCCCTCTTGCGACTCTTCTTTCATTTTTTTAAGTTCCATTTTTAATTCCTCAAGGAGTACTGCCATTTTAAGCACTTTTAAACAACCACCCAATTAATTTTAATCCAAACCACTAAAAATCCAACACCCAAAATTCCAAAAATCACCAAATAATCCAAAACTATTTCTTTTTGCTTCTTTTTTTCCCTTCCCCTTGCGCGCGCGCGCGCGCGTGTGTGTGTGTGTGTGTGTGTGTGTGTGTGTGTGTGTGTGTGCGTGCTCTGATATCTTATAACAAAGTTTCAGTTACAATATATCCTTTGGAAGTCTTGTTAAAATTTCACAGTTAATTCTTTTTATTTCCAGGTGGCACTCTCTGTTGTTTCCAAGTCCACACTTTCTTTTTTCCTCCACTTTCCTCCTTTTGAAGGCTTTAGAATATCCAGAAAGTCTTTATTTTCCCTTTGACACTTTAATTTCAGCTTTAAATTGCCTGTTATTGTCAATTAACACAAATTTCTTACTTAAATCTCTTCTTTTTAGCATTCAAAGCCAATTGCAACTGTCCATGTGAGAAAGAAAAACATCTTTTTTCCTTTTCCCTCTCTTCTCTGCCACTTTAAAAATCTTTTAGGAATAACACTCTTAATAATTTTAGTTCCAGGGTACCTTGCATAGATGTTATCTCTGCTTAGCCCGGTCTGTCAATAAATGTTAGGCATCCAGAAATTATCACTCCAATGGCAAGCACGGATCGAAACTGTGCATAATCGCGGATTTCGGTCAGTCACCGAAGAAGCCCAAACCAGAAGACCAGCGTATCTTAATATGTTGTACTCTTTTTGTTTCAGTGGTGCTATTTTACTGGTTCAACCCAGTTCTGGCGAGCTGGTAGCAACGATGAGCAGCGGAGACCGAACCGGTTCTTTCCGCCTCTCTGCTGTTGGGCCCACCCGCCTGCCTGGGCTCCCATACTCACCTTTATCCACTGAATTTGAAGCGCAGCTGCTTTGTGCAGCACAGAAGAGTGTTGCGCGGCAGCTGCTGAAGCGACCAGGATCATGCAGGCTTGCAGGAGGTGAGTTAGAACGCCTCTGCACCCACACAAAATGCGCATTTGCCGCACATGTGCAAGCAAAGTGTGTGCACACATGCAAAGTGCGCCCACCAAGCCACACCCACCGAACCAGTGGCAAAACTATTTGAATCCCACCACTGTTTTGTTTCCTTCCTAGGTTATTATTGTCCTTTTTGAATAGTGTACAGGTTGTTGAGGTAATTCCCCGTTAGGAGAATGAGCGCATACAGGGAGACGTATTTGAGAGAAGTGTTTGAATAATACACACACAGTACACAGATACACTGTACAGTAAATGTAGGTTTTTACTTCCAGAAAGGTTTAAGCAAAGTCCAAAATAAGCAATCCAGAGTCATTCACAGGTAAATCAGTCAGTATCAGACTTACATCAAATCCAGTAATACCAGTCAATTAGGAAAAATGGAGGAACGGCAATACTTTCCAACAGAAGGAAACAGAGATACTCACTCAGACACACTCTCTTCTGAGACTAAGACTAAACAAACCAGGTTTCTGGCTCCATCTTATGGCCGTTTGAGAAATCACACCTAATTACAGTTCTGCATTTTCTTAAAGTTACAGTTTTAAAATGTTTATCCTGGTTTATATATTTCTAACCCAAATAGCTGTTAGGTGACTCATATTCCTAACACAGGTAATCCTCAACCTATAAACACAGTTGAACCCAAAATTTGTTGCTAAACAAGATACCTGTTGAGTTTTG
The DNA here is from genome assembly GCF_049901735.1 of Notechis scutatus. Taxonomy (NCBI): domain Eukaryota; kingdom Metazoa; phylum Chordata; class Lepidosauria; order Squamata; family Elapidae; genus Notechis; species Notechis scutatus. The sequence goes on from NC_142016.1 coordinate 8,225,621, forward strand.
CCCCATTTCATGATAAATGGAGGGAGGGACGATATGTAGGAGTCTTGATCTTTTGAAGGAAAGGCAGGTGAGAAATATGGCAAACCTACTTTGATAAGTCTTTGTCTCTCTGCACCAGAAATGTCCCCAGATAAAAAATGGACAACGCTTCGATTGTATTGTGACCAGTATTTTGGCTTTTTTTTTTGAACACACCCTGCAGACATCCCTGCGCCCACTAAGCATCAATTTCTTCTCTTAAGAAAAGTCAGCAAAGCAATGAACTGATAGCCAAAGGGGGCTGCCACAAAGCACCAGAAGTCAAGACAAGAAGCAATGGATGGAAACTAATCCAGGAGAGAAGCAACCTTGAATTAAGGAGTTGTGGGTACTTCATCACCGGAGGTTTTTAAGAAGAGTCTAGACAGTCACTTATCTGAAATAGTATAGGATCTCCTGCTTGAACAGGGGGCTGGACTAGAAGACCTCCAAGGTCCCTTCCAGCTCTATTTTGATGGATTCGAAGAATGTATCTGGGCTGTCTACCCTGCCGTGTGTCCCCACTAGAATCCTATCTTTCAAAAGCGCTTTTCTGTTTCTAATTTCTCTCCATTGAGCCAAAAAAGCCCTCCCTCTCCACCATAGGCTACAATAACAGAAGCTGAAGTCCTCCGGGTTTCTTGCGGTGAGGGCTTGTATGTTGAACGGAGCCCGGAAGGAGGCCAGGATGATTTACGAAGCCGCAACAGCCACTACAGCAGAGGATCGGGGAGCCCTGCTTTCCAGCCAAAGTTCGCCCAGGGATGCGCGTGTGAACTGGGAGAATTCACAAGCTGCTTGTTTGCACAGATGGAAGGAGCCCTTGGCGGCGGGGTGTGTGTGTGTGTGTGGAAGCGCACATACCGCTTCCTTCTTTGCATGCAAAGAGAGGTAAAGGCTGAACCAGGAAAAAGGGAGAAGACAAACCTTAGCAAAACTTTGGGGATTTGCTGTGAAGTCAGGACTTTGAGAAGGAGGTCCCAGTGAGGCTGGGGTAGCAGGAGATGCCGCGCTCTTCTGCACCATCCAAGATGCCAAGAGATAAAGCACGTGTTGTGCACTCCAATACAGATAGTCCTTGACTTATGACCACAACTGAGACTCAAATGCACATTGATAAGCAAGGCAGTTGTTAAGTGAATCACACCTGATTTTATGACCTTTTTGGTAAGTGAATCATTTCTGTCGTGTAGTGAATCATGCAATTGTTAAGTGAATCTGGCTTCCCCCATTGACTTTGCTTATTGAAAGCCAGCTGGGAAGGTCACATGACCAGGGGTGGGATTCTACCAGTTCGCACCTATTCGCTAGAACTGGTTGTTAACATTCTAAGCAGTTCGGAGAATCAGTTGTTAGAAGAAATTACTGGCCTAATCCTGTAAGGAAGGCAGGAAGGAAACATTCTGGTGTTGCTTACAGAAACTGCCTCTCCATTAACCCTTATTACATTCTTGACAGGACTAGACTTCCTGTCTCTGGAACTTCTCTGGAGGTTTTTTCCCCTCCTTTGCTGGTACTTTGCTTGTGTGGAGTGACCATTCAGAGTTACAATGGCCCTGAAAAAAGTGACTTATGGCCCTTTTTCACACTTATGACTGTTGCAGCATCCCCACAGTCATGAGAGGCCAGGCGAGGAGATGCGTGGCTCAATGTGAGTGACATTGAGTTGGCCACGCCCAGCCAATAACATGACCACCAAGCCATGCCCACCCAGTCACATGACCACCTAAGCCATGCCCACCACCTAAGCCACGCCCACAGAACCAGCTGTTAAAAAAAATGAATCCCACCCCTGCACATGACCCCTGGACACGGCAACCCAGTGGTGTGTACCGGTCCAGCCGAACCAGTAGTAAAAAAAGCCTGCAACAATTAGCTGAGAGGAGAGAAACGTGCAGGATTGACTTTCTTTATCCTCTCAGCTGCTTGGCACTGCAGGTCTCCGCTGGCGTGGAGAAAGCTGCGCACAGGCGTTAGGCAAAGCACACCCACCAAGCCACGCCCACCAAACCAGTGGTAACCCAATTTGAATCCCACCACTGCTGCAACCATCATGAATTCATGCCAATTACCAAGTGCACCTAACTTGACCGCCTAACCACGGGGATGCTGTAATGGTTGTAAGTGTGAAAAATGATCATGTCCCCTTTTTTCTGCTCCATTATAGCTTTGATCTGTCACTAAATGAATGGCTATAAGTCAAAAACCACCTGTGTTGACCCTCTGATCATTAAAGGGTGCACACAGTCTCTGTGTGTCTCAGTGTTGAGAAGCCCCCTTGTGAAAGCTCTGTAGGGCAGATCCATTCCCTGGATGAATTGATCGTTGGATACGAGATGGGTGGCAAATACATTTCTAGGACAAGATAGGACAGGACAGGATAAGACGGAACAGGACACAACAGGACAGGACAGGACAGGATAGGATAATCTGCCCTGAATTTGAAAAGGGAGCACAAAGGTTTGGAAGAAGTATTCACCCCCTTGGAAATATATTCTGACCTAAGCAGGAAAAGTTCCAAACCCTCCATTTTTTTGCTGACTCCAATCATCAGGATGGTTTTTGTTTTCTCCCGGCGGATGGGAACCTTCTTTTCCAAGGCTTCCTTCGGCTGTTCAGGTTATCCTGCTCCCTGGGCCTCTTGTATCAAAGCTTGCCCTCGTATCAATGCACACAAAGAAAATGAGCAGTTATCATACAATCACTTTTTCAACCTTGATGCTAATTAACTCCAGCTTTGCAGGAGCTCAGAATCCAGACGCAGCAGCTCTGAACCAAAAAGCCTCCTTTGGATTCCCAAGTATATATTGTATATATTTTAAAAAGACTAATAAATAAAGTCAATGAATAGATTGTCTCTGTGCAAGCCATATTTCATGCAGCTGTGCTTCAAAGGAGAGTTTAAAACAAACCTAAGAGTTCACATGGGGGGGAGAGTAACCTGCACCAAACACACACACACACACACACACACACACACACACACACACACCAAACATTGCCATACATTGCCATACATTGCTATTATATTACAAACCGGTGGTTTTTTTTTTTTCCATTTCAACAGGTTTAAGATAGCTGGACTTCAACTCCCAGAATTTCCCTGGGCAATGTTGTTCAGTGGGAGATTCTGGGAATTGAAGCACCCAAAATCCAAAGCTGCTGAGATTGAGAAATGCTATTGTAGAGTACTGTATAACTAGACCTGTAAAAGGCACAGTGCATTAATGGTTCAAAAATAGATTTAATTGTTCTTTAATTTGTTCCTTTCCTGCCATGGTCAGAAGGACCACCATCTGAATGTAATTTAGCATAATAGAGAGGGTAAAATCCCTCTTGATGGCTAGTAGATTCTGAGGATTGAAGTGTAGCTATCTTAAAGTTGCCAAGGTGGAGAAATCCTGATTTAAAACCTTACTAAATGCATTCTGGAAACTGCTGAGACTTACCAAGCAAGTGAAATAATGGGAAACAGCTCTTCAGTTTAGACATGTCACAAGCAAGTCAACCAGATATGGTCCTTCCAAACATACCTTTACCAACTTGGCACAGTCCAGAAGTGTGGGGCTCTAGTTCCCATAATTCCAAGAGAGCATAATCACCATAATTGATGTGGATGAAGATGATGACCAAATACATGATGTTTCTCAGAAGGTCTCTTTCTTGAGATCATCATCCCTCATGAAACAATACCTATAATAAAAAGAACGAGTCATCCTTCTTTATTTCAGGTTGGAGAACTAGCTCAAAGAGCCATGAGATGTCCTTAGTAAGCCATTAGTATGACCATAAGGCCACCATCAACTTTTGCAATTTGATCCCTCCAAGATATGTTGGGAGAGAATTCCCAGAATCCCTTGGGCCTTGCTTGCTAGAAATTCGGGACATTGCAATCTCCGTATATTTGAGAGCACCAGGTTGGGGAAGGTTATCCCTGAGCAATGAAATTTGAACTTTAGCAAAGAATGGTAGGGGGGGGAGATTTAAAATGGTGGCTCCCATCAGACCCGCTGCCCAAGATATGAGACCCACTCATCTCTCCTCTTCAAAATTGCTCGAGTCTGGCACTCCATTCCTCATTACCTCCTCATCTTTAAGTACGTCCAGCCTTCCAAGCCCACTTGGCAACTGACTAGAGTGCTTGGCTTCAGCCTTCATATCCTGTTTCCATTGGGACAACTTTTCCTCTGCAAAACCTCCAGCTGGCTAAGTCTGCAAAGGAAGGAACCTTTTCCTAGGACACATCCAACCATTGAAGAATGAGCTGGTACAGATTTGTACAGAGACACACCAGCCAACCATGTGCACAGACACAGCAACTCCGGAGTAGCTCCCCTCAACCAGAGAGCACTGCAGTCTCCTCCCTTGGCACTCAGTGCTGAGGAGCCCCACATGCTCCAGACTGGATTGCTCTCTGCCTTTCTGATGTGGTTTCAGCCCTTGACGAGCTCCCTTGAGCTCATTTGGAAGAAGGGCTGAGCACGTGTGTGAATGAGAGACAAAAGTTTAGAACTGGTGCTCAAGAGCAACAAAGGAGATGAACTGAGTGTATTCCAGGCCATCCTCAGCGGGTTCCAGCACTCCAAGCAGAGAATTCAAGGGCAATTTATCTTGTGCTTTGTTGCAGCATCAAAGGATGGGGACACCAGCCAAGTGCAAAGTCACCACTTTGAAGCTTCTTCATGCAAACGGAAGCGCCATCTGGCTGTCTTGATGGAGTGGCTGGCTATGACAGGTTTGCACTTGGGACAAGAGGATCCGGTCTTCTGGTCCATGACGAAGCTTTCTGAATCAGTTTCAGAAAGTCGCTCTCTGAGTTTATCCATCATGTTAAGCCATTGTTTGCTTAATGATGGTTGCTCAAGAAACCTGACTGGCTAGGTTTATATAACATAGGAAACTACAATCTATGATTTACAAATCACCAAGGATGGATTCAGATATCACCTTAGGTTGAACCAAAGAAACCATATTAGGACTAAGTGCGTGCATTTATTCATTTGTTCATTCAGTCAGTCAGTTTTATTGAGGATCAAAGATCAGACTCTATATAGAGATGCATAGAGAAAATTCTGCACTCTCATCTAGGTCACTGTTTAAAGTCATTTTTCAGCCACTTTAAAAGGCTGGCTAGGGAATTCTGGCAGGTGAAGTCCATAAATGCTAAAGTTGTTGAGATTGAGAAATACTCATCTGGCACAGGGCTGTCAAACTCCCCACCCACAGGCTGGATGCATCATGTGCTGGCCAGGCTCATGCCAGGTTTAGCGAAGGGGGGAAAAGTCCCAATATGTCACGTGATGCAGCCGTGACAACATGAGTTTGACCCCTGATCTACAATAACCCTTGTGGACCTTGTCTTTAAGATGCCTCCAAGAATCTTCATGGTTTGACTCCAGGTAGTCCTTGACTTACAGTTGCTTAACAACCCTTCTAAGTCTTGACAGATTAAAAAAAAAGCTACTTGCAAACCTTCCTCAATGTTACAAATGCTGCATCAACCCTGTAGTCAGGTGATCGCATTATGGGGGCATGGCAACTGGCTTGCATTTATGACTGGGAATCCCATGGTCACATGACCATGATTTATGAATTTTGGGGGCCATCTTTACCAGAAGATGGGCCACCCATTAGATACATTGAATTCATTTAGCTATCACGTGGTCACCTAATTACTGTGACTTATTGTATGACCATTGTAAAAAGGGTCACATGGTGCCTCAACTTATAATTGTCATGCCCTACAAGCAAAATTCTGGGCTTTACTGTGGTCTTAAGTTGAGGACTACCCGAATCACCTATTTTTTTTATATATGCCCTCTCTGGGCTTGAGAACACATTTCCTTCCCTGCTTTCCAGAGTAAGTGCAGGACTTGCCAAGTTTTATAACCAGATACCAGCATTAGAGAGATTCGTTCCAAAAAGGATTCTGCATTCAATAGCAGGAATTGTGGCTTGTTCCATTTTGCTGAGCACAGGCCTTTCCACAACACAACTTCTTAGTTAAATGGCCAGACCTGGTTCCAGATTTTGACTGTGGGGAACCCACTTGGATCATCCCAACATCCTGTCTGGGCTAACTAATTGTGACCAACCTTAGCCCAAGCAAGGGACAAGGCGGCGAGAGTTTCATTAATCAGGTTCCCTAGCAACTGTCTTTGAATTCCCAAGCATTGCATTCTGTGGCAGGATCACATTTTCTCAGCAATAAACCACAAGCCAGCCATGTGGAAAACTGTGGGGGGGAAATTAAGAGCCCGGAGAAGAGCTAAATCAGACATGCAAGAAGTCCATATATTTCTGATTCAATCTTTTCAAGTCTTGAATTTCATTTTCATGCCCTGCTAAAATTTCTGACCATCCAGATCTAGAAATCTAATTCTGGGCTTGGTGGGAGAGATCCACTTGTCCAATGTTATGCAATTAAATTCAGAGCAAAGGTTTTGCAGATGGGAGTCTCAGCACCAAACGCTTGGATGATCTATCCTAAAGCCAGGGATGTTTGTAGGGGTCAGAAAAATCAAGATGGTGCCCATAAGGGTCCCATCAAAACTCCATCTGGGCTTATGTGCATTGATGCACCTCAAAGACTTGTGGGGATTCAATGATGCTGTCTTGACTTTTTTGACCCTTTCCTGCAGGGATCCTTGCCTAAAGCATTCCTTTTGGAGTCATTCTCAGTCTGCTTTTTACTGTTGGCTGATCGAGGGATGGATTGATCTGCATGCTGAAATCTCCCTTGGGCCTTCCATCTCTTCTCCAAGCTCAAGAGTTTGCACTGGAGGGAATGAACAAGATATTAAATTAAGGATGTAGAGCTGGGTGGAGCTGCCCACTTTCTTTTGATCAGATTCTCATTTTTCCATTCTTTTTTTTTTTTAATTTTATTGGTTTTTAAAAACAAACATAAACAAAGAAAACATAAAAACATCAAGCTATCTTCCATAGGTATACATACAGTGTGCCGGTTGGTTTACAAATTGTTTTGTGCTTCCATTTCATAGTCTTCAATTACAATTACATTACATATAATCTCATATTGTCAATCAAAAATTAAATACCTTAGTATCATTATTAATCAATCATTTGACTATACTTTTATTCATTCATGTTTTACAAGATAACCATAATTTACTTAATTTATTTTATAACAGTTCATATTATCATCTCATTTTTCCATTCTTGAATTGCCACCGAAAACAGAATAAATTCTAGAACAACGGAGTTGGAAAGGACCTTGGAGGTCTTCTGGTCCACCCCGCTGCTCAAACAGGAGAATCTATACCATTCCAGACAAACGGCTGTCCAGTCTCTTCTTAAAAACTTCCAACCTCACAACTTCTGAAGTCAAGCTGTTCCACTGAATAATAATTCTGTCAGGAAATTTCTCCTTAGTTGCTTCTCTCCTTGATTAGTTTCCACCCGTTGCTTCTTGTCCTGCCCTCAGATGCTTTGGAGCAGTGGTGGATACAGGCGGTGGGTACAGGACCACTGGTAGTCCACAATAAAATTTTGGTGGTCCACAGAGAAATGTCCCCACCCCCAAAGTACCCTCCCCAAAGCAATTAATTCAGCCTGTGTGGGAACACAAGGCTGCACTGCCCAAATGGTTCGCCCACCCGCTGGCCCCCACCCTTCGGTCGAGTGCAACTTTGAGTAGAGCCACGTGAGCTGGAACTGGAAGGTAAGACCAACGGTGGAGGAGGAAAATCTGCCCCGGTGTGGCTTGTTGACGTTGGTGGGAAAGTCAGTCCCATATTTCAGAGCTGCAGTAGTCACAGGACTGGCCCTTTGGTCATCCCGGAGCAGCTGCTCCTCCACCTGGGTGCACTGGCCTGCCATGGATTGGAGGCAGGGGTGGGATTCTACAGGTTCGCACCTATTCCCCAGACAGGTTGTTAACATTCTAAGCAGTTTGGAGAACCGGTTGTTAGAAGAAATTACTGGCCTAATCCTGTAAGGAAGGCAGGAAAGAAACATTCTGGTGTTGCTTAGAGAAGCTGCCTCTCCGTTAACCCTTATTACATTCTTGGCAGGACTAGACTTCCTGTCTCAGGAACTTCTCTGGAGTTTTTTTCCCTTCCTTTGTTGGTACTTTGCTTGTGTGGAGTGACCATTCAAAGTTACAATAGCACTGAAAAAAGTGACTTATAACCCTTTTTCACACTTACGACTGTTGCAGCATCCCCACAGTCATGAGAGGCCAGGCGAGGAGATGCATGCCTCGATGTGAGTGATGTTGAGTTGGCCGCACCCATCCAATAACATGACCGTGAAGCCGCGCCCACCAACTAAGCCACACCCACAGAACTGGTTGTTAAAAAATTTGAATCCCACCACTGATTGGAGGAGCTGCTCCGGGGTGACCAAAGGGTCAGCAGCTCTGGAATACGGGACTGACTTTCCCACCAATGTCAGCAAGCCACTGTCAGTCAAAATCCATATTAGTGGTCCGCGGGATTTAAAATTATGAGTTTGGTGGTCCCTGAGGTCCAAAAGGTTGGTGACCCCTGCTTTGGAGAATAGCTTGACTCCCTCTTTTTTGTGGCAGCCCCTGAGATATTTAAAGACTGCTATCATGTCCTTCTTTTCATTTGGTTTGTGCATCCAGAAAGATTATAAAATTCACATTATGTGTTTATGATACTGGCTATCCTCAACTTATGAACATAATGGAGCTGCCCATTATGATCATCAGACATGATGATCATATAGTGAGTCATCATGTGGCCAATTCAATGTTATATTTTTTGTGTGGGGGCAGTCATTAAGTGAACCCATTGTTCGCTATGACGTGTTTTTGCCAAAATCTGAAATTGCCAATTTTCAGCAAAAACATCATAAACTGAAGCCACATGGCCACCAGATGCTACAAACAGCCATAAAAGCAAGTCATTTGCCACATGTGGCTTTGGGGAGGCCATTGGAACTTTGAAACCAGGTCATAAGTACCTTCTGGGTGGGTCTGCCATAACTTCAAACAGTCACGAAGAGACAGGTCATAAGCCAAGGAGTACCTGTACTGAATTCTGACTTGAGGCACAAATAGCCAGGTTGAAATTATCCCACTTTGGACACATTATAAGAAAATCCTACTCTCTGAAGAAGGGCATCGTATAAGAACAGTGGAAGGAAAAATGAAGGGGACAACCAGCAGCAAAAATGAGTGGACTCCATGACCACCTCTGCCCATGAGGTGCTATTCAGCAGGTTCTGACCAGTTCTGGAGAACCGGTAGCGGAAATTTTGAGTAGTTTGGAGAACCAGCTAATACCACCTCTGACTGGCCCCGCCCCATCTATTCTTTGCCTCCCATTGAGTCCCAGTTGATTGGCTGGGTCTTCTTTGGTTACCCTGCACAGGAGAACGGACCTGGAGAGCAGGTTAGTGGGGTGAGGAGGGAATAGGGATTTTGCAATATCCTTCTCCTGCCACGCCCACCAAGCCATGCCATGCACCGCCCATCAAGCCACACCCACAGAACTGGTAGTATAAAAAAAAATTGAATCCCACCACTGGTGATGTGGGCACCATTGGAAGATCTGAAGGACCAGCTAAGGCAGGGGTGGGCAAACTACGGCCCGGGGCCACATCCGGCCCGTTGGTCTGTCCAATGCGGCCCGCCCCTGAAAAAAATCACTGCCATTGGTCTGTCCAATCCGGCCCGCCCCTGAAAAAAAATCACTGCCATTGGTCTGTCCAATCCGGCCCGCCCCTGAAAAAAAAATCGCTGGGTGTGGCGTATTGCCCTGTGCGCGTGGCCCCCAAAGCTGCAAAACAGTGCGGAGCGATCTAGGGTAGGAAAAGAAAGAAATTTGCAAAGGCCTCGGCTGGGAGTTCGAAATCACCTTCGAGTGCGACCTCTCTGAAGGTGAGTCCCGCCCGATCCCCCTTTTTCCGGGGCTTCCAGGCTTAAACTTTGCAAAGGCAAAGCTTGCAGGCTGGAGCGTCTTCCCGCCGAGGCGGGAAAGGTTCCACTTGGCGGGCGGGCGGGCTGCTTGGAGCCACCTAAAGCTAGGCGCTGCTGTTGGAGCCTTGCCCTTAAGGGATAGACTGTCATGGAGAACATCCATTTATGTGGTTGCTAAGAGCTGATAACGACCCAATGGCACACACTCTATTTTTAAAAACCGACATTCATTTCCCATTGTTTTCAAGAAAGAAAAGCGATAAAATATTTGCCACTTCAGCTAGGACAGCACCTAGCTGACCTTGATAGATCTAAAACAGAGTTTCTCAAACCTGACCATTTTAAAAGGTGTGGATTTCAACTCCTGGAATTCCCTATCAGCCATGCTAGTTGGGTAGGGAACTCTGGGAGTTGAAGTCCACACAACTTAAAATTGCAGGAGTCTCCAACCTTGGCAACTTTAAGACTTGTAGACTTCAACTCCCAAGCTGACTGAGGAATTTTGGGAATGAAAGTCTACAAGTCTTAAAGTTGCCAAAGTTGGAGACCCCTAAGCAGAGTCAAAGCTTGGGTAGTACTCACATGGGAGACCACCACATATCCCAGAGCTGGAGGTGAAAATGGAAAAAACATCTCAAAGTTAACAAGAAGCTGCAACCTTTTTAAACTGAAAGTGTCATAAACATTAGTTCAAGCATGTTGCCCTTGATAAGAGCATTTCACAGCCGATGCAAGAGAAGCTATTAATAATGAAAATACCCAACTGCAAACTGGCCATAATGATAGTGTACCCAAAGTTCAGATCTTGGACTGTTTCTGTCACAGTGTTGAAAAGGGAGGGAGGAGGAGGAGCAAATAGAGGCCGTTTACAGTCATCCTAGAATTAGATTTAAATGTTCAGTGCTTGATTAATTTTAACTTACTGAATACATAAGTGTATTGTTATAAAAACTACACAGCATTTTTAAAGTCTGGATTAATATCAGTGGTCAACATAGCAGATATCATAAAATTCTCTTTCAGTTACTGAAAAGTCTCCTCATTTAACATCGCATATCATAACATAACTCATAGTGTATAAGTATCAAAATCCAGATTGCAGACGTGCCACTCTCCCATTCATTGCAATGAAAGATTCTCATGTCCCAGCAGGAGGATGGTGGCATCTGTGGCTTGCTAAGGTAACGGACCATTCTTGGGTCCTTGGTTTCTGGCTTGGACAACTCCAGCCCTCACAATTGCCAAGAAAATGGCATAGATGTGCCCAAAGTCTCCAAGAATTAAGCTCAATACAAAGATTGTAGAACTTACCTTAGGCTTAAAATCTTGCATGAGGTAAGGAAGTAAAATAGTCAGGGAATTTGGGGTTTTTGATTCTGTTACTTGGGAGGGGAGGTCATGTTTATTTACCGTGTTTCTCATATAATAAGGCCGGGTCTTATTTTTTTTTGAGCCCCGAAAAAATGGCTAGGCCGTCTTTTCGGTGGTGACTTAATTCCCGCCCCTTGCGTCTTCAGGCGAGTGGGCAGCGACAGCTTGGATGTTGACCTCGGCGTTGGTGGGGCACTTCGTATCGGGGTCAACGCAGGCAGCACCATATCCGGGTGTGCAACAAAAGTACTTCCTAACGGCAAGCCCCCCCCCCCGCCATTCCCCCCCATTTCGCATGTTTTAATATAGGCCTTAATTGGGGGGGAGGGGCTTAATTTCATTTCATGCCTATAAAACATGCTGGGGCTTCCTATTGGGGGAGGCCGTGTTGTTGGAGAAACAGGGTATTTTCCTTCCTTTTAAAAACTCCAGAGATCAAGTTATCTTTACCTGCTGAAATAAATACAACCTTACTTTTTAATTGCAAGAAAATCCCAAGAATCTTTTCAGCTCCTCCATATCACGCCAGATCACATTACTAAATAAAATATTTCCATAGTGGGTGCTGATAAGAACAATAATGGACATCAAACAACATCTGCTGGACCAGAGACTGAAGTGGTCAGAGCCACACCTGGGGATGAAGGGTGGGTTACAGGTTCAGAGGACCCTAATCTTTCAGGGCATTTCAAGGGGGTGATTTTTAAAGTTTGGCCCTGTTCAATGACCCCTAAGAGAGCATTTTAACATTTAGGTATGAGGAATGCTAGGAGTTGAAGCCCACAAGTCTTAAAGTTGCCAAGGTTGGAGACCCCTGCTCTAGACTATACAAAAAGAAGGGATTAGGAGCTTATGTGGATTCCATAAGTTTCCTTTGGTGGCACCCTAAAATATAAAAGAATTCTCCCCAGTGGTGGGTTGCAATGCTCTCCATCCATCTTTGACTCTGTAGAATGGGGGCTCCCAATTTTGGCAACTTTTAAGATGCATGGACTTCAACTCTCAGAATTTCCTATTCTGGGAGTTGAAGTCCACAAGTCTTAAAAGTTGCCCAGGTTGGACACCCATTCTTGAAAATCTTTCCAGTATGATGTTTACTCACCAGTCTCTTCCTTTCTTCTCCTTTGCTGCAATCCCCCAATTTCCTCCAAGACAAGAGCTGATGGACCTCACAGATGTTAGACCTCTCGAGATGGCCTTGGATGATGCTGGGAGAAAGAGGAAAATCTTTGAACATCAGGACAGCTAAGGGTGACTTACCTCCTAATGCCATTTGTGTGATGCCATCATGATGCACATTGCTTTAACATCATTTGCTCTAGATCAGGTGTGTCCAACCTTGGCAACTTTAAGACTTGTGGACTTCAACTCCCAGAATTCCTCAGCCAGTTGGCTGAGGAATTCTGGGAGTTGAAGTCCACAAGTCTTAAAGTTGCCAAGGTTGGACACCCCTGCTCTAGATGTATCATGAGATTCAGGAAGAAAATAAGTGTCAGCAGGACATAAGGGAGTGGTAATTACACACAAGGGCAGAAAGGGGCTCCACTCCTTTATCACTGGAGGTCTTTCATTTTTTTTCAATCCCCATTTTTTTCAGCCAGTGGGGGAACTGTGCCTGGGGCAATTATTTCTTTTGTCTTTTTCTGTCTTCCAGTGATTACTTCCCAATGCCTCATCACATATACACAATGCTACCTACAAAAGGATTTTAAAAAAAACTTGATGGTAGCTATGTCCCTATTTATGGGTATCACAGATACCCCAAAAGAAGATGGAGCTTCAGGCATGCAGTCAAGGCTGCCATTTTGATTCTTTTTAAAACTCTTCCCGAGGCTGCTTGTGCTCAGAGACCTTTGTCATCCAAAGAGTCGCTGGTTGGTTTGGTCCCCTTCACATTATGGTGCTTCTCCTAGTTAATTTAACCTTTCCAGTGCAGAGTTGACCTCCAGACAACCTCTCCAAATTGCTCCACATGTGGATACCAGCAGAAATTTTGCAAAGAGCAAGGTAAGAGGGAGAGGGGGAGAGAGAGAGAGAGAGGGAGGGAGGGAGGGAGGGGGGATGTGGGAAGAGAAAGAGACAGAGTGAGGGGGAGAAAGAGAGAAGGGGAGAAAGAGAGAGAGGGAGAGGGAGAGAGAGGGGGGAGAGGGAGAGGGAGGGAGATCCTCCATCACCAATTGCCAGTGGGAATGATGATGTGCAGAGCCAAAATTCAGGGAGATCCAAATGTACTTTATTATAACTTAAACTATTTGTCCCAACTTGGCTTGGTCCAAATTTGCAAGACTACAGTTCCCATCATCCTCAGTACTCAGAACACCTTTGAATACAACTGGATGAACCTAAACTGAAAAAGGCTGCTTTCAGCTAATAATTATTCTAGGCAAGCGACTGGAACCTCATACAGATTCCATTACTTACCAAGATGGGCTGTCTGCACCTCATCAAACCCGCTGGCTACTCCAAGCTCCCGGCTCAAATTCTGGGTCTCCCTCCTTTTAAAACATTTCATCTGTTTAAAGACAGGCCAACTTTTCCAGACTGTCCTACCAAAGAGTATCCATTTCCTTCATGTACTATACTATTTTCATTTTTTTCTGACTGCCCTACAGTACTTACTGGCTGGATTCTCGCAACATAGTCATTAAGGCTAAGCTGGGGTTTGGTAGTTTGTGGTTTCACTTTATGGGAACTCAGGGAGTGTCTCAGCATGTTGCATGAGCCAAAGTATGGAATTAAGCCATAGAATGGTTTGGTCATGGCATAGTATGTGATCCTTGACTTATTACCATAACCGAGCCCAAAATTTGTTGCTAAGTGTGTTTTCTCTCATTTTACGATCTGTCTTGCCACAGTTTTCAAGTGAATCACTGCAGTTGTTAATCTAGTAACATCGTTGTTAAGTGAATCCGGCTTCCCCATTGACTTTGCTTGTCAGAAGTTTGCAAAAGGGGATTCCATGACCCCGGGACACTGCAACCGTCATAAATACGTGTCACTTGCCAAGCATCTGAATTTTGATCACATGTTCACAGGGACGCTGAAACGGTCTTTGTGAAAAATGATCATAAGACTCTTTTTTGTAACTTTGTATGGTCATTAAACAAACTGTTATAAGTTGAGGACTCCCTGTATTACAGCCTGTTGTTTGAATTTAGAGTTAGGCACATTCTGTGAATCTACTTCATGTGTCGCACATTTCTATTTCCAAAATGAGGAAGGATAAAGAGGCAAATTTTTCCACAAATAGCATCTGACATCTGCTACCAGAGCATTTATTCTACAGAAGTAAAACTGAGGCCCTGATGCATTTTATTGGGGAATAATGCCCAGAAAGTCCTTTTGTCTGGGTAAAATCACATTGCAACATGGCAGAGGTGCCTATTGTAAAATCTGATGCTCCCACCACCAGGATGAAACTTAGTTCTCTTCGTTAGGATTACCATATCTGGTTTGTATAAAAGTCAAAAACATCCATCAAGAGGCAACGGAGAGATGCAGAAACCTATTGTATCATTTTTCCACCACTTCTCTTGAATTTTGCAGCCCAGGCCTGGCAGTTATTCCATTTTGGAACAAGCCCCTTAAGAAGCACCTGAACAACCTTGGCTGATCTTGAAGAAACTAGGCAAGATCAGGTCTTTGGGTTGTTCACAGGAGCAGCTGCAGTGAGCAGCCATAAATGGGGAAATCCTTGGAAACGGATCCTTTGCTGTATAGAATTCCAATTCCCATTCGCTATCTGGAATTATGGGATTATTCTGCTGTCTGGAATAATGGGAAATATAGTCCAATGCCTCTGAAGGATACCGGATAGAATTCTGCTCCTTAGCCTGATGACTCACTCAACCTTTCCTGCAATACAACGGGGCTGCTGAGTTCCCACCGCACGTGGGAGCAGTTTTCCCCAATCCAGAAGTCTCCAGACACTCTAGATCAGGGTGTCACCTTCTAGATGGCAAAGCTGGCTGAGGAACTCTCTGAACCCTGATCTGGATCTCCAAGCAGGCTGGCAAGGAAGGCCTCCTTCTGGTGCCAACAGCTGGACCCAGTGGCATTAGTGGTCCTTTGGGAAGTGTAGTGCAGAAGCAGGCAGACGGTTCATGGATAACTCAGGAGCCAAGTTTAGCAGATCAGTATTTCAGAGCCTGTGTCATGAGCCATGTCCCCTTTCCTGCCCCTGATTTATTTTCTGTCTGGTTTTCTGTTATTAGAGAGGTTCCTGGGGGAAATGAAGCCTTTTAAAAGTAATAACAGGCAGCATTTGTATGTCATCGTAACATGCCTATGGTTGTAATAGCTTAAAGGGACTTGAAAACATACCAGAGATGCAAAATAGCGCTTCTTTTGAGGGGCAGAAAGCACTAGATTTCTGTCCTCACTTTCTGACACCCTGGTTCCCTGCTTCTGAGGAAACTATCCCCCTCTTCCTCCTCAATGATGTCTTTGCTGAATGAACGATTGAATGGAATGTATATCTCTGGAAACCAAAGCAGGTATTGAATCAATAGAAGACTCCTGGATTTACAGCCAATATCCAACCCTAGCAATGACACTTGCCCCAAGAGTAAGAACAGACATTCCCACATGAATAAGAACAGAAGAAATTTTTCAACATATTTTATCTTTATGGCAAGAACAAACATTCTTGAGGATCCACAAGAACAAAATTTAACTAAAAGATGGAGGAAGGAGACCACTGAGCAAGGAATAACATTGAAGGAGGTTATGGCTGAAGGATCTCTGCTCCCTTATACTATTTAGAGCAGTGGCCCCCAACCTTTTTTGTGCCACGGCCCGGTACCGGCATCACAAAATGATCCACGGCCCGGTACCGGCATCAGCACGCATGACAAGGCAAGGCAAGCTGAGCGACCGGCCAGCCAGCCGTCCCCTGCTTCTCCCCGCCACCTTCAACTCCTCCTTTGTACCTTTGTCGATGGGCTTTGGGACGGTCGCTCGGCTCGCCTTGCCTTGGGTGCTGAAAGAATCCTTGCGCCTTAGTTTCGTTCGAAGCCCCCCCCCCTTCGATGAAACTAAGGCACGAGGATTCCTTCAGGCCGCTTTCCAACTGGAAAAGCTCACCCGGAAGCACTTTCTCGTCAAACAAGATGGCGGCGCCCAGCAAACCGGTGGCCCGGTAGGAAATGTTCCACAGACCGGGACCGGTCCGTGGCCCGGTGGTTGGGGACCCCTGATTTAGAGGATCCTGGATAGGTTGGGGTGCCTAAGTGTTAAACCAATATGCTTAAGTGGAGACTCTTAGTGAATAACAACACACTGTGTGCATGTGGAGAGACATAGAATCTGGCCCATCTGCTGGTATGTCAGCTACTGCCAAAAACATGTACCAATAATGACATTTTTGGTGAAGACAAAGCCAAGAAGGTAGCTTCATTCTGGCAGTTTAAAGTTTGATCTAGGCATGAAAGAAGAACAAAATTTCTCAAAGAAAGGCTCCTATTTTTTATCTTCCCAAAAAGATGAAGGCCAAGTACTACATGGAACTGGTTTGTTACCAGAGGATTATGACAAATCTTTGAGAAACAGAGCAATCATTTTCTTAGCATGTTGAGTGAACTAGACCTACATACTAAGACATAGTGGGTTTGATTGAGCAGAGCAGGTGATGTAAACACAATTGTGTTTTCTAACTTGGGTTTAGGATGTTGTGTGAACCCAACCTACGATCCCAATTTGTAGATTTGCTCTGTTTGCTGAATTCTTAGGTTCATCTCTGCAATCAAAATTCCTTGACAAGATACTCAAGGTTGATGAAAACAAAATAGCTTTCCTGTTGCTGGATTGTGGTGGCCAGGTTCTTTTTTTATGGCAGGGGTCTTCAAACTTGATAGCTTTAAGACTTGTAGACTTCAACTCCCAGAATTCCTCCTCCAGTCATGTTAGCTCAGGAATTCTGGGAGTTGAAGTCCGCAAGTCTTAAACTTGCCAAGATTGAAGACCCTTGTTCTATGGCCTCCTCAGTGATGGAGACCAACTTTTTACAATGACTTGTCATGTCCTGCAAAGTACTAACCCTGTAAAATTTGGGCTGGTTCTATTGTGTGACCCCAAAATAAACATGAAAATTCCAAGCACAATAGACTTACCAATCTGATTCTGAGCCATACGGCCTTCTACTTCCACAAACATTTTCACCCATGGCTAAAGAGGCTTTGAGAACCTCCTTTGTTTCATCCTCCAGATGCTTGCAAGATTCTTTGAACCTTGTTTTTGATTTTCCTCTGTTCTTGCAAATTAATGAAAGAGGTGCACCTGTATTTTTTTTCATCTGTTACATGTTTTTGCATTGTTTCACATCTGTTCGTAATCTGGGAAAACTTCAAGAAAGAGCTTCATGCTGTTTATCTCTTGGATTTAATCGAAACATAAGAAGTTCAAGGTATTAAAGAAGTGATGGCACAATGAAAAACAGGATACAAATGCACCCTCTTCATCAAAGCCTTCCAAATGCATAGCAGTTCCCAGAATTCATCAGTAACACTGCTGCTTCTATGGTCTGAACAACTATAGGTAATCCTCTGTTTATGACCACAACTGAGACCAAAATTTCTGTTGCTAAACAAGGTGGTTGTTAAGTGACACCTAATTTTACCACCTATTTTGTCATGGTTGTTAAGCCAATCACTGTTGTTGTTAAGTGAATTAAATGGTCATTAAGCAACTCTGGCTTCCTCTATTGACCTTGTTTGCTGGAAGCCAGTTGCTTTAATGACCATGTCACAAGTCACAAATGGCATTCACATGACTCTGGGTAGTTTGGGTAGTTTGAACCATTGTCATCATTGCCAAATGCCGAAATTTGTGATCAAATGACCATGGGGACACTGCAATGTTCCTAAGGGCAAAGAGTGGTCACAAGTCACTTTTTTCAGTGCCGTTGTAACTTCAAATGATTGCTAAATGAATGGTTGTAAGCTGAAATGTACTTCTACGTACTTTGTGCAGTACGTAGAGCGCTGTTTCTCAAACTTGAAAAGTTTAAGATATGTGGACTTCAACTCCCAGAATTCCTCAGCCAGCATGCTGGGGAATTCTGGGAGTCAAAACCCACACATGTTAAAGTTGCCACGGTTGAGAAGCAAGGCAGTGTGGACAGGTGATATCAAGGTTTTCATAGCTTGATAACACAATGTTGGAGAAGTTATATCTAGATGGATAATCAAACGTCCCATTCAGTAGAAGGTACTTAGTTTTATATAGGGTGGGGAAAACGCCACCCGCCCCTCTCAAGAAGTAAACCCAGAAATAATGATGAATCTGTGGTTTTTTTTCCTGCTGTTCTGATTATTTTTTTAATTTACTTCATTGAAGGGTGATTGATGTTTTCTGGATTGCTGATACTGCAGACTGAAGGGAGGAAATTGTTAACATTTCCATCTCCTTGCAAGAGTGTCAGAGATTTGGTTGATGTTGAGAATATTGGCATCGTCTTCAAGGTTTCGCTTTCCATTTCTTTGCATCTGATTACTGGGGAATTTAAACTGTAATAACTCATAAAGCCTGGCTCTGCTTTCCGCTTACAATATACAGTTGGCTCCGACCACTCAAAAAGGAAAGAGATGGATTTATCCACAGGAGGAGCTGCTGTCGCTATTGAACCAGCCAACTTGGAAGATTTAGACTTTTAAGATTGATTATAGAAGTGGCATGTGGTTGGGTCTGTGTGATGCTGTCTTTCTCTGTGATAGAGAGGGAGGCTCCGTCCTTTGTGAAAGGAATATGCTGCTGCTTCTCAGGAAACCATTATGGGACCCATCAGTTGGATAATTTTCATCTAGTCTCCTTTTTTTCTAAGGAAGGTGGTTGAGAAGGTGGTTAAGGCTGAACCTTCAGAGCGCCATGAGGGAAATGGATTGGCTGGAACCTTTTTCAGACACATTTCAGCCAGGGGTGGGATTCAAAAATCCCAGCTGCCCAATTGCTGGGTGGTGGGCATGGCCATGGTAGACATGGCCTATCGGAACTTCCGAGAGGACCATTTTTCACCTTCCCAAGGGGCCGGAGGCTTCCCTCGGGCCTCTGGGAGGGTGAAAACAGCCTCCCCCAGGCTATAGAGGCCCCCCAGAAGCCAGAAACAGACCCGTTTCCGAACTTCCGGTACTTCCGGGATGGCTGTATTTCCCGCTCCCAGAGCCTCCACACGGACCCTGCACTTACCTGTATTGAAAATGGATCACATGGAGACTCCTGGGAGGGGCAGGCAGGGGCAGCTGGATGGTTCAAATACCAGTTCAGTGAACCAGATGCAAATTTAACATCCAGTTCTCCCACACCTGTCTGAACTGGTAGAATCCCACCCCTGGTTTCAACCCTGATATAATATTGATAGCATCTGTTGATGACCTCTGAAGTAGCCAGGATAGAGAGAGGCAAGTGTACTGGCTTTCCTTGATCTCACAGCATTCTTTCATAGTATCCTTTTGGACCAAACTATAAGGATTAGTAGGAGAAGGACATGGTGTTGTAGTGATTCTCCTTCTCTGTAACCAAAATTTCAGTCTATGTTGATAGGAGGGGAAAACTAGAGTCAAAAACTCTTGACCTGTGTGGGGGGAATCACAGGCTGAATACTCTTGGTCCTCCTATTTAGCCTGTACATGAAGTAATTGGGTGAGGTCATCTGCTAGCATGGGGTCAAGTATCCTCAATACACTGATGATGCCCTATGAAGGGGCTATTAACACATAAATCCTCTGAATCCAAGGCTACCCTTGAAGAACTCTCAGAAGCTTCCGTTGATCTAGAATCCAACAATGCGGGCAGATATGGTCATGCCATAATATGCCCAACGGGATTTCTCTGCTCCTCAACTTCACTGGCTACTGGTGTGGGGGAAACTAATTTTCTGATGAATTGAACAGTTGAAGACAAATCGAGACATAAAGAATGTGACCTTGCAATATCTAGCTCACAGACCCATTTACACATTTGTAACTGAACATTCCCATTGCAACCCTTGATTCTTAAGGAGTCGGTGTTTCTTTTTAACTTACATTTCTCTGTGAAGAGCAGAAGGGCAATAGGTTACCTGAGGTCATCACTTATGAATATGTATTACTGATGCATATGTATGCCTACGTTGTTTTCCCCTTCTTCCGGAAATGCATAAGTAGAAGTGCATCTCTTCATCTGCAGGGGTGTCTCACTATACTTTTGAAGAAGTTAA
The DNA here is from genome assembly GCF_049901735.1 of Notechis scutatus. Lineage (NCBI taxonomy): Eukaryota > Metazoa > Chordata > Lepidosauria > Squamata > Elapidae > Notechis > Notechis scutatus. The sequence continues at coordinate 8,246,110 of NC_142016.1, forward strand.
CTCCCTCCCTGATACAGACCGTTTAATAAACACTGCAGTGAGCCTTGTTTATTTGCTTTGGGTCCTAAGTTTTGATTCCATGACTGATATGCTTCTGGGTGCAACATCACCTAATGATTCCCAAACAACATAGAGACGAATTATTTGAGCTCTGCCCCTGTCCCATTGCTTCTGCCTATCATACATAATCAGAATTGGTAGACCTATTCTGAGTCTGGGGTGGGTGATATTTTAGCAGTCTTCCAAGTATTTTAGGGGCTGTCACAGAGAAGAGGGAGTCCATTTATTCTCCAGAGCATCTGAGGACAGGACAAGAAGCAAAGGATGGAAGATCATTAAACAGAGAACCAATCTAGAACGAAGGAGAAATTTCCTGACAGTGCAAACAATTATTCAGTGAAATGACTTGCCTTGAGAACTTGTGGATGCTTCATCACTGGAGGTTTTCAAGGACCGGCATTTGTTTGGAACGGTATACGATCTCCTGCCATGGGCAAGGGGTTGGATTGGAAGATCTTCAAGGTCCCTTCCAATCTTATTATTCTGTGTTTTATATTCCAATCTATTAAACAGTGTCATCTGATGGGACTTAGGAAGCAGTTCCATCAGATGACGTTATCTGGAATAGTTCTCCGCAGATATTTGGACAGCTTGAATTCTACTCTTCATTACACGATCCTTGAAGATCTAACTCTTTCTTCAGACTTTGGGACAGAGTGGGTTATGGGCTCTCTTTGTGAGGGTTGATGCCTGCCCACTGAGTAGACCATCTTCCTTCTGTTGTCTACTGCTCTTCTATTTCTTTGGTTTTTGATTGGTTTGTCACCGTTATTGAGAAGTGGGGTTATTTTTAATAAGAGAAATATCTGGTAGAAATAGAGAAGTAAGTAAATATGGCTGCAGAAGTAAGTAAATATGAGCATCTTTGAAAGAACCCTGGAAGGCCTCAGAAACTTTCAAACCTCCTTTTGTTCCCCATCTTCCTCACCCCTCTGCCTCAACACATAATGATTCCCAATCACGGAGTCTTACACCCCATAATTCAGGAAGCTGAGTAATGGAAGAAACAACAACCATTTAATCACTCAGCACTGGTGGTCTCTCCACAGAGAGGTACGAGAGGGAAGCGTTTCTCAAAAGCTGTGGTTACCTCCTCCCACTCCTGAATTTTGGGTAGAAAAAAGGAAGTTTTGGGTAGAAGGAGAAGTTCCCTGCCAGGAGAGTTGGGGGCATGGCGTGGGAGCAAGCAAAGAGGGTCTTCCCATGGAAAAAGGAGTTCCCATCGGCAATCAGCTCATAAGCCAGCCACTGTGGGAGATTGAAGGAATCATGCTAGCCAGGCTGAAATGCTGGGATTCTCGTGAAACGCTGGAGCCAAAGAGGTTTTGGCAACCTGGAGCTTTCCAGATTCTGTTCCCAGAATTCCCCAGCTGGAATGACCACCAGGAGCTGAAGTTGCAAAGGAAGGCAGCTGTTAAGGTTTTATATTCAGTAGCTGCGTTTCATTGCAGATTGCTTTTTACAAACAACAACAACATAAGCCCTTCGTTGAAATGTCTTTGAATATAAGTAGCTCCGGTTGGTAATTATGTTGTTGGTTTGAGCTCCAAGCTTGGCGATTTGGTGGCAAACGTTTCGTCCCCATTCAAGGAGACGGCTTCAGTGTGTGCTTTGGATGGAGAAGAGACTTTGGACAATCCAAAGCACACACTGAAGCCATCTCCTCGAATGGGGATGAGATGTTTGGAACCAAATCGCCAAGATCGGAGCTCAAACCAACAACAGAAGCCCTTTGCACCAAAGGTTCGGTTTTATGGTCAGTAGCTGCAGCCTTGACTTACAACCACAACTGGGACCAGAATTGGCACTGCTAAGCAAGGCGGTTGTTCAGTGAATCATGCTTGATTTTACAACCTTTATTGTCACCATTGATAAGTGAGTTGCTGCAGTTGCTAAGTGAAGCGCATGGTCCTTAAGCAAATCCAGCTTCCCCCATTAGCTTTGCTTGTTGGAAGGTCTCAAATGGTGACCACGTGACCCTCACTCTCACCCATTGTAAATACACGCTGGTTGCCAAGCACCTGAATTTTGGAAAGTGCAAGGACTGGTTGTCACTTCGAATGGACACTAAACAAATGGTTGTAGGTGAAGGACTACCTGCATATTTGACAGCAAATTGGGAAACAAACAAAAGAGGTAAGCCCTTGGCGCAAATAATTTGGAGAGAAGGGGAAAGTTTATTCAGTAACACAAGCTGTGTTATCAATGACCAGGATCAAAATCAGCCTGGTAATTTAAAGGTGATTTGTTATTTTAATTTGGAGGGGGTTTGGGGCAGAGGTGGTATTCAGTTGATTCTGACCAGTTCTGGAGAACCGGTAGCAGAAATTTTGAGTAGTTCGGAGAACCGGCAAATTCCCACCTCTGACTGGCCCTGCCAACCCCATCTATTCTCTGCCTCCCATTGAGTCCCAGCGGATTGGCTGGGTCTTCTTTGGTTGCCCTGCACAGGAGAACGGAGCTGGAAAGCAGGTTAGCCTGGTGGGAGGGAATGGAGATTTTGCAGTAACCTTCCCCTGCCACACCCACCAAGCCACACTCACCGAACCGGTAGTAAAAAAATTTTTTTAATCCCACCACTAGTTTGGGGGTGCTTCTAAGGTCCATCAGGGTAGATCAAGATCAGGGGGGATTTTTTTGTTTCTGTCTCTGTTGTCCTGTTTTTTCTTGGCCTGGGTTTTAACACCTTCTGTCCTTTCCAACATTCAAAACTCCATCAAGAGAAATTTGAAACAATCTTCAAAGTAGAGTAAGGTTAGAAGGCAAGTAATCTCTTTCCCTGCAGGGAAAAAAAAAATTCTGAGAAGTTTTCAAGGCAGATTGCGCTAGCTGAATTCCAAACTTGCACCATTCTTGGATTCCAATGGTTTCATTTTCCAGGGAATTAAATATAAATTATACATTAAATATAAATTAAATGATTTTTAGCGGTTGTTTCCCCCCCCCCCTCCCCTGCAAATTAATTGCCTGGCTTCACCCAGTTTGGAAAGAGGATGTAGCCCTTTATGTACCCACAAAGGGCAAACTTTGCACTCTCCTCACAAAGTGCTTATTCACAGAAAATACTTTTCATTTTTATTTATTTGGCTTGCTAATTTGATGAAAATGTGTGCGTGTGCATGCGTGCGTCTGCACACACATGCAAATGAGCAAAGGGGAAATGTATAGGAATAACTTGCTGTGGAATAAATTACCATCAGTCTGGCTGAATCCATATTGTTAAAATTTTTCAAGAATAAATCTGGAAAATATCTGTTTGGGATGATTTAGGAATAATTAATTTCCACTTAGGGGAAGTAAGATAGCTTTTAAAGCTTTTCTTTTGTCCCAGATTTCAGTTTCGCTGCTGCATTCACGCCCTGTTGCATCGTTGATTTCCTTCCTACATTGGCTCCCTTACTCCAAAAGTGACTTAAGCAGTATAAAAACACGTAATGAAAACAAATGCTATTTTGGTTGATCTGGAGGGTGCCTGATATAGATATTCCTTGACTTATCATCACAATTGAGCCAAAAATTTATGTGGCTAAGTGAGAAATAGGTTTTATTTTTATTTATTTATTTGATTTGTCAATTGCTTACAAGATAATAGGTATAAGTATAAACATAAGAATACAGGAAATAGGTACGAATAAATGGGGACAATAGGACAGGGACGGTAGGCACAATTGTGCACTTATGCACACCCCTTACAGACCTCTTAGGAATGGGGTGAGATCAATAGTGGATAGTATAAGGGTAAAGAGTGGGGGTTTGAGGATGTAACAAAAGAGTTAAGTAGTGCATTCCAGGCATTGACCACTCTGTTGCTGAAGTCATACTTTCTGCAATCAAGTTTGGAGAGGTTTACATTGAGTTTGTATCTATTGCGTGCTCTTGTATTGTTGTGGTTGAAGCTGAAGTAATCATTAACTGGTAGGACATTGTAGCAGATAACTGTACTACGCTTAAGTCCAACCGTAGGCGGCGTAGTTCAAGGTTGTCCAAGCCCAAAATTTCAAGCCTGGTGATGTAGGGTATTATGTTGCAAGCAGAGGAGTGTAGTACTCTTCTCGTGAAATACTTCTGGACTCGCTCGATTATATTAATGTCTGATATGCAGTGTGGATTCCAGACAGAGGAGCTGTATTCGAGTATTGGTCTAGCAAAGGTTTTGTATGCCCTAGTTAGCAATGCAATATTTCCAGAGGAGAAGCTTCATAAGATTAGATTTACAACTCTTAATGCCTTTTTGGCAATGCTGTTACAGTGAGCTCTGGTGCTTAGGTCATTTGATATGAGTACTCCAAGATCCTTGACAGAGTGACGGTCATCAACGAGGTCATATCCGCCTAGATTGTATTTGGTGTACTGATTTTTTTTTTTACCAATGTGTAGGAAAGCATTTGTTGGTAGAGATTTGGAGTTGCCAATTGTTTGACCATTCAGACACATAATCAAGATCACTTTGAAGGACAGTAGCATTGTTGGTGGTGTTGAATAGTTTTACGTCATCCATGAAGAGGATGCAGTTTGCTTATAAGGTGATCGCAAAGGTCATTTATATAGAGTATAAAGAATGTGGGTCCTAGAACGCTGCCTTGGGGGACACCGCTGTTAACTGGAGCAGGGTTTGATGTAGCGCTCCCTATTTTTACTATTTGTTGCCTGTTTGACAGGAACGCAGTAATCCCCTTATGAAGGGGTCTGGAAATGCTGTAAGAGTTTAGTTTTAACAGTAGTTTGTCATGTACCACTGAATCAAAGGCTTTGCAGAAGTCTATGTAAATTGCGTCTATTGTTTTACCCTGGTCGAGTAGAGTAGTCCATATGTTTTTGCAGTGTAGGAGTTGTAGATTGCAGGACAATTTTTTCCTGAAACCAAATTGTTTTTGGGAGAGTAAGTGGTTTGACTCTAAGTGAAGGGTGATGAATTGGTTAATGATTGATTCCATGACTTTGCACATGATGCATCACAGTGAGATTGGTCTGTAGTTTTCAACCAGGCTGGGGTCATCTTTTTTGAAGATAGGGATGACCGTAGCTAAGGACCATAGGTTCAGTAAGGAGCTGGTTCTGAATGATATATCATATATAATGCTTAGGGGTTCTGCTATGGCAGAGGAGAGCTTTTTTAAGAAGTATGCACATAATCCATCGAGGCCAATAGATAGGGATGGTTTCAGGTTACTTTGTACCTTTCCTATGT